>NC_134051.1:6465205-6765205 GCF_965140245.1 Athene noctua | reverse complement strand
TGCTCTGTGCTAGCTGCAGAGTCACTTCCCAGTTAGCAATGGTGAGTGTCTGCTAACCACAGGGCTCTGGGAGCTGGGGCTCTGCGACAGAGGTGGCAAATCCCACGACAAACCTGTATGAGCTGGCAACACTCTGCCTCTCTCATGGGAAGAGAAGGGCCATCTTGCTGCCAGGCAATTAAAATAAGACAAAGTAAGCTGGATGATCTTCAGAAGGCTTGTTGGTTGCTGACCTAACACCTCTATCTCCTTCCTTATTTCCCTTTGAGGACATCTGTTTTGGTTCAGATATGTCTTTCCATGGGATAAGAATCTCTCCGAGCGAACTCATCCTGAGTGAAGCCAGGAGGAGCATCCAGATGCCAGCATGGATGTATAAGGTGAGGGTGATTTCATTAAGAAGTTCTTGGGCTCTTACTGTATCAATACAAACTCATAGAGAGCAGTGAATTTTCACCCCAGACACATCTTCAGCCCTAGCACATGTCCTGCTCTCTCAGGCTGGAGCAAATAACATGACTTAACCTTTTCATACCTGTATGTGTCCTGTTTTGAAATTCATGGGCCAAGGGCGTGTTTATATGTCAGGAGAGATGTCAGTTAAGGGCATGATAGGTGATGGTTTTTCACGTGGAGAAGCTGGAGATGGGAATAGACATCAGCTTGTATCACCTTACAGGCTGCTCAAGTGAAGTCTTGGGAGAGGGATGATGGTTTGGGAGAGGGTAAACTGTGTGGCAGCTACTTCAATGGGACACTACAGGGAGGGTCTAGAAGAGGCAGGACAGGAGGGTCTCTCTGCTGGGCACAGAAATCTTCCAGGTATTGCAGACTGGCTCAAAGCCTTCAGCGTGGTGCATCTCCTTGGGGAAATGGGGAGGATGGTGCACAGCTCCTCTACCTGGCCTGCAGCCGGAGAAGGCTTGTAGATGGAAAGCTCGTGGCTCAGGCTGGCTGCTCTCGGCGGGCTATTAATACCTCTGGGAGAAGGTCAGGTGGGCAGCAGCAAGGGCAGCTCCCGTTACAGGCTGTCACACATCACCCTGGTCTGCCAGAGCTTCCAGAAAAGTTTTGGGATGCAGGGGAGGCGATGGCAGCCAGCTGGGTTACCCTCACCATGGCGTGAAGCGATGTGATAAACCCCTGCACCGGTCCCTGCTCTCCCGTCCCTGCACTGCATCCTCCATGTCACCATGTTGTGCCCGGCTTCCTCATCCCAGCAGGAGCTGGTGGCACGGGCAGGCCACCGTGCTGTCCCACCGCAGTGAATGTCCCAGCAGAGAGGGTTTTTTGTTGCTGAAAAGCTGCTTAGCAGCTTATGGAAACAATAAAAGTAGTATTATCTTCAATGGTGAGGCAGATGGTTTGGATGATTGGTTTGACTTTTAAGATGGATTTGAGCTACGGATATTCCGATTTTTAACAATTTTTGGCTGGTCAGACTCTGGTGGTGTAATCCCTAGGTTCACGCTCCCCATAAATCCAGTCATCTCTGCGCCAGGGTCTGCGGGATGGAGACCTGCCCTGGGAGTGGGGGACGTGTAGAGACCTGCACGGGAGGGGGCTCCCAGACACTCACCACCTGGGCTGACAACCACCCGATCCTGCTGCCACCACCATAACCACCACTAGCCACTGCAGCCTTGCTACCATGACCTTGGGGGGACAATACCCCTCTCTGCTCCTGTCCAGTGTGGGAGGCAGTGTTCTGCAAATCCATCACTGGCAGGAGCCCAGGCCTGAGCTTCTCCCCCCACAGTGTCTTTTTCAAAGGGATTTATTTAGTCTTTCTCCTAATTATCAGGATCTGCGGACTTCCCCCTACCATCTGAGTGCTGTTACCAGCCCGCAGCGCTCCTCCTGCTGACACTGAGTGCCTGTTCTTGCGGTCGCCCCCACACCCGGCATCATTATGGTGCTGCCGTATGGAGCACTCAGGGGACAATGTCTTGCTTGCCAGGGTATGGCCAGGAACTTTCTCCATCCCTCCTGCCACGGGGACCCTCAGCCATCCAGGACCCCCTGCCAAGGCACAGGGTTCTGCCTTGCTCCAGGGCTTGCAAGTAACCTCTGAGGCTTTTTGGGGTTGCCCCCATGCCTGTGTGTTTGGACTGACACAAGGCAAAGAAGGGGTTTGGGGATGAAATCCAGGTCAACCCTGTTGGGGTTGGGAAATGCTCCTCTGGAGGGCAGCTCCAGTTAAATAAAAGCCATCCCTGGGGGTTGATGGTTAACCCTGGTGCTGAGGGACGTGCAGCACCCACCCAGACACAGAGCAGGGTCTCATGTTATTAATTATCTGGCCTGAACCTCCCAGCTGCCCCGCCTGAGAAAAGCCATCACACCCAGCACATCCTTCGTATTAGAATTAGTTTTATTTAGCAAATCTCCAAAGCATTAAAATAAAACTCCCATAAAATAAGGGTCATCTTTGTGTTTACATTGAATTTGTAAACTGAGCAAAAGAGGAAGACTTCTACAGAGGTCAAAGGTCACCCAAAACATCCCTTTAAGAGAAATAACATCAGTTTTCTATTCCAATCACCAGCTTTGGTGCTGATTGACAGTCACCAGCAAAGCAAAGGATATGGGAGGGAGGGAGCGATGGGGGTGAAGGATGTGGAAGGCTCTAGGCTGTTTAGTTCAGTCCTGCAACCAGGCAAAATTGCTTCCTGCTGCAGCCAGGTCATGAAACACCAGAGGAAAAAAAAAAACAACTTTTGAGTACAGGGGTGATTTGGGGTCTGTTTGTGAGTGGCAGCACCAAGGCTGCAGAAAGGAGAACGTGGAAAGGGGGAGCTGTGGCTGAGCGCCTGCGGTGCCTGGTGGGTACCAGGGAGGAGGAAGCAACTGCTGGCAGCGGGATGCAAAGCTGTTTCTCGCTGGTCACACACCGGGCAGCCGGGACAGTGAGCAGGACCGTTCCTCTACAGCTGCCGTGGCTGCGAGCTCGGGGCCCGATCCCCAGCAGCCTTTCCCCTGTCAGCTCCCGCGGGGCCTGGCGAAGCACTGCCAGCGCTGCCAGGCTTATCTTTAGCTCTGTTCCCTCCCTCGCCCCCGCGCCCACCTCCTCGCCGCGCACCGCATCCCCGGCCCCCACCAAAACACGCCGTTATATAAGCTCTCGCAGCAACCATCTGGGGCTGAGTCAGCCACGAACCCAAACGGACAGCAAGCCCACAAGGTGGGGATGCCATCCCCCAGATAACAGGCTTTTGGGGTCACCCCCCCCTCCTTTAATGCCATTCTTGAGTGTCCAGCACCCCCACCCAGAACCTGCGTGGGTGCTGCAGCTCAGTGAACAGGGACCCTGGAAGGAGACAGCTTGGGGGACAGGTGTGATGCTTGGGGTCATCAGGTGGTGCTGGCAAAGAGGGGAAGGCTTAATTACACACTAATGAGGTATTGCTAAAATAAAAGTGCCAGCTGCAGAAGACAGGGGGAAGCATCAACTGGCTAGGGAAGGGGTGTTGCTCTGCTCGCCCGGATACATCTCCCCTCTCCATCCTCAATCCCGATATCCCGTCAGAAACCCTTCTGCTCATCTTCCCTTAAAGAAGCACCATCATGCCCAGTTTGACTCCAAATTTGTTTATTTGTTTTGTTTGGTTTTTTTTTTTTTTTTTTTTTTTTTTTCCCAAAGCCCAGGGTCAGAACAAGGGTCTCCTTCACCTCCTTTAAAACACCATTTTTCTCTGGGAGCAGCATTGTGGCGAGTGTTTGCGACCTGAACTTTGCAGTGTTGTGCTGATTCATGACAGCTTGTCACCAAAAGTGCCTAAAACCGACAGAAAAAGGGACGCTGACTCATGTGTTTGCCTTCCCCAAGTGGGGAGAAATGTGAAAGGTGAACAGAGTACTTAACGGGCGATAATTACATTCAGTGCTGAAAAATTCAATTCATATTAATAAGCCAGCATGTTGTTACTAATTGAGTCCTTCTACAATTTTTAAAAAGAGTATTTAAGGTTTTTAACCCTAACGGTGACCTTTTAACAACAAGTGTAAAGAAACCCCTAATTTTGTCCCACTCACACTTATAAATCTGTGTTAAGGAGAAACTCCAGCCACTGCCTTCCCGGTCTCCACGCAGGATGCTGGGGGCTGGTGTCCTGGCAGTACCCTGTTATACAGCAGGATGAAACCCTGGGATGGGGTGGTATGTGGCATGAGGAGCCAGGGAACCAGCCCCTCAGTGGGAGAGCTCTTGGTGTTTGCATTCAGGGCAGGCGCAGGGGGAGAAAGGAGTTGGAGAGGGTCCACCTTAATACAGGATGAAAAAGCAAATTGCCAGCAGGAGAGCAGAGATGCTGCTCTGTTACTATGGTTACCCCCAGAGACAATTGAGCATCCTTGGGTATAGCCCTGCGGTACCTGAGCTGCTCCCAGCCACCCGGAATGGTGCTGGGGTAGTTCAGGCGGGTGAGGGAACAAATTTGGAGGGGTTTGTAGGGTCTGAACTTCTCAAAGCAGCCAGGAGAGAGGCGGCATCCAGGCTGGGTGGAGGGACATCTCCAGCAGGCCCGGGGAAAAATTCCTGCCTCCACCCCTCTGAGATGTGGTGCCTCACCTTAGCACAGCTGGGGAGCATTTGTTAGGAAACACCAGGGATTCGGTTCAGAGAGTTTCTGCCTGGCACTGACCTGCACTAGTTCAGGAGTCAGACCAACGTGATGCCCTCCCCATGTGACACCACGTTTTTGGCCAGCAAGACGCAGCAATCCCTGCCCCGGGCCACACAGCCGGGTTGGGCAGCCCAGTGCACAAACCGTGCTGGCTCCGTCCTGGTGGGAATCCAGAGCTCACAGCCCCTCTGCCCACTCTCTGCCTCATCAAGAGGGACTGGCCCACCCAGATTTCGGCAGTGGTGTGTTTGAGCCAAACCCATCCAAGCTGATGAAAAGATGCTTTGAGGGAGGCCAAAAACCTCTGCAAGGACACAGAGAGATGCCCCAGTCCCCTGAAGCCAAAGGGAAAGCAGCAAGAGGGCAGTTCAGCGAGGGCGGGTGTTATGCTGAGTTTAGAGAGGGTTTTAGCATTTAACAACATCTTGAGTATTAAAAGTGGAGGTTGACAGCTAAAAAACAGCCCCAGCCTCAGCCCATTGACTAGCATCCCTGCCACAAACACCCTGGCCATGCCTGTGAGGAGTAAGCAAGGTTCTTCCCCACAGAGGCAGCCGCTACGTTCCCATCCCTGCACGCCCAGACGCCTCTGCAGCCCGTTCGTTTAGCTCTAACCCCCAAAGATGAGGATGGTTGGAGTGGAAATAAAGCAAGGACTGAATGTCCTGGTAGCACATTTCCTGCGGTGCCAGCATCAGCTTGGCTCCCTGGGGATTTCTGCTACAAGCAGCCACTGAGGGAGGAATTCTGGAGGCAGTGGAAACCATCCCTGGGGAACTGCCGGCTCCTGAATCATTAAATGCTTCCACAAATGAAGCGATAGGTTTTGTAGTGCAAACTGCTGCGTGAGGAGTCACTGCCGTATGGCAAAGCAAACCCTGAGAGCGGAGGCACAAGGTCTTTGGGAAGCTGTTGAACAGGCCGGTGCTTGTCTCCAGCAAAGATGCTGGCAGGGCCTGCAAGAGCATCCCCCATCCTCTCCCCATCATTCTTCTTTCCAAGACCCAGCCCATGTTTTGGAGGAGAGCAGGGAGATTTTTCCCATCTCACCTCCTGCCTGCCTGTAACAGGCCATTACCTTCCCCAATAACCCCTGCTCCTCTCCTCAGCAAGAGGAAAGCTTCCAGAAAAGCATCTGGTCCAGATTTAAAGGCATTAAGAGACAAAGATTGGTAGCTTGTTCTAATAGCTAATCATTATGAAAAGATCGCTCCTTATTTCCAAGATAGATTTGTCTGGCTTCAGCTTCCAGGAAGAGGTGGTTATTATGCCTTTCCTTGGTAGATTAAGTTACCCCTTTGTACCAGTGTATTCTCCCTGTGACAAATGCTCTAATCAAGTCACCTCTCAGTCTCCCCTCTGATAAATTAAACAGGCTGCACTCTTAAATCATGCTTAGCTCCGGGCCTATCTTTGGTGATTAGAGTGAGTGGCTGGCAGTGATTTTTTTTTTTTTTTAATGAGTAAAAAACTCTCTTATGGGGGAAGGAATGGAATTGGTGGGTGGACGCTATCAGTCATTGGTCGCCCAACGTGGATTCAGACCTGTGGCCAACCTGAGAAATTATGAATAATTTCTCCAGGTTATCTTGGTACATGAGCCCATTCTCTGCAGCAGCCAGGTGCAAAAGCCAGAAGGAAAATCCAGGATGGTGAATCCAGGGGCTCCGTGTCCAGCAGGCCATTAACCTCTCCATAAATAGCATCCCACGCACTTGCTCTGCTTTTCTTCGGCCATGACGTACCATTAAAGACATTTAAACTGTCACTTGGACATGGCGTGCTGTCCCCTGAGGTCCCCAGAGGAGGCGATGCCTGTAGGAAATAGATCCTCATGGAGCCCAAGGGCGACCAAGGTTGCTCTGAGAAGATTTGTCGGGTCAGTCTTGGATGACTGGGCTCTTTCTGCCTGGGCTCCAGACACATTTTCCCATCTCTGGGCTCCCTGCATGGCTGAGCCACTGTGATCTGGTTCCCTGGCGAAAGCCCATCAGGGCAGTGCAGCAGAGCGTATGGAACTCACACGTGAGAATGTGCAAGGAGGGGGGATTCTACAGAGCCCCTCCCAACCCACCAAGCATCCCTACAGCCCCTTCCCCAGCAGAGAGGGAAAATTATCCTTTCCTGCAGGATAGCAAGAAAAATTCAGATATGGGAGTTCTGCTCCTACCTAGAAGCTACAGGATGGACTTTTGCTAAAAGGCTCCTAAAAAAAATATCTATGTTTGTCCTGCTGGCCCCCACTCTTGCTCAAAGTTTGCTGCACATATATATTATATGTGTGACAACTGACAGACTTGAAACCACATTTGAAGTTTGCTACAGGCAGACACTTCCCTATGATCTTTAAAATATACAGCATGACGCGAGATATTTTAAATAGATCAAAATACATTTATTACATATTTATATTATTTTCTCTAGTCTATTTATATCTTTTGGAGACTCTTATATATAATATATATAATATATTTAAAATAACATAAAATTGGCCAGTTTTGTCATCTGAAATACATTTTACAAATATATATATACATTGTCACATATATCTCAAATATATGTGCAATGAGACAGAGAAACACCGGAGGTGGAAAAGGTACAGAAACTTTCATTGCATCCATCAGCTTCTCTATCGCTGCACATCACCATCGCCCCAGTGAACGGACTTGGTGTTTTACCCCTGGGAAACCAGTGTTCCCAGTTGCCAACCTGCCCGTGTGAACTGGTGCCGGGTCTCGGTCCCCAAACTGTGTGGGACCAAGCCTGGAGGAGCACCAGGGTGTGGTTTGGGGGTGGGGGTGGTGGGGGGAGGATGGAGAGAAGATGGTGCCCCTAGGAGGGAGCAGCAGGACAGATGTGCACAGCTGGTGGGTGCCGGGGCTCAGCGAGGTGATGGGTGGCATCGGGTCGGGCACCGTCCCACATCCCCTCCTTGCTCATAATGCGGCCGGATCCTGCCCTGCACCAATCCCCCCATGGCAGCATTCCTGAATTGGGGGGGTGGGAGAGCAGGACCCGGCCAGAGCACCGGACCTGGCTGCCACACACTCATTTCGGCGTGCAAGAAATGGGACACACACACACACACACAGGGGATTCTTTTGGTTGTCAGCACAAGAGGAAAGGAAAGAGCAGGAGGGTTTAAAAATAAACGTATTTGTTCTGCCTTATTAAAGATAGAAAAGGTGGCTCTGAATTCATCTTCTACAAAAGGTTTGAAGGTCAAGCAGGCACCAAATCGCAAAAGGTTAAGCGCTAAGTGATTGTCCCAGCCCTAAAAGACTAAGTGCACTAAATTCGGTTATGAGAAGCTAAGGCTCGTCCCGACGGCTCCCGGCCCTGGGGACCCACCGCCCAGCTGAGCGGGGACACCGCATGTCTGTTGGGGGCAGAGGATGCTCTTTCCAGCTGGAGGTTTTGGGGTGCAGGGATGCGGCTGCGCTCACCGGTGTATCTTTCTGGGGTGAAGCTGAGTGGGAGCAGCCCCCATCCCCAGCCAGGGTGGCTGCTGCTGCCTGAGGCTGCCCTGAGCCCTGACCGAGGGCAATCCCTACGGGATGCTGGCCAAGAGGATTAGCAGCTCTTTCCTTTCTCGGACTCCTGCCATCCTCCAAGGATCAAGTGTAATGCCAGAGTTAACTCCATGGATGGAGCGGCCTTGGCTCGGAGGAAATGGCCGGCGGCTGTTTTGGGGGTGGACGTGTCCCCATGCTCAGCTCCAAGCCCCTTCCTGCTGGGATCCCACTACATCCCTGCCATGACCAAGAGCAAAACCCACACCCTGAGTGCATCCCCGTGCCTTTCCAGCCCCATCGGGGAACCGGCGTGCTGGGCAAACACCACTTTTTGGCTTTTTTCCCCCCCTTTCTTTGACAATTCATGTGATCATTCAGACTACTGTTGGGCAGCCTTCCCAATGCTCCCTGATGGTAGGGAAAAAGACCCGTAGCTCAGAGCACTCACAGGTAGGCAAAAATAATATTTATACACTATGTGTCAGCGTGGTCCATGGCCAGGACAAGGACTATACAGTATATATATGACAACTCACCAGAGCTAGATCCTCACTAGCAGGGTTCAGGGAAGGGGGTGCGTGAACAGGGGCCAGGGAGGGTCCGAACCCCCCCATCGTGCCGGCCATGGGCGCTCCCCAGCCCAGTTCACCTCCTCCTATGCAGCAGTTTAAAAATACATCTGTATATATTATTCTATTCTCCCAGGTAACACTGTACAATCATAGAAGTTTCTTTAAAAGCAATAATTTACTTAAAGACATCTCTATTTCTCTTTTGGTTTTATACAAATATTTACTGTGATATATATATATATTTATAAAGAAATTAACCCTCTGAGAACCCTACAGCAGCAAGGTGTGCACCTTTTTTTAGTAATTATTTATTCAAAAGAACCTAAACCACTTAAAAGCATTTTTTTAAAAAAATAAATAAGTAGTGCACGCACAAACTCTCTGCCTCCCCCCTCCATCCTTCCCATCCCCCAGATGCTATGGGACAAAAAGCGGGTGGCAAAACCATCCCCCCTTGGAGCAAAGGGACTGGCAATGGGATGGCATCTGTGTTCACTGCCTTAGAAACACAAATGTCATGGCCAGAGCTCAATGGCACATCCCTACATGTCCCCGTTTTTGGGGACAGCCCATTTGGGGCACTCGGTGCTGAAATGGCTGGCTCCCTCCCGGTGCTGCCCCCGGGGATGTTTTTCCCCAGGGGTTGTTTTTTAGGGGAAGCCAAAAATAGAGCAACCCCTTGGTGAGCAGCATGGGATGGTGGTGATTGACGCTGGTGGGAACAGGCTGGGAAGAAACTCTGGGGGGATGAAGTCCCGGTCCCTGTCCTGTGGCCAACCAGCAAGACGTGATGCTCAGGGGCACAGGGCAGGGTTGGGGGGGGGCACCGGGACAGCTGCTCCCCAGAGCCCTTTGCAAGAAGGAGATGGGGATGGGGACACAGGGCAAATCCTGCCTCTGCCACCGATGTTTGGACATGCCACAGCAAGTTGTAACCCTGGGACACGGCTTCCCTGGTGTAGGCAGTGGGGAGAAAAACACCGGGAGCCCATTACAGCCGAAAGGCTGCTGGGGACCCCGCTTTCGACCCCTTCTCCCCAAGGCTGGGTGCTGCTGGGGCTCTGTGCCCAGGGTCAGGTGTGGGATGCCTGTGGGTACTGAAGCCTTTCCCATGGCCACGGGGAGCAGGGAGCCAGATTTTGGCTCCCAGAGCACCAATGAGCAGCATGGCCAGGATGAAGGGACCCACAACCTGCACGTTCCTGACTCCTTCCCTCTGTGCAAAGGTGGGGAGCAGGGCAGGAGCAAAGGCTCCCCACACACAGGATCGTTTGCCTTGTGCCATAACAAAAGCTAAACCAGCGTGCCATCAAGGCCAGCCTAAAACACAGCGAATGGTGGGATGTGGGTTTTGCCATGGGGGCAGATCAAAGGGGACATCACACCAGTGGGGGGGAAGATGCAAGCGGGGTGCAGCGGAGGAGGGCTTGGGCACGGGATGAGTTTACATCTCTAAGGCACAATCCACCTTGAGGCTGGGACACGGGGACGGGTTGAAGCGCAAGACAGGGTGGTTTTCTCGACTGGCATCTGTTGTTTTCAGAAAAGCATCTGCCTCTGAAGCAGGGCTCTCCGGTGAACGGGGAATTCATAAATCCCAGCCTGGCACAGAGACAGCTCCTGTGCTAGAAGAAGTGCAACCCTACAAGATGACTTTCTCATTCATTTCCACATTTGAAATTATTTTTCAAGGGAGAAAATACCAAATTGGTTGGAAAAGCGGGAAGATACCCAAATTTAAGAGCTTTCCACTCTCCTTTTTGTGCTTTTCACTATTTTGTCCCAGTTATAGTAAAATTTATGAATTCCCCATTGGAGACGCTGGGGGAGACCCAGCACTTCAGCAGCTGATGCCCAAGACCCCATTTTCACCCTGAAGATCAGTATTTCCAGAAACTGGCTAACTACTATGTTTACAATGCCTCTTTCTATCACAGTCTGGCTTTTCCTTATTAGCTGTTTTGCCAGTAATTACACTACTTGCTTTCACTGCCACAGACCTTCAGCCACTTACATCTGTTTTCTGCTTATGAAGCCATGCCAGTGGAACAAAAATAAAACCCACCCCAAAGCTGGATGCAGTCTTGACTTCTAGCTCTTCCATCTGCCCAGCAAGTTACTCCCTCAAAGGACCCCGGTGGCTTATTCATTCCCTTGTTCATTTTTAAAAAATACTGAATGACTTCTTTCAGATTTATTATTATTATTATTATTATTATTGTTATTATTATTATTATTATTATTATTATTTTGGTAAACAGTCTCCCAAACGGTACGGTGAAAAAATTAAAAACCCTCTTGCCTCCCTCCCTCCCCTTTTTCCCAAATTAAAAAGAAGTACGTTAATGTTGCATGTTATTTCAAGTGTTGTTCTTGTGCAACTGAACCAGACCACCTGCCGGAAGGAGCAATTTTTTTTCTTGTTGCTGCTCAGTTAAAAAATAAAAGGAAAAAAAAAGAAAGAGAGAGAAAGATTTGTTTCCTGATATTTCCTCTTTTTGGATCTCGCAGTGCTTGGCTCCAAGAAAACGCTGGCGTTTTCCCCGCAGGGAGAGCAAAGCCCCACGGGGCCGCGTGGGGCGAGCGCCTGCCTGCGCCCCACAGACCCTCCTCTCTCCATCCGTCCGTCTGTCCATCCATCCCCACAGAGCCATCGGCCCCACTGTGGGCGCCGGGCACGGGAGATGCGCCGTGACCTGCCGCCGTCCCCTCCTGCAGACCGCTCAGTGGTTATTGCGATGAAACTGAAAACTATGAACGATACTAATTTCTCAAGCATTCCTATGGCA
The DNA here is from genome assembly GCF_965140245.1 of Athene noctua. Lineage (NCBI taxonomy): Eukaryota > Metazoa > Chordata > Aves > Strigiformes > Strigidae > Athene > Athene noctua. Next base: position 6,753,704 of record NC_134051.1, on the reverse strand, counting down.
CTTGCATTGTTCTGCATAATTTGAGCGGGTTGTAGGGGAAGAGATTAGAGGAGGAAAAAAAATACCCTCGGAAAAGTCAACGGAAGGACCAAGAGTCATATTTCTGACTCCCTCCTGTACGACCGCTGATCCAATGCTATTGTGGCTTGAAGCCTATCGAACTCATGCCTGTTATCTGGGCTCAGGTCCTCCAAACCCCGGCTGTCATCATCTTCCTCTTCCTCATCGCGGCTCATGAAGGCCAGCTCATTCTCATAGCAGAAGGAGTTGGTGCTGGGCAGCAGGAATTTGTTCTCCACCAAGTCCTTGGCGCTGCAACGGGGGGTGGACGGGACCTCGTAGGTTTTGTGGAAGTGGGAATAGTCTACTTTGTATTGGTTTTTCTCCTCGAACAAGACTGGCTCAAAGCGGTGGCCCCAGAGGATCTCGCTGGCCAGGTAGGAGCTCCGAGCTTGAGTCGTCATAGCGGTAGCTTCTACCATGCCTTCTAGGATGACCACGATCTCAAAGTCATCTGTCTCCAAGTCCTGACGGCTGATCCCAAACAAGGGGCTGTCTTCGTTGATTTCGTGGAGAATGGTGATGGGGGACACCAAGAAGATACGGTCCAAGCCTTTATCAAACCCCACATCGATGTCTATTTGGTCAAGGGGTATGTACTCCCCTTCTTCTGTGATCCTGGGCTTAATTAGCTGAGCTCGTACATGGGCTTCTACTATGTGGCTTTTCCGGAGATTCCCAACTCTCCACATCAGGCAGAGTTTTCCATCTCTCATTGCCACTACTGCATTATGGCTGAAAAGTAATGTCTGGGCCCGTTTTTTGGGCCTGGCCATCTTTGCCATTATTGCACCAATCATGAAAGAGTCAATTATACAGCCCACGATGGACTGAACCACCACCATGAAGACTGCGAGAGGGCACTCCTCCGTCACACAGCGGAAGCCATAACCAATAGTCGTTTGGGTCTCAATGGAGAACAGAAAAGCAGCCACAAAGCCATTGACCTGCAGAACGCAAGGTTTAAAGGTATCATCTCCACCTGGGTTTTCTAGGTCTCCATGAATGAGTGCAATTAGCCAGAAAATCAGCCCAAACAATAACCAGGACACTAGAAACGCCAGGGAAAAGAGCAAGAGCATATACCTCCAGCGAATGTCAACGCATGTGGTAAACATGTCTGCAATGTACCTCTGTGGCTTGTCATCCATGTTGGTGAACTCCACGTTGCACTGACCATTCTTCTTTACAAACCTGTTCCTGCATTTCCTCCTGGTGTGGATTTTCCCATTGCCAAAGCCGTTGATACCTGGCATGGTGGTCAACCTCAGCCCGTCTTCCTCGGAGGACACGATGCTGTAAGGGTTGACTCTGCCTGCAGTCATCCCTGAGCCAAGCCCACAGTGAAGGTGAAGGGTCTTGCGACTCCCGGTGTCCCCCTGACCCACCCCTGCCCACCCCCCAAATTCTGTTGTGGTGGAAGAGAAGTCCCAAGCTTCCACGTCTTGGTTGCCACGTCACCACGTGAATCCTGTGAGAGGCTCTGCAATGAGAAAACAAAGACATGCCCATTACCTCTCATGACAAAGGGACCCAAACGGATGTTTGGCCATGGGTTTGATGGGGTGGGTGGCTGCATGTTGTGCAAGGACCCTTCCCAACTGCCCTTACTCTCTCTCCTATGGCTAGGCTGTTCCCAAAAACCACTCACAAGGAAGGAAGAAGGTCTCAGAGTTTGTTCTTTCATACTACAAAGCAGGTGAGCAAACCTGGCTGGGGAGATGCGGCGTTTGTGGGACCCTCAATGACACCAGCAGATGGAAAAACTTGAGTAGCGCTGGAGTCTCTCCCCTTTGCTTTTCTCATGAGCTCTGCTGTCAGAGAGGGGTCAGGCTGCTGGAGAAGAAAGCAGAGAGGCCAAGCTGCTCCCCCTAGCACAGAGATATTAATAAAGGTATGCCTGAAAGCGGCTCCATCAGTTCACATTGCCCGTGCCAGATGGACCGCTGCCCAGCACATCGCAGCAGCGGTTGCCCGACCTCCTGAGCACCAGCTCTTCTGGGGTCAAGGGAAACCACAGGGAGATGTGGATTTAAACTCCATGCCCCTGCCTGGGGATGGGAGAGGACACAGCCAATGTGCAGCTGATTGGAGAAGGCCCAGGGAAGGCACTTGCTCGGGGCAGATGTCCTGAGGAGCAACTTTCCCAACACATCCACTGGGACATGGAGCCATCTATGGTCATAGATGGGTTCTGCTGGCCAAGTCTTATGAAGGGATAACTGCCACTGGGGAGCGGTTTTGATCCCTTCTGGAGGGCTCAGCTGTAGGGTCAGGGACATAAACTCAGCTTTGGCTGGGAGAGAGATTGCATGGACATGGGAGAGATGGCCCCAGCTGGGTGGGCTCCCCTGTGTAGGTGGGCCCATGGTGAGGGAGCCAAGTGGCACCCTGACAGGCTGCTGGCCCCCCAGCCCTTCTGCAATGGCATGTGGGGCTGTATCAGGCAGCAGATGGGATTGTGGAGAAGCCACATGGCACATCCCAAGCACCCCAAAGAGATGGCACTGCAGGAATGTGCCTCAAACCACCCCCTGCCACAGCTCGTCCTATTCTTCAGGGACATGGGATGTGTTCCTGAGCATGAAACCACCTTGCTGGCAGTGAGACATGCATGGGACAGCAACGGTGCAGAGCCCCCCCCCAGTACCCCATCCCCACAGCACAGGGTGTCCCGCTCATGCCGAGGCGCAGGCCAACCCGCTGGGCTGTCCGGGCTGTGTCGGATCTGCTGGTGCGATCGATGCAGTCGATTCCTGCAATCAGCCTGAGTGCCTGGGGACACGCTGGGACAAGAACACCCTTTCCATTACGTGGTGGCCAGCCCAGAGCCAGAAAGCATTGCCAGGCACAGTCTGTCTGGGGCTGTAGCAGCCCGGCTAGCAACAATACCCTGATTTGTTTGCCTTTTACAGAAATTCACCCCAAATCCAACCTGGGACTTGGGTATCCCTGCAGAATCCCAGCACTAACAACCTGCCCAAACCTCCCAGGTGCCAGCAACAAACTCATGTGTGGCACCACCTTATATGCCAAATAACATATTTCCACCTGCTGCAATCCAGGCACAACCGTTTTTTATCCCAAAAGCTGATTTTTCAAGCACCGCGGTTATTTGTGATGTGTCAGCAGACCAAGTGATTGCTCACACCTGGCTGGGGCAGTTGGCATGAGATCCTCTCCTTCCTTACAGACATGAAGAAGAGTAAAACAAACAGTTAATATTTACAACCTCACAGTCACTGGAAGCCAAAGGGACCAAAGTGGCCTTGCAGAGGTGATGTGTCAGGCCGGTTGCAGGCTCACACTGCAGCCTGGTCACCCGTCCCAAGTCTTCCTCCTGACCACACCAACTACATTCATTAAGCCTTTCTCTCCTCTTTTTTTAATGAGAGCTGAGCATTTAGAGACAAAAAGGTCTGCTTCTCCATCACCCCTCTGGCTTGCCTCAGGGGAATACGGCAAATGTTTTTGCCAAGGATGAATTTGCTGTTGGGTTTTTTTAATTAATTCTAGATGCATTTGAGAAGTGAACAAAATGCAATGAGCTTCCAGTGACCTGCGAGAGGATTAGCTGGGGTCTGGATTAACTGTGCTGGGAGGGTAGACATGCCCAGGTGACTGCAGAGGCAGCAGCGCTGCCCTCACCCAGGGGTGATGCTCCCGGGGACCCTCGAGATCCCCAGTCACCTCCATTTCCCTACACTTTCCCCTTTCCCCTGTCTTGCTTTCTCTTGTTCTTCCTTCCTTCCTTCCCACTCTTCAATCATCGCTTGTTCTTTCCTTCCTTCCTTCCTTCCTTCCTTCCTTCCTTCCTTCCTTCCTTCCTTCCTTCCTTCCTTCCTTCCTTCCTTCCTTCCTTCCTCCTTTCCCTTTCATCTCCCTCCTCCCATGTCACACAGGGTTTCACCCTGTCCGAGCACCCCAGACATCGGGGAATGCTCTGCTGCAGGAGGATGCTCGGACAGACCCGAGGGGCTGACACTGCTTCAGGGAATGGGCAGCTGTCATGTCACAGCCCATGTCCCATGTGGGACCCCACATTCACCAAGGCCACAGGTATGAGTCTCCCTCAAACACTAAAGCTCTTGGAGGAACTAACCCCCCTTGGCCCGAGGCCGGCAGCAGCAGCATGGGGAGATGGCAGCTAAATAAAGGCGAGCAAAGTGGATCTGTCGGAGCAGGCGGCCGCCTGCGGCTCGTACTTTATTTAGCACAGTTTTGTTTGGAAATACGCTTTCTCAAGTTTGCTGAAAGCTGAGTTTCTGGTTTGGTTTTAATTTGAAGACTGGAACCCCACGTTGCTGCTGTGGGAGGCTCAGGCTGGGAGAGGACTCCTGTAAACGCATGGAAACCCGTGGCTGGATGGGCCCTGCCATGGGCACTAACTGGAGACTGTGACCCCACGGTCACCCTATGTTTCCTTCAGTCATGAGTGCCATCCCCCAACATCACCCTGGCATCTCCCCACAACCAGAACTGCCCCAGGCTGCTGGCAGAGGTGTTACAGGAGGTTACATCCCCCTCCCTGATTACTTCCCAGGAGTTTCACACCCCTGACCATCACAGTTTTACCCCAGGAACAAACTCAAAACTTCCCCTAATAACTGCAGCCCCTTAATCCCATTGCCAGCCCAGCTTTGGCACAGACAATCCCTCACTGAGCATCGGGCAAGGCTGGGACCATCCCCTGCCGCTTGTGCCACGCGTCTTGAGCAGCGCTAATAGTGTTAACATGTAGGAAACAAAACAGGCCTGTAATATTAATAGCGGGAAGGAACGGCCCACAGCTCCCCGCGGGCTCTGAGCGCAGCGACGCCGTGGACTACCCCAGCTAATGAGCTGACATTAGAGGCAACGACTCCTGCCACTAAACTGCAGCAACCGAACTCCCACCGCGGAGCGGTTTCCCACAGAGAATCCAAGTGTCTCCAGCAATCTGCCAACTGCACGGCTAATTTTAATTTTTTTTTTTTTTTTTAAAAAGGGAGTTAAATGTTACAACAATATTCTGAACAGTCAGCGCGCCAGGAAAATGTGTTGAGTGCCAGGGAGGTCATTAGTTAGAGCTGACTGAATATGTCGATGCCATTTATCATCACACCTTTCCCTGTACCTCTGGAGGGGACGTGTTTCGGGGCCATCAGGACTGCTGCCCCCTCCTGCATCCTCCCAGCACAGGTTTTCATGGAGCTGTGCAGGGAACTGGGCTGCGTTTAGGTGGGATTGATCTGGGTGGGGACTCAGAGGAGCTGACGGGGGGGACACGGGTCCCCTGGCTGTGAGGTAGAAGAGGTGACAGTCTGGGAGGGGTTGGTCTGAGGAGGTCACGCGCGTTGCAGCCCTGTGTCAGGAGATAATGCTGCTATCTCCCAGACCGATGCCCTTCATGCCCCAACAGCGGGACGGTGAATGTCAGCAGAGAGGAGGGAACTCTGCTCCCAGCGTGGGGCTGTGGCTGTGCTGGCTCAGCCAAGGGTGCCCAAACTGCTCCTGCTCACCCCATCCAGACAAAGCAACCTGGCACCGAGCACCTACAAAATAGGGGAGGGGGCAGAAGAACTGGGTAGTCCTCCAGCTGCCACCAGCCCCTGGCCAAGCGTGTTCCCACCTGTCAGAGCAGTGCTGCTGCCTGAATAATTCCCTCCTCCAACACCCCATCTTTGGGCACTTCCAATAAATTAAGAATTGACACAGGGCAGGCCAGTCCCTGACAAATCGGGAGAATAAATGACCCCCTGCTTCCCTTCTGCTACCAGGGATGACAGGCAAGAGGGTCCCACCACAGTCCATCCCTAATGAGAAAAATCTTCTCCATTTTGGTAGGGACACAAGTAGAAAGCAGCTGCAGGCATGCACCCATTCCCTGGACTTGCATGCACCCCATTAGTGCCAGGGATCAGCTGAGACATTGATGTCTGCGAGCCTTGATGACATATGCAGGAGGGAAACTGAGGCACAGGGGAAAAGGAAGGCTCTGGAGGGGGAGACCGGAGGTGATGGGATGCCTGAAGAGGCACTGGCTCATCCCCATCCCCCTGAGCCACGTGCAGATGCCACCGCAGGCATGGGAGGAGAAAAGGGGCCACGTGCAGCATTCAGCACCACTGGGGCCAGGTGGCGTTTGTGGAGTGATGGACTTGTGCTTAAGCACCCTAAAACTCCTGCTAAATGTGCCCTGGATCAGCTGAGATCCTGGGAAAGATCCCTTCAGAGGCTGCACTGAGCATATGGTTGGTCCCCAACTCCATAGCATGATGGGGGGACCAAGCATCCCGGTCAGCTGCCCCAGCACCCAGCCCTGTTCCAGCACCCACACGCCATGGTGTGAGGACCCCGGGGCTGTACGTCCACCCCTGCTGCCCCCCTGCTGCTCCTAGGTGATGTTCCCCCCCTGCCCAGCTGCAGCACAACATCAGAGGGGTCAGGAAACATCACAGCACCCACAGTCCCAACTCGCAGCCATCCCTGACGCCTCACCAGGTCCTGAAATCCCTGAGCTGTTTTTCTGTCCGCTCGCATTCATATGGCCAGACAGCAGGACATGGCTGGGGGTAAGGATGAGGGCAAGGAGGCAGGTGAAGGCCTTGGCAGGGTCAATCCCCACTGAGGGCTGCTGAAGGATACCCCAAAACCCCAGGGGATGTAACCAGGCTGCCCCGTCCCTATGACACCTATACCCAAACCTCCAGGGTACCTGCAGCCCCTTCCCCGCGGCCCCCCGCGGCCCCCCCCAGCCAGTCCCAGCTGCCCCGGCTTAGAGGACGGGTGTTAATACCCCAGCAAATCGCCCTGGGAAGGGGCAGAGCCCCAGCCATCCCCCCAGGCAGAGAAGGTCTGGCTGGACCCCAGAAAGAGGGGGTCAGCCCTTACCTGGTGCGTGCCCTGGGGGGTCTCCCCAGAACTCCCCAGCCATGGCTGCGGGGCGCAGGGTGCCCCGTGGCCCTGCTGCAGCCCAGGCGAGAGACAGAGAGTTTTAATTGAATTTCTAGATTATCCTGGGGGAGAAATTGTAATCTCCTTAAATCCAACCTCTGGTTGAGTCCCGTAACCTACTGTCCTGCGCCGGGGAAGGGATTTAGCGAGGGGGAGGGGAGGTTTCCCAGTATGCTGGTGCCCCGGACCCTGCTCCTTGCAGGATTTGTCCCACAGGACGTCAGAGATCTGCTCCCAGCAGCCCCATGGTCCCGGGAATTAAGGCTCTGCAGCGGCAATAGCCCGTCCCCTCTCCCCATGTCCTGCCACTGTGACCAGGGGTGTCCCGGAAGCCTCCCAGAGCTGGTGGGGCTGTGGCACCAGGGATGGAGATGTCTGGTGCTGGGTGGAGGAAGGGAGCTGGCTGCGGAGTCAGGGGGGTGTTTGGAGTGAAGTTGAGCCCCCTGGGTGGGACTTATGGCTGGGAGGTGTTTGGGGCTTTGAGTTGAAATATCTTTTGGCCTGGCTGGGGTGCCGGTGGGATGTGCAAGTCCCCAGGTGAGTCCCCCTCCCTGCCTGGGCTGCAATGGGTGCCTCCCTCCCAAAAAGCCCCATCCATGGACCACGTGGGTCAGAGGGTGTTTTGGGATGGGTGACCTTGGGGTGTTCCTGCACCCGCCCTGTGCACTCCCCTCCATCACATGGCCCTGATCCCTCTGGCATGCTCCCAAATCTGGATACATGCCAGGGACCAGCCCCAGCCCCAAACCATCCCAGGGACAAATGCCAGCGATGGGGCTGTGGGCAGATGAAGGCAGAGCTGAAATCAGCCGGCCACGCTCCTGCCTGCCCCGTGACTCCATTGTGCCATTGCCAGGGCCTCTGTAGGGATGCAGGTTTCCATCGGGAATGGCGTGTTCCCAGCCAGCACATGCCAAGAGGCTCGGAGGGAAGGCAACAATGCTGCCCCAGATCTGGCCCCCACCAAGGGGGGATCACTCAGCTCCTAAAAAGCACCGTGGACAGAAAAGGAAAAGGAGCATAGAAAGGGCAAATGTCTTCAACTGAATACGATTACCAGCCAGATGAGCTGAGAGCTGCAGCACCAAGGGGCTCCCATGCTGCAGGTAGCACCAGGGCAGTGCTCGGCAGCATCCCTGGGGTATCACAGGCCTGAATTATTTTAAGACCCTTCTCATGGAGCGATTTCTGCTCACATCTTAGAGTTAGAGGCAGAAGAGGATGGATGTGGAACCCGTTCAGCCCCAGCTTACCCACGGCAGGACTAATCCTGCACCTCCCTCTTGCCCAGCTCCCATCAGCGTCCCTTTCCCAAATCCCATTGCTCCCAAAATGGGTTTTCCCACTCCGCTCTCACCCAATGCAAACCCCCTCCAAGAGCCGCGTCTCCTGCTCAAGGGAAATCGCGTGTGTGGGCAGAGCCCGCACCCGGGAAATGTTTATCCTGAAGGCGCGACGTGCGGCAGGTTGGGAGCGATGGGGCTGCCAGCCAGAGCCGATGGAGCCGTGAGCTGCAGGGAGAGCTACGACGAGCGCCTCAGCACCGCCGAGGCTCTCATTGTCGCTCTCCCCACGACGGTATTTCGGCTAGGAATCGGCACGGAGAGGAGCGGGATGAGCACGAGAGCCAGCTTGGGATGCACGGGTCCTTTTCAGCAAGGGGAGAATGGGATATAAGCAAGGCTGATCCATCAACTGTTCATCAGCATCCTCCACTCTTTTCAGGGCTATAAACCCACGGTTATTCCTGCTCCATCCAAACATCAGCAATTGCTCAACTCTTAGTGAAAAATACAACCCATATCCGCTATCATGGGCAATTTTCCTGATTCCTTAGCCATGCCAGGGTACAGTTGTCATTTCCACCCCTGAAGCAGCTGTTTTTTCAGTCACCCTTTGGCATCACCATGGGTTAAGTTGTTGGCAGAGCCCTAAACTTGACTTTTAACCCCAGAAAGAAGGAGATGAGGAGGAAGGACATGCCATGCTCTGGCAGAGCCACCCTCCTGGCTCTACTTACCCCCGATCACAGCGAGAGCCACAGATGCTGAGCTCGATGCCGGCGGCCGAGAGAGCGAGCTGGCGGGGGGGACTTTGCCGAGCAGCACGCGGCCGTCCTGGCTAATTGCTCCTGAGCTCAGATTACAGCCTCTCTTCTTCCCTACATGTACAGGAGCTGGCACCTCGGCTGGAGCTGTGGGGAGCCACTGCCAGAGAGGGGGACATCCACCTTCGGTGGCATTTCTAAGGGGTAGGGAGGGAAACAGCGATCATGGCAGTGTAAGAAGCCCAAGATGCCTTAGTGGTGTTGGGGGGCTGGAAGACAAGCACTTCGAAGGGGATTTCAGATATTTTGGGGATGTGAAGGACTGGCCAGAAGGATGCAACAGTTTCTAACCTGGAGGATGAGCTGCTAGATGGGGGCAAGTCAGTCAGTGGTCCAAGGCAAGACCTTGGTTCTTTGAACTTGCCGTTTAGTGATGGTCATGACCCAAAACCCAACTTCAAGCATTTCCCAGAGGAGGAAGAAAAATCCCCCTCCTGTTCTGTTGGGGGTGACAAACTCCCCTGGCACACACATGATGTTGCCCGACATCTTCAGGACAAAAGAGGCCTCTGCACAGCTTTATTACTACTAGTTTTCCTCCAGCTCATGGCTCTGCTCACACCAGTTCAAGTTTCAGTGTCTTTTAAATCCTGCGAAAGCTCCCTTCAATGCTCTTATTCCTCAAGTTGAACCTGGTTAGAGACCTTCCCAGAGGATACTGGGTTTCTGGCCAGGGTTTCTGGCCTTTCCACCCTGCCCTGATGTCACTGCAGAGCTGGACACCCCCAGACTGCAGACATGACCCCAAACTCAAGTAGCTCCAAGGGTGGCAAAGGCAGGGCAGGGTATTTTGGGGACCATCTTTATCTGCTGCGGTGAAGATTTAGCACAGACACTGCATAACACCACAGGGGCTTGCTGCTCTCTATCCCCTCTTGCTGTCAGGGATCAGCAACTCAATTAATTCTCCCTCATTCCCTGTCCACGGGTACCAACCCCGGGTCCCCTGACAGCCAGAAGTCAGATCTCTGCCTGGTGTCGACATCCACCAGTGCTGGGACCCCACAAGCTGGAAGTGACCTCCTGGGGTCACCCCACTGTCACTTCTGGGGGTACCCACTTCATTTGGCAAGCCCTGCTTAAACAGAGGTGGCCACCAAAGTACCCACTGGGCAGATGTAGGAGTCCCTAAAATAACTCCTTTCTCAGTATTTCTGTGCCCCAGGCTCGGGCGCTGCTGTGCATCGCTTTGGTAAGGGGCCCGACAGGTGCAGACCCTGCAGAGAGAGACCTGGGCATTTCAAAAGACATTTTTAAACCAGTGACGTTCGGCACACACCCCATGTGTTCCCTCCTCTGCTCCTTTGCACGGCCCCGGCCACTGATGAGTGGCTCACCCAGGCACACACTGCAGGATCACAAAAGCAATGAAGTAGAAGTCAGGAATCCCTTTTTTTTTTTTTTTTTTTTTTCCGACCAGCCCTATAAAAACAGCCTTTATGTCTGTTTCTGGGCAACCCTACAATAAACAAGGTGAGTGCAAAGCCCGGGGTGGCAAGCCCAGGCACCACTGTGCGTGCACACGTGGGTTAACAAGAAGCAGGGCACCATTTCTCTAACAAGCAAAACCAAAATTCTGTCAAGGGAAGATTTTGGGGGGGCAAAGGTGGTGGCACATTGCTGCCAGCCACAACAGCCTACCTAACCCCTGGGGTCCCGGTCCTGCCCGCCAGCATCCCTTGGAGGTGTAAAACCAGACGTCACGCAGCATCCCAGCACGGCTAGGTGGCAACGGGGAGGGGGACAGATCCAAGGTGCCCTGCGGCTGGAGCAGTGGCCAGGTCTGGTGGCACTGGGGAGGGTGACCGACGGCGACATGCTCCCGGTGAAGACCTACACAGAGAATTACACAACGCCACCCCCACTGCCCTTGGCTGTGTGCACCCTGCACACTCCTATCGACACGGCCCCAGCCGCCCTCCAACGTCCCCGCGGGGACATAGCTGTGCAAGCGGTGTAAATGCAAGTGTACGTGACCAGGGGGGACACTGCTCCAGCCCCCCCACCAGCCCCTGACCTCCTGCAGTGGTCGCCAGCGATGCTCGGGACTCGCCAGCATCCTGCCATCCCCTGGCTCGGCTGTGCCGATGGTGAGGGATGGTCGGGAGGGCTGTGATGGTGCCGTGAGGAGTAGGGGGAACAGGGCGAGCACCCACCGCCAGGGCACTGCTGAGAAAACGCAGCTGCTACAGCACCACAAGGCCCCAACCCGGGGATTTTTAGGACATGCCAGAAGTATACAAAAAATTCAAACTGGGGGGATGTGACACCAGATTAGGTCAAGGTGGTCAGTGCCCGCAGGCAGGACCTTGGTTTTATGAACTTATCATTTAATGATGGCCATGACCCAAAAAGCACCTCAGGTCTTTCCCAAAGGAGGAAGAAAAATCACCTTCTTTTTTTGTTGGAGGTGAAAACCATTTGCTGGTCCCATCAGTGCTCACACCAGCAGCAAGGAGCCCTCCTCTTAGCACGGCAGTAGGGTGCAGCAGGGATTTTGTCAGTAGAAAAGGGGAAACTGAGGCACAGAGGCTGGATGGGCCCGAGCATGGGGACTGTCTGCAAACCATGTCATCTCCTTCCCCCCAGCCTGGCCCAGCCCAAGTTCAAGGTGTATATAAAGCCGATGAGGCAGCAGAAATAATTTTCCAAACACCGAAGTTAGGTAACCTCTCCTCTCCCTCCATGGACATCATCTGTAAGTATAGGCTTGGGGCAGTGGGGGGAGCCCTCCATGGTGGGGCTGGTGGGGGGCACTGCAGCCAGTGTCACCCCAAAGGGCTTCACCCTCCTCTGCCTCACCACGGCGGGTCCCCAGGGCCAGGGGCCAGCCCATGCCACCACCGTGACCCCATGGGACCCCATCCCTGAGGGACCCTGGTGACATTGCGGCCAGTCCCCCCTGCCTTGTGTGGGGGAGCCCAGGTTTTTGGCTGGGCTCTGGGTGACTGATCCCCCCTGGGGTGCGCACACCCCTCCAGCCCATTGCAGCACGCGCTGGATGTCAGTGCAGATGACAGCCCGCATGTGGCCGACATTGCCATGGTGACTATCAACCAGCCGGGACGACTCGTGCAGAGATGCTGCACCAGCACCTGCCTCCACAACACACTGACCCCCCCAGAGACTGAGGGTACCCCCTGCCCTCCACCAGTCCTGTTTCCACCACTTTTAGCCCCGTTACACCCACAAACATCTTCCAAAACCCTCTCCATCACCTCACAGGTGCCTCCATCTCCACCCACCTGTGCCTCATTTTCCCCAGCCTGCGCTTGCCTCCCTGGGAGGGGCTGGTGTCCCCTCCCCGGGATATTTTTCTCTCGCCCAACTTCGGCCAAGCCGGTGGAGTTGGAGGGATGCTGAGTGAAGGCTCTGTCGCTGTGGCAACCCGTCGCGGCCGTCTCCAGGCGACCGCCCAAGGATGCTGCAGAGCGGCTCTGGAGGCAGAGCCAGAGGGACCAGGGCGGGGGGGGGGGAGGGGGGGCGGGAGGAGGTATCCATAGGGATGCCACCCCACACACACACACTCCCCTACCAAAACCACAGCCTGGATCGTTGTAACAGAGTGTAAAAACATGCTGAAAACAGGCACCGGTTTGACTCAGGCAGCCAGCTGAGCTCCAACAATCTCGTGACACCCCAGGCTGGCTGGCAGCAATACTGGCAGGATGCTCCCGGGCGGGCGCGGGGGCCCCGCCGTTTTCAGGGACACCTGCAGGGCTGTGGAAATAATTGTTGGTAATAAGCCCGTTAGCCTCTTAACCCTCATTAAGCAGCTTAGGGGGGACACACGCCATTATACGCAAACCTGGAGGTGGAGAAGGGCCTTTTCAGGGCACTGGGGTGTTACTGCTGGGGATGGGATTTCAACGGGTGCTGAGGGGGGTGTCATGGGGGGCACGGCTCCATCCCTCATCCTGGCAAGCTCCCCTCTTGCTCTTTGCCAGCCAGGACCATCGGCAGCTCCTGGCAGCACTGAGCAGCGGGCAGAGATGGTGATGACGGGCTGTCACACCCGTGTGACGAGTGTGGGAGGTCTCAGCTGCAGTCACGCCAGTGGGGGAAGAGGGGCGACTGACAGCACAGGGCGACGGCCTGGCCAGCACCCGACACCGCGGCTGGGGAACGGAGCGGGACGTTTCTAATCACTCCGGTTGGAAAAGATCCCATTTTTACATTTGCTAAATTAAAGGATGTCAGCGTCTGATGCCAAGCCCGGGCTCCCTTGGAAATTTAAACTAATGACACTGAAGAAAATGAGCTGAAACCAGAACACAAACGCTTCCACGTTATCCAGCCACACCAGCCCTGACCAGCCATGACTGTGACAGGGTTTAGATGGCAGCTTGCAAAGCATCAGCCATCCCAAAGATCTAAACTTTTTGCCCCAAAATACAATCTTGCCCACTCTGCTAGGTCAGAAAGTGCATTGCTGGCACCCAGGCAAGCTGGGCTGCCATGCCAGGGTCCCCAGTGAGATCCCCATCCTCCTCCTGCCTCTCAAAGGGCAAATATCTCCCTCTTTTACGGATACAGCTGCTCTAGGCAACGGGGTTTCCATCAGCACAAGGTGGAAGGAGGGAGAGCAGAGCAGCGAGTGCGATGGCCGGATTTCTCCAAATCTGGTAGTTCCTGCAACCAGCTCCATCCCAGCCCCGTGCAGGCAGGCACCGGGGTCCCGGCAGAGCACTGGGGCTGCCGGCTGCCGCACGGCCCCTCCGCTGCCCCTCTCCCCCGATGGAAATACCTGGGCTCAGGCGAGGGTTTCGCTCCCCGACGCTCTCCAGGCTCTGCTGGGGCGTTTTTGTGCTGCAGCTGAGCAAAACCACAGGGTGGTGTGGTTTTTTTTTTTTTTTCTTTTTATAATTTTCTCTGCGAGATAAAATTAAACAAACAAGCCCTTCTGGGAGCAGTGCGAGGAAGGGAGCCTGCTTTCCTACAGATGTGCGTGTCCTCAGCAATTACAACCACTGAATTAAGCTTTCCCTGTGACTGGGACATTTGCACGATCCCCCTCCTTCGCCTCCTGCGGTTTTGCCAGTAGGAGACCAGCTCACTCTGCCTCTCCATGAGGTCATTACCCAAACACCTATTTTTCACAAAAGTATTGAGAACAGGTTTTTTTCCTTGATCTCACCACCTCGCCATCAAATTAGAGTGGTCTCAAGCGCAAGGCTGGGAGTGCTCAGTAAAGCAGCATGTGCTGGCGGAGGACAGGATAGAATAGAATAGAATAGAATAGAATAGAATAGAATAGAATAGAATAGAATAGAACAGAACAGAATAGAATAGAATAGAATAGAATAGAATAGAATAGAATAGAACAGAACAGAACAGAATAGAATAGAATAGAATAGAATAGAATAGAATAGAATAGAATAGAATAGAATAGAATAATAGAATGGAAAGAATGCAATCAGACACCTCCCAGGGGATGGGGCTGCTGAGAAGGGGGAATGCTGTGGGCCAGGAGCAGAGAGGGGGGGTCCCCGCTGCCCTCTGAGCCCTGCCTGCAGCCCCTTAACCAAAGACGAGTGGTCATGGCATGAAGACTTGCAAACACACCTAAACTTCCCAGCTTTGTGTGATTCAGGAGCCAGCACAGAAGCCGTTGCCATAGTTTTGCAGACCACCGGTGGGTTTTGTAGCACAATCTGGACCACGGATCTATGCAAATCCCCAAGGCAGAAGTCTTTATGAAGGCATATGACAACCGAAAAAGAATAGCGCTCAGTGCTCTACTCCCACACGCCACCCCCCAACTTCACCATCATTTAAATCAGTCTTAAGTTGGAAGAATTCAAATCAACACTGTCGTCACAGAGCCAAGCAGAGAGGTGACACAACTTGGATGCTGCCAGGGAAATTGCCCCCCTGAGACTCCAAACCCATCAGCCCATCACTTTTTGAAGCCCCATCGAGGAAAATAAATGAACTGGCAATCCACTGCCCTCAGCCTTCCATCCCCTCCAGCCAGGGCTGCCAGAGAGATTTCCAACCAGCTTTCCCCCTGGGATCAACGGGAGGGGGACCACGGGGAGAAAAAAATATCCAAGACATGCTGCTGAAGCTGGAGAGCCACAGCTGGAAAAGAAATCAAAGCTTCCAAAGAGAGAGATGCCAAGGAGATATGTTGTTCCCAAGAGAAACAGGACATTCCTCTCTGAGGGGGAGGAAGGCTCATGCCACCTCTTTCAGCTACCCAGCATAGGTGCTTCGGGGGCTCTGTGCACAGCAGCCTGCTCTGGCGGCTTGTCCCCGCTGTGCAATGCTGCAGACACAGATGACATTCCAGCTACTGATTTTTTTTGTTGGGTTTGGGTTTGGTTTTTTACCCTAAAAGCATGTTTTCAATTTGGGGGAAAGGTTGCTGCCTTCTGCCAACAGCCAGGCAGATGCGGAGCCACTCTCCGGGCTCCCAGAGCCTTCCTGCTGTCCTGCCCCACACGCCCAGACTCTCTGTGGTCTCAGGGGATGCAGCTTGGCATCAGCAAACTGCTCAGGGCTCTCATGGGAATCACATAGCGGAGGAGCTGGGGCGGGGGGGGGGGAATGATGTTTTGCTATTGCCAGAAATGCCAAAATCAGGTCCCAGTCCAGTGCAGAGGGTGAAAGATCAGCAGTTTAGATTTTCCTTGAGAAACACTTTTTGGGTTGTGGGATCAAGCTGGAAGCAAGATGGGGAGATCGTATCAGTGCAGTCCCAGTTGCTGCCCTGAAACTGCCCAATTTGGCTAGTTCAGCATAATTCCTGTAGCAAATTGTTCCTGCAGCAAGTTTTATACCTGTGCCCTTGGGCAAAGCTCTGACAGCATCCTTTGCTGGGAATAAGCTACCTGCCTCCTCAAGGCAGCACCTGGGGAGGTGGGAGGGAGAGGAGAATGGGCAGCAGAGTTGGCCCAGCTATAAATAACCCCATGGAAAGGAAACAGGAGAAAAAGCAGAAAAGAGAAACTAATAAATCCAGGGAGATGGGTGCAGCTATGGGTGCTTGGTGCAAACAGCTCCTCACGCTCCCTATGTCCCCAAAGAATCAGGCACAAAAGGAAACGGGATCCACCACAGCTCAGCTGAGCGGGATCCAGCCCACCCATCACCATTCTGTGAGCAGCACATCGAACCGCCCCAGAGCCCTGGCAGGGTGTGCAATACACAGTGCTTTGTTTGCGGCAAGACCTCATCCACTCTGCTTCATTCAAAAAGCTAAAGGTGA
The DNA here is from genome assembly GCF_965140245.1 of Athene noctua. Lineage (NCBI taxonomy): Eukaryota > Metazoa > Chordata > Aves > Strigiformes > Strigidae > Athene > Athene noctua. Next base: position 6,737,388 of record NC_134051.1, on the reverse strand, counting down.
GAAGGAGGAGAGTTAAAATTAAGGAGAGTTAATTTAAGGAGAATTAAATTAAGGTGCCTGTTGGACCATGCCAACACAGCACCAGCCTGGCTCCTGGTGTCACCGGCACCCTGCAATCCCATCCCCAAAAGTGCCAGCAAGCTGTGAAATAGCCTGTGTTTAAGGCAATCATTATTTTCAATCTGTGATCCCAGAAAAAAGACAACTTCTCATTTTTACCAATAAAAGGGGAATTGCAGAGGCTCAGCAAGCACAGTGGCCAGCAGGTCACAACCAGCAGTGCTAGAGTGATTCATCCTAAACAAGCTAGATTTAGTCAAACTGGCCTAGAATAAGGCAGGGAAAATAGCTCAGAGTTTGCCCTGCTGATGCCTGTCAGGTATTAGCCCATGGAAGTGATAGGGTCAGTGGAGAGGAGACAGAACAGGATCATCCCCACCACTGCTTTCCCCTCCACCTCCAGAAAAATAAATGAAAAGCTTCAATTCCAGCTCCTGCATCTGAATGCTTCACTGAAATAGATTAAAGAGGGTTTATTTTCCCCCCTCTTCTCCCAACCCATCTTCCCGGAGCACACTGATTTCCATCCCCAACGGCTGCCGGAGGAGCTGGGGACCAGGCACCGTTCCGCAGCAGCCACCAGACTGGTTTTCCAAGCCAATTCAGTTTTGCTTGTGTGTAACTTATGACTAAAACTGAGCAAATAATTCAGGGCAAAAGCTCCAGGAACAATGCTTCATCTTTTCATTTTCTGTTCTCGAGCTGTCTGCAATTTTCCCAGCGCTCGGGAGTGATTTAAAGACCTGTCTCCGGACAGGAGTGCCTTGCTGCGACGGCGGCTCCGAGTGTTTGATGGCCCGAATTTCACGTGTGCAGATGAGGACACACCAGACACGTAAGGATGGATGAGTCTCTCCTGATACCCTAATTAGACAAGCAGAATTTGCAAGTGGGTTTTTTTTTTTTTTAATTGCGTTCGAGACCTGCAAACACTTCACGCAGAGTTAACAACTGTCTGTTCGTTAAGCAAGGCTCGGCGAGTGCCCTGCTTTATAGCTATGATTTTTTCCAGCCAACAGTACCAACCTGGACACAAGATTTCCGCGGAGCACTTTGTTCTCAGCCCCTCTTCGCAGCCCAAAACATGACTAAGGACATGGCAAAGGCGTGAGGAGGATGGGACCACAGGCAGAGCCGCGGGGCCGTCGGGCTGCAGCGGCTCTGACCTTCCAGCGCTGCAGCCATCCCGGGCATTTGCTCCCTCATTAGCAGAAAGGTTGGGGAGAACGGATCGGCTCGGTGCGAACTCCCCGTGGTGCTCGCATGACGCAGGCTGGCAAAGGCAGCTTGCCCCAAAGCTCGGGCAAATGCCAGCTGAAAAGAAAGCAGGGAGGGGAGAGCCATGCTCCCAGTTTGCGGTGCAGGGGTGCCCAAATCAGAGGTCCCTATCACTGGAGTAAGAGGTTGTCCCCCCCCGACCCCATTTGCCTGTCCCTGGGAACCCTCGGCTGAGGTAAAGCAGAGTCTGTCCATACGAACTGCTGACTCTAAGAGATACCCTTGACGCTTTTCCCGGATGACAAGGACTGGTGTCACCCACTGCTGTGACCCCAGACACCCATCGGGGATGCTGAAGGGGCTGAGAAAGGGACACACACACACACACACACACACACACACACACACGCCTGCCTGGAGCTGGAGAGGGAGAGCCGGCATCGAGGGGGGCCACATCTTGTTTGGGGACTTGGCCCTGGAGAAAGGAACCGCTCCCAGCTTTGGGCAGGGCAGTCGCTGCCACCTGGTTTGTTTGCTTTCAGGATGGAGCAAACCGATGACATTAACCTCTTGCTGTAAAGACCCCCCCGAAGCATCTCATGTGTGAGACAGAAGGAGCCATTTAATGCCCTCCAGCACCCAAAAGGGGCTGGGGCTGCTCTCGGGGCCATCTCAGATGTCCGAACCTGGGGCTACATTAGTTCCTGCTGGAAATCCCTTCCCAGCCAAACAGCTTTCTCCTCCCATTGCATAATTGCACTTTGTGGAACAAATCCAGCCACCAGCACTGCATTTTCTCCAACATCACTGCTCTCCTGTAACATTTTCCTTATTCCTTTTACTCACTCTGGACAGTCACTGAAGCATCCAGAGAGGGAAAGAGAGACAAACCCAATGCTCGTCCCACCCGCAAAGCAAAACCCAGGATGAAAAAAGGGGGGGAAGAAAAGCACAGAGTGGTGTCAGGTGCCTCTCCCCAATCCATCCTCTCCCAGTTTGCCTGTGGGGGTTTGACAAAAGTGCTTTTCGGCTGACAAAATGATTACAGGGTGCCGAGACAGTAAGTTGCACATGGATTTCTTTCCTGCATTTCAAGCAGGGTGAGGACAAGGCTGCAAAAGCAGATGCACTTCTGGAGAGGTCGCAGTGGTGGGGGAGAGGGGAGGTGGCAGCAGGGGGGGATTTGGGCAGAGGAGGAAGGAGGGATATTTTCTGCTCAGCGAAAAAGCAAGTAGAGTGTGTGAAGCCAAAGGCAGGTGATGCTGCAGGTCCCTGTTGTAGTGGGAATGGCTTTGGGAGGATGCTGGTGCCATGTCTGGACCACCCCGAAGTGGGAAGGGGAGAGCCTGGAGCTGCTGCCCCCCTGAGCAGGGTCAGCATCTGTGACCTGGCTACGAGGTGAGGTTTGGGGAGCAGCAGCGCTGGGAACGTGTGTGCATCTCCCTGGTGGGAACAGAGCCTGAACGGGGCAGAGTGAGGTGCTCTGGGCACACTTGGACTCCCTGTCCCTGCAGGCAGTGGGTGCTGGGCAGCGGAGAGGAGGAGAGGAGGATTTCAGCTCCAAACTCAATCTGTTGGAGAACTTGGCCTGCTCCCCGTCAAGCTGAAAATAGCACATATGTAAGGACGTGCACGCAGTGCTGGCTGTGTCCTCGCCGAGCGCTTCCTTCCTGCTGTGTTCCACACAGCACCCTGGCCCTCCGCCTGCTGCCTCCGGCCCCCTGCAGCCCCCATATTCCCCCCCATGGGGGCCAGGTCTTGGGCAAGAGGTTTTTTTAGCTCCTTAGAGCATCCTTCTTTTGGCAAAGTGGGGCCAGCACACAGGTGCGGAGCTGAAGCCTGGCCCTTTCACCTTCAGCTGCATTTCATGTTTACCACGAGGTCCGTCCAGCAGCGGCATCCCCGCCGTTATCATCTGGAGTGGGCGAGGATGAGCACTGCTCACGGCGGGAGCTGAGCTTTATTAGAAACCGGCATCTGGCTCCAGCCCTGCAGGCAGCTGCCGGCCCGGGCTCGGGCTCAGGCTCGGGATGGGGCTGTGAGCACATACGAGTGCCCAGGCAGCTGCGGCAGCAAGCGAGGAACCTCCTCGAGTCCCCAGTATTCCTCCAGATCTTATCTCCAAATTCACTATTGGCGGTGGGAAAATAAAGACATTGTCCTCCTCTGTGGGAGCACGGGCTGCCCAGCCAGGGTCGAGCCCCAGCCCTCAGGGGGATGGTGAACTAGCAGAGCGTGCAGCAAGCTGGAGGATGGAGATAACCCCGGCAGCAAGAGCTCATTCCTGCAGCAGAGAAGGAAGAAAAAAGGCCAAACTCCCCATGGACAGCATTTGTGGGACATCAGTCGCAGCTCTGAGCACAGCTTGTGCAAAGCTCCGCTCCTCTCCCATCCTGGCTTTGAGTGCCTGCTAAAATGTTCCCCTAAAGGGCAAGTCCCCTGGGTTGGAGGAAATATAGGGTTTCTCTGAATGAGGCTTGTGGGGTGATAACTGCGGATATAGTAAGCGAAAAAAAGCAAACAACACCGGGGGCTGGAGAGGGCTGTACAGGCAACCCATGTGTCACTTTGTGTATGGCAGAAGATTGTTATAAGCATGCAGGTTGTGTTGTGCTCAGTGAGATTGGGGTGCACTATACAGCCACTATAGGATGATCTCCTAAGCAGAGGGAGCTTAGCCAAGGCGGTTCGGAATTTCAGGGCACAGCCCCGCAGCAATGCCCAGCAGGAGAGGTATTGCTTTGCAAAAAAACCATTTCTCACCCCAAAACTCCACTCTGCTGGGATGCTGCTTTACGATGATGGCCGCCTCATGCTGCAGAACTCAGCTGGGGACAGCGGGCGGGTGCAGGGGGATGTTGCTGGCTGGGCAGGAACCGAGCATGGCTCTACAGCACACTCGCAGCCGCAGCGCACTGAAAACACGCCTGAGCATCGCCAAAACCCCACTGCTTTCCGAAAGCCCCTGATGAATGGCATTAGCGGGCATGTGATATCAGCTCTCCTGAAACAAAGCCATTGTGGTTGAAGCAGGATTCTTATTAATTCTTTCCGCTCTTTAATTTCCATTTTTTCTCAGTTCCCTTTCCAATTGCTCAGGTAGGGCCCCACCACTGCCAGCCTGTGTCCCTGTGGCACGGTGCTGCCGACGTTATCTCTCCATGACACGGGGATGTGATGCGTGCACTTGGAGTCGATGCATTTGGAGTCGATGGTGAATTTGGAGGCACACAAGGGGACGGGAGCCCTGGATGGGGCAGAGAGCCCCAGGTGGAGCGGAATGGGAGGGTGGGGAGCACCAAAATAAGGTCCTGGAGCCATTGGCGGACAGACAGTGGGGCAGGGGGGACTCACACCTGGGTCCTGGCCCCAACCACCCTCCAGCTGGGAGGATGGAGGCAGGAAACTGCCACTTACTGGAAGGGCATCGTTCAGTGTGAAACACCCTGGCTTCTCCACAGACACCGCCCTTGGGGACAGGCCGCAGGGAAAGGTGTGGGACAGGACCCCCTCAGCACCCACAACCCCCACCCCAGCAATCACCCATTCCTGCCTATGCCAGCAGCACCCTCCTCAGCCACCCATCACTGACATAATTCTCCTCCACCCTTGGGCCCCTCCATCACCCTCATCCTCCTGGACCCTAAAAAGCACCATTTTCCCCATTACATCCCACATCTTTACACCCCTGCAGCTCCCTCCAGCACCAGTCCTGCAGCGCCCATCGCCATTGATGCCATCGATGCCATCAATGCGTCCCCAGATCACAGGGGATGCCGACGTGCAGGGACAGTGTGTGGACATTATAGGGCCCTGGGAACTCCTGCAATGCCCAGTCACCCACCATTACATAAACAGCCTGGAGCCAGGACTGTTTTCATCTGTGTTGCCTACAGCATTGCACTCTTCAACTTTATTTGCATAACAAACAATTAATAATAATTAATGACTGGGAGAATGGTGTGGATTGCCAGATTTTGCTAATTAGTGAACAAGCACCATTGCAAAAGCGATGGCAGGTGTCACGTGGCCCTGTCTCCACGCCAAGGGTGGTCTGTGGCTGGGGATGCAATGGTCATGGCAGTCCTGTGGGACTCTTGGCCTTTTGGGAGAGGAGGAGGAGGAGGAGAAGGAGGAGGAGGAGAAGGCAGAGCTGCAGGTGGTGCTGGGACGGGTCAGTGTCGCAGGGTTTCGGCTGGTGCCTGCATGCAGGTGCCTCAATGTAGCCCTGTGCCCACACACGTGCCATCGCACGGCATCCCACACCCTGCTTTCTCCACGCTCTTATTAGAGCCTGGGACAACACTACTTAATTGTCTGATGATGGCACCCTTCCATATAATTAATGGGAAAAACAGCACCATCTCGTTAGAGAAGAGCCTTTGCTCCAGCAGCCCCACAGCTGAATCATGCTGGGGACACTCTCATCCCAAGGCTCTGTGCAGGTGTCACCCCCTCACCGGGGTTGGGGGGAGAGCTCAAAGCACCAAGGACACCCCAGTGACGCTGGAAAATATGGAGGAGCAAAGATGTGAGCTACTGGATGTCCTGTTCAGGGTGCAGGGTGACATGGCAGCCTCTGCCTGGACCTCACACACCTGCAGCTGCCTGGGGGCCTGGGAACACTGACCCTGAGAGGGAGGGAAAAGGGAAAAGGGAAAAGAGAAAAGGGAAAAGGGAAAGGGAAAGAAAAAAGAGAAAAATAAGTAAAAGGAAAATAGAAAAAGATGGAGAGAAAGGAAGGGGGAAAGGGGAAGGGAAGGGAAGGGAAGGGAAGGGAAGGGAAGGGAAGGGAAGGGAAGGGAAGGGAAGGGAAGGGGATCAGATACTCTCATCTTTGATCTGCTCAAGTGCTGACAGCTGTATCACACACGAGCACACCGTGCATGTGCACACTGGAGCTCTGAGAGCAGCAGGATGCTGGAGCGAGCAATGGACAAAGCCCCTGGATCTGGCTGCCCAGAGCCAGCCCACGGGCAGAAGGGTGCTTCCCTCCCCGGAGAAGGAATGAAGCAGAGCAAAGCCGTCTCCCTCTGTCCCCACCACGGAGCCCTTCAAGTCCCACTCACTTTCCTTAACCCTTGGAGCACCCCGGACAAGCCCTCAGCGCTGGCAGAGCCCCTGTGCCGCTCAGCATCACCCCTGCTGCACCTCCAAACCAGCCCCTCACTTTACACCACCATTAGAGCAGAGTTGTGTGTAATTACGCTTCACTGGCTCTCCCCTATAACTGTAATACCTTTGCTTCGCTGAGTTGCTTCCCCTTCAGCACCACACATAATCCATTGCACTGTAATTATACGGGAATTTTAATATCTGATGTATTTATAAGATGCACTTAATTCATCAGCCCCTTTAAGTACATTGTCATTACAGCCTTCAGCACAGTAGGAAGGATGACTCGCTGTCAGATGGAGATTAGCTGGCCCCTGTGTGTAATGAGTTGGAGGGTGTTCTCAGCCCAGCTGAGAACCATGCTGCCAGACCTGGCCCTGGGGTATCCAAGGCTGGGGAGCGGGACCCACCACGCTGGGTGTTCTGGCTCCCTGCGAGGGTTGGTGTTGCCAGGGCTCCCTGCACTGCTGCAGAGATGAGGGGCAGCACAACCCAGAGCAGAACCTGACCCCCCCTTTCCCAAACATCTGAATCACCCGGCAGGGCCCAATTTGGCATTTCAGAAAAGAAGGGCCTGATCCAGCACTGGCTGCCCAGCTTTGGGGAAGGTTTATCCCTGCAGCCCACACACTGGGGGTTCCCTGAAGGGGTCCCCAAGATGAAGGATCTGCATTTGTATCCCTCCAAACTCACAAAGAAAGTAGGCGCTACTGAAGGTTTATTTTTCCTGGCATTTGCCTTGGTGGCTCCTTTCCAGCCATGTCCTAAAAGGGAACCAAAGGCCTTTGAGCCTCTCACAGAGAGCACAATGCAATGATTTTCCCAGCCTGGGCAGGAGGGATGAGCTCACTGGCGTCCTTGGATTCCCCCAGCTTTGGGGCATGGGGTCCCTGTGCTGGGCACCGCGGGCACCGGGACTGGCCGGGGTGCCCGGGAGGGCAGCGGGCTCAGCAGCATGGCGGGAGGCAGCTGGGCTCCATCCCACCGAGCAGTGACAGCTGAGCCTGGGAACAAGGGGCAAAGGGGGAGAGGGAATGTGGAGGTCCTGGGGACTCACGAGGAGTCCTGGCTCCCACCGGTGGGTAACGCCATGTTTTCCGCAGTGGGATCATACTTTGTTTTCCTGCAGCGTTGCGGTGATGCCCATGCTGCCCTGCCAGGTGTCCCTGTGGGCAGGTGGCACCCACGGGTGGTGGCATCTGCCCTCACTGAGGCCACCTCGATGCTGGCCATGAGGCAACAGAGAGGCACAGCCCAGCTGCTGGTGGCACTGGGTGACCTCGCCACCCTTGGGGTAGGACAGAGACCTGCCAGGTCCCTGCAGCACCGTCTGACCCTCAGGCTGGCTTGTGCCCTCCTCCTGCTCCACGAGCCGTGCTAGAGCAGAGTCATGCCACAGAGGAGCTGCAGTGACATTTCAGCTGGTGGGGGACCCTCAGCAAGTACCACCCTGAGCCTTGGGGCTGCTACCAGCACCTCGAGCGCACCCACAGCCCTTGGGCTCCCAGTGGCTGCTGGCACCAGAGCAGCTCCCAGGTGTACCCCAAGATATGGCAGCTGTCCTGCACAGTGATGAACCAGCCCCCTCCACACCACAGCCTCGGCACGACCTGGCAGGGAGATGTCTCCCCCAGGGTCCCTGCTCCCGCACCTGTGACTCCCTGGGGACTTGATCTTGGGGCAGAAAGAGTGCTGCAGCCAGCCTGCAGTCCCCCCCTGTTCTGTGTCACCAGGTTGTGGCACATGCAGCAAGCTCCAGAGTTGCATCCCCAGCCTCGGTGTATCTGAGGGGCTGGTAATGTCCCATCTCCTCCTCCCCATCCAAAAGGACCCTGGTACCTCCTCCCCACAGGAGGTCACAGCCTCCTGCCTCAGTTTCCCCATCTGCACAGTGGGGCTATGCTCTCTGAGGAGGGTAGAGATGGGAGCGTGGTTGGCAGGGGATGCCAGCAGGGTCTCTAACCTGACCCCATGCTTAGGACCAGAGCAGGGCTTGCTCTGCTCTCCCCCTCCCCAGCCTCTCCTTCCAGGGGGTGCTGCCATCCAGGGGGGAATCCAGCTCCCAAGGTCACTGTGCAGATGGGGCTGGGGACAGATGGGGCTGGGGCGCAGACACCCCAACCCTTGTACCTAACCAGCCTTGCCAACCACCCCCTCCAGGTCCTGGCCACCCCCTGGGCCTCGCCTGCCCCGCAAGTGTCCCCCTCCCTCCCCCCTCTCCCCAAAAAGCAAATATCCAGGGAGATGGGCTCCGCGCTGCAGCTCTGCCGGTGGCACTGGCGGCTGAGCAGAGCAGACTGCAGCACGGCCGTTACGTAAGCCCGAGCCGGGCTCCGGGGATGTAGGACACCGGGGTTATACCCCAACCCGCCCAGGGGCTGCCACCCTCCCCCTCGCCTCAGCCCTGGGGCTCACGAAGCATGGGAGGGACCCCCACCGACTCAGCCTACACTGCAAGGGGTGCAGGGGGGCTTGGGGTGACCCTGGGGGTTGTTGTGGCCCTGCCATGGGGCACATGGTGGTGGCAGGAGGCTGCAGTGGGGGGACATAAATGTGCAGAGGCGTTGTGCTGCTGTGGGGCAGGGAGTGAGGCAGACAACGGGGTGGGATGGGGCTGGGAGGCGGTGGGTGCTGCACCCACATCCCACCGAGTCCTTCTGCAGCCCTCAGCCACAACTTCACTGGGGCTCACCTGCGCAAGTGAGAGTGCAGGGACAGAGCCGGGTGGCCAGGTTGTGACTCCTGGGTTGTGTCTCTCGGGGGGTGACTCACAGAGCAGGATGAATGCAGCCAGGGCAAAGGATTCCAGCCTTTTTCCCAGCCTGCATCCACCTGCTATGGCTTCATCCCTGTCCCAGCATCTCTAGGGGGTCAGCATCCCTGGCAACAGCTTCCTGGGGTCAGCCTCCTTGGGATCAACATTCCTGGGAACAGCAGCCTTGGCATTAGGATCTCTGTGGAGAGCACCCCTGGTGCCTCCAGAGCAGGGTCAGGGCTTCCCAGAGCTAAAGGGGAGATCCTTTGGCTGCGGGACAGTCCTTGGGGAAGCAGAGGTGAGGGACGGCACAGCCGGCACCACCCATCCGCGAAGCCGCTGTGCCCTGTGCCGGCAGCACGGCGAGGGGGCAGGCAGGGCTGGCAGCACCGGGGCTCCCCCAGGGCTGAGCCCTCCCCTGGTTAGCGGACTGGCAGGGGCCTGGCAGCATCCCCTGCCACGGTGCAGGATGGGGACTAGAATGGGGTCCCCCACGGCCCCCCCAACCACGTGCCTTCTCTCTGGCTTTCTGCCAGGCGTAGTCTGGAATTGACCGTTTCTGTTTGGGGCTGGGGGGGGGGAAAGCCTAGGCTAAGGCTCCCAGCAATAGGAGATACCAGAACAGGGAATTAATGTTAATTAATTCATAATGACGCTGAGATAGTGATACCAGATGCTTCAAAAGTCCAACGGGGGAATCTGAAAGAGCTTTGCAAAAAACCATCGCCCACCGGCAGTCCTGCCTCGCTGCAAGCTGGGAACGAGGGAGTGAGCTGGGAACCAGGATCGAGCTGGGACCAAAGGATTGAGCCAGGACTGAAGGACTGAGATAAAACTAGGGAACAAGATAGGAAAGAGCTAGGAACGGTGACAGAGGGGCATGTCCCAGTGAGGTGACAGGACCACAGTCACCCAGAGCTGTGGGGAGCAGCACTGGGACCTCCCCAGCCACCTCACTCCCACCTTTCTCCCTCTCACCCCAACTCAGAATCTGGAGTGGGGCTGGAGCAGTGAGGCGCTCACCGTGCTCCGCTCCCCGGGGCACAGGGGCTCTCTGAGCCCCTTAATGCTCATTTTTTCTCTCCTTTCCTCCATTTTGGGCACACCGGGTGCAGGGCAGCCAGATGAGCGGGCACTGGAGCACCCAGGGGCCTTCAGGGGGGGATGAAGGGACAGGCTCACGATCTGGGACAGGGACACAGGTCCTTCACCAGCTGGTGTCCCCACACCTGCAGGACAATTCCCAGCTCCTGCAGTGAGCTGGCAGCACGAGGAATGGGCGCAGGTTGGGCTGGTTTCTCCCTTCTCATCCAGGAGAGCAGCCCTCACCCTGCACTGTTGAACCCAGAATGGGCTGGACCTTAACCAAGGGGCACAAGAGAGACAAAAAGGGGCTTGAGCCCAGGTGTCACCTCCCCAGTGTTGGGGGCCCTGGAGCCAGCACTGGGAAAGATGCAACCATGAACAAAAACCACAAGCAAACCCCTGGGCTTGGAGCCATTCACCACCCTGGTTCCTGCGGCCAGTGGGGAAGGATTACAGTCCCCCCTGCGGTGATACAACCTGCACCCAGAGCAGACCCCAAAATGGGGGCTAAGGGAGGTGGCCAAGGACACATGGGGCCGGGCAGTGGCGGAGCAGGATGGCACGGCACGGCCAGGGCACGGTGCTGTCATCGCTGCTTACATAAGGAGCCCACACCATGTGTCACGCACCCGAGTGGCCACGAGAGAGGGGGACAGATCTGTCCCTCCAGCAATCCCTCACAGTGACGGTGCTCCCGTTCTTCCCAGAGACGGCATCCTCAAAACTGCCAACCCGTCCTCTTTTCTACCCGCACAGAAGTTGGGTGAGGCTCCCGTGTCTCTCAAGAGCATTTACACCCTAAAACCTGACACCACCTGGGGAGAAAATGTCGGGTTTATGCTCGCCGTGCAGTTCCCCCGACAGCTCCAACGAAGTTTATCTGCAGCAGGGAACGGTTCTCACGGCGCTACTGGCAAAGCTACCCCTGCGGCCCCAGGCAGCGGGGAGAGGGGGGACCCATGGTGAGCCGTGGCCGTGCCTGGAGCATCACGGAGCACCACGGCACCGTGCTGCGTGGCCGGGGGATCACGGCCATCCCTCCCCAGCTGGTCCCGGGGGACTCGCCATGTCCCTTGGGGTCATTTCAGGGCTCAATAAAAATCCACCTTCACTTCATAGGTAAAGCAGCTCTTTCGGGTAAAGAACAGTAGAGGCGATACAGGATTTCAAAGTGTGTCATAGATCAGAAGCAAGAAATAAAGTGGCCTTTAAGGTGCCTTCCCCAGCAAAGCCGGTGTTTTATTAAGCCTATCCAGCACGGATGGGAATGCTCGCTGTTATTCCAGGCCTGAAAGGAGCAGGCAAGAATTTTTTAATTTTTAATTTTTTTTTTAGTCTTGTTTTCATTATTTTCTGGTGGTTTCATTGCTTTGTGCTCACACAAAGGGAATTTCACCTGCTGTTCAGAACAAAAGGCCCCGGAAAGTTTGGCGGAGAAGGGGACAAAGGGAAAGAGCTTTATAGAGCAAAATGAGTTGTTGCAGGGTTTGTTGGTTTGGTTTTTTTTTTTTCGCAGGGAGATGTAAAACATCCTCAGCTCTTTGGTGCCTGCGGGAGACCTGGCACTGGCACGCGAGTCCCCTGTCCCCACCGGTGTTACCCCTGGGCTGGCAGCAGGGAGGTCTCACAGCCCTTATGCAATTGGGGTCAATTTGGGGCGCAGAGAGGGCCCGTGGGAAGGCAACAGGATCGCTTCCCATCCCTTTCGCATGTAAGCAAAGTCATCGCCACACTTTCTAAGAACAGGAAAGAAAAAATCCAGCCCTCGTTTGCCGACACCACTGCAAAACAGGTGGTTCAAAATCACAAGTGCAGGGGGGAGAAAAGCCCCTATTTGGTGATTTTGTGCTCATATTCACTGCAAAACTGTCCGGGAACGAATGCTGCTAAATACACACCATTTTCCCTCTAACACTCTTTGCTCTATAATTAAGAGAGGCTTCTAAAAATACAAATAGCCTCAAGCACCCAGAGAAGGCATGCAGGTGCTGCTAACTGGAGGCACTTTAGTACAGCTCATTTTCTGGACAATTTTACTAGCCTGGCTTGCGCTCAGCGCCGATACTATTACAGTGATGCAATTATGCTGCTGCTGTCGTTGTCGGCTTGCTTTGCTTTTTTCCCTGCGCTTTGCAGTTCGCCTTCGAAGCACACACCCCCCCGCCACCTCGCAGCTCCTGGGCTCACCCCAGGCTTGCCCTCCACACGGGTCCAGGCAGGTTCAGGCAGCCGGGAATAAGAGGGTCACACGAGTGTGCATGGCACACGCACGTGCGTACACATGTGTGCACAAGCACAGGGGCATAACCCAGCGTGGGCATTTCCAAAACCAGCCAGTGTGCAAAAGTTTTGGCCGAGAAAGCGAGCTGGCCGGGGGAAGCGAGCAGAAGCGAGCGGGAGCGAGCGGAGGCGAGCAGGAGCCCAGCGAGGCACCGGCGCTCCCCGAAAGGCAGCAGCAAACCCTCGCCGCTGGCCACGGAGGGAGGGGGCCCACGGCACTGGCATGGTGACGGTGGTCAGCTTTGCAAAATCCGCCCCCCCAAAACCTGGCATTACGGGCACGGGGGTGAGGGGGGGGAACTTCACCGCCGCAGCTGCCTCTGTGAAACTTCCCCGTCTTATTTCTCCATTAGGGCTGCAAGAGGTGGAAGTGATTGACTCACTATGAGACTGCTGTTTTTGCCTCTGACTTGGGATTTAAGACGGAGCTGGAGGAGCGGAGGAGCCAGCGCGCCGGCTCTCTGGCAGGCAGCCGCCGGAGCCGTCACTTACCTCTCACTGCATCCAGCCCCCCCGGCCGTGGGGCTGCGGGTCCTGGAGAGTTAGCTGGCAGGGGACCCCAGATCCACTCGCGTTTCTCCCAGGACCGACGTTCGGCTGCTGCTTCTTAGGCACAGCCCCAACCCCTCCATTCCAACCACAGGAAAAAAAAAATCTTCTTCCAAAAGAAAAAAAAATAAATAAAAAAAAAAAAGGGCGATTAAAAAAACAAAACCCACGTTTTTTTCTTGGTTCAGTTTCCCCCTGCCAACCCCTGGAGAAAAAAAAAAAAAAAAAAAAAAAAAAGATAAATCCCAGCGACCAAGAGATCCAGACTCAGGTGAATTTAGCTTCAAACTCCCTCTGTGCTTTCAGAGCCTTCACCCTCAAATGGGCTCTGGAAGATGCTGGGGGACCCATCGTTGCCAAAGTGTCATCAAATATCCTTCGGGCTCAACTCCGCTCCTGCCCGGGGAGGGTGGACTTCTTCCCTGCTTGCTGCGTGCTGTGGAGTTGGCAGGGACCTGCCTGTTTCAGCCTCAGCGTGGAGGGTGGGTGGGTTGGTTGGTTGATGTGGGTTGGTTTTTTTTTTTTTTTTTCTCCCTGCTATTGGTTTTCTTGCTATCTGATCCTGAGCGAGCGCTGCAGCTCACCGCTTCCCTGCTTTTTTCCCCCAGCTCCCAGCCTTTTGACAGGGAATGAAACACAGACACCCAGTGAGCCAGGCTCCGGCTTCTACAAAGCTCCACTCCCTCCTACCGCCTTTGTCCGTGAACAGCAACTACTCCAACTCTGCCCGTAGACACAAGTGAACCTCTGCATCAGCACTTTCCTAATGGCTGCTTCGCCCGAGTCCTTCGGCCCTTCTTCTTCTTCCTCGCTTCCTCTCCTCCACCTTGATGGCTTCCGCTTGCTTTCTCTAGCCCGGCCCCGGCTCCGACAGCCACAGCCGCGACGAAGCAACAACCCTTGGATCCATCTCAGCTCCCCCGCGCCGGCTGCTGCGGTCGGGGGGTTGCGGCCCCGCAGTCCATCACCGTCCTTTCTGGGCGCCTTCCATGAAAAATCGATGGCGGGTACCGCGTCCCCGGAGGCTTCGCTCTGCTTTTGGCTGGTTTAAGGGGCAGGGTCTGCGTGTGTGGAGAGGAGCTGGGGGCAGAGGGAGGGTTAGGTATTGAAGCCACTTCTTTTTATTGCAGGCGGGGATTTTCTTTCTTTTTTTTTTTTTTTTTACGATTGATTGGAGTCCAAGTTTATTTCTTGGAGATGAGCATTATTTTAAGCCATTTGGGAGGCTTTGGGTGTCTCCAGGTCACCCTGTCCTTAGAACAACAAGGCCTTTTTGGGGAGGGTCGAAGTGAAACCCTGCTCGGGCAGCCTTTTCCCCCCCGCGGAGGAGAGCGGGCGGCAGAGGGATGCTGCAGCGGGCTCACAACCCCGACTGGCTTCCAGCCAAAGGGAGATGCAAACCAGCCACCATCTGTAATTTTTGCTAGACTTCCTCCACACTCACTCGCCCGCAAGATCCCAAGGCTGCTGCCTGCTCCTTTTTTGGGGGATTCGCGGGCTTCGTTCAAAAAAAATAATCACAGCCAGGAGACCTCCAGCCTCAACAGTGATGCCCGACACCGCTCAGCTTGGCTGTCACACAGCCAGCAGGTCACATAGAAAATATAAAGCCCCCAGCACATGGAGAGGTTACGTCCCCACTCACCCCATCTCCCTTTTCCATTGCCTCCCACCCCTTCTCAGCCTTCTCTTCACTCTTCATCACCCACCAGAGCTTTGGGACCAGCGGTCCCTCCCTCTCCTCTTCCCTTCAGGAGCATCCCAGAGCAGTGACTTTCCTCATCCCCAGCTCCCATCCACTCCTCAGCACAGTGATGGAATATTGTGCTTGCCCTCACCACTCCCAAACACCCCTGAATACCTGAGCATCTCAGGGTGATGCTTGCAGCCCTCTCCATGCCAGCTTGCCTCACCTCACCCCACCCATTGCACCAACCCCATAAATTCTGAATTCTAACCAACATTTTGAAATGCTCAAATGAAAAGCGCTGCAGGGTCTTGTTCTGGCAGCAGTACAACTAAATCCCCATGGATACTCAGCTAACAGCAGGGATTCAGGTTTTGCAGATCGGAGGGACACCAGCCCTCACGCGGGGTGTGGTGGCCATAAGCATGACCACCTAGAGAACCATCAGTGTCCTGACCCCAAAACACTGCTCCCTTCAACATGTCAGATATCCCCTCACATGGTGGCTTGCTCCTCTCTGCAGGCTCCTCTCCTGCCACCCCACTGGGCTTATTGCTCAGGGAAAGCTCTCTGCATCCCCCACCCCCAGCCCCAGCGCCCAGCCAGTGGTGCCGGCCCCAGGCTCCCTGCAACCAGCTCCCTCCACTCCCTTCAGCAATAAATATAATTAACGCGCTGGGCAGCCCGGAAATTGGCTGCAGGACTGGGGCGAGTGACTGGCCATGGGCCAGGGCTGGGCAGGGAGGCACCGCCCAGGGTTGGGGGACCAGCTTTGTGGTCTCCAGCCCCAGCCCTCTCTCACCTGCCGCTGCCTGGCACGATGCTCTGCCAGTGGCAATATAGAGCTGTGTGAGCAGAGAGTTTGTCCAGCAAAGCAGTGAGTGGGAGATGTCTGGGGCTTGTACACATGGGGATTCTGGGGGGGCTGCAGCCCTTGGGGCCGGCTGGGATGGCAGAAGGGATCTGGGCAGCCAGAACTGATGAGGCTGGTGTTCCATCCTGGTGGTTTACCCCTCCCTCCCCAGTTTGCTATGGGAAATGCAAAGAAATAACCTGGGATTTCCATCCTAGCAAGCTGCAGGTTTTATCCAACGCCCTGAGAGAGGAGAGAGGCTCCCTACATTTTTGCCATCAGCTCTGAGTACCTCTGCTCCTGGGCTGGGCAGAGCCGTGGGGAAGCCCATCACCCCCAGTGTGCCCATCTCGGGGTGCAGGACTGCAGCCCCAGGCAGTCCCGTGGCCCCAGTGGGCTCAGCCAGGGAACAGTTCAGTGCAGGATACGGCCTCACCCTGCAGCCGGGCCAGCTGCGACCATTCACTTCAGAGCCGTCGAAGCGAGGAAAGGAGGGTGAGAGGGCGAAGCAAGGGGGGCACCCGGCGGGCCCCTTCCCGACGCCTGCAGCGCAGTCGCACGGGGCCTCGAGCAAGTCAGCACAGAGCCATTAGGGCTAATTTAATCAAGACGGATGGCCCAATTGGAGGGCTGCCGCCCATAAATCCCACGCTTGCACTGCATTAATGTCAGGACTCCTGGAGGAAGAGGCCGAGGGGGGAGGCGCAGGGGGAGCGGGGCTGGGGAAACGTGCTAAGTCACCCGTCCTCCCAATGGCACAGGGCCGCTCAGACTGGGTGCCACCACCCAAGCACGCTCCCCATCGCATGATGACAGCCTGGCCCCGGGGACACAGCCTGCCATCCTCCAACCTCTCCAAAAGCCCAACAGCTGGAGAGGGTGGGATTTTGAACAACCTGGTTTTGTGGAATCCCAAAAGGTGCAAGGTTGTTTGCAAATCCCCCATGCCAAGACAGGGATTTGCTCCCATGAGAATCTCCCACATTTGCTCCAAGGGGGTTTGCAGCACGAGGGAGATGGGCTGGTGCAGAAAATAGGCTTGAAGCCCCACAGTAGATCACAATATGACAACTGGGACTCCAAAGTACAAGCTGAGAAAGACCCAAGGCTGATGGACCCCAGCATCCATCCCAGAGCTCAGCTGAAACACCCCAAACTCAAGCCATGTCAGCCTGCTACCGGGCTGCAGGATTATCCCCGTGTGGTGTCAGTTCCAATCTCCCAGCACCCCGCTCCCTTCCCACCTCTGCTCCTAGAAGGGTCATTTTCAGGCTCAGGGTTGCCATCTGATGACCCAAAGCAGCTGTGTCCCCCCCATCCCCATCTGCTGGGTGCAGGCAGCAGGAGACACGCTTGCCGCTGCGCTGCACAAGCCGAGTCAGGAAATAAGCTCTCATCTATCAAAGTTAAAAATAGCCCTTATCTTTGCCATTAACACGCCTTGCCCCTGACTCTCCGGCCGAGCTGGCTCCCATCTCGCTGCTTGCCCGTACACCGAGGCCACCGCGCTCCCAGCCGAAAAACCGGGCACGGGGAAGGGACCGGACGGCTGACGCCATCTGCTCCCGGCGCTGGCATCGCCGTCGGTGCGGGATGCCGGCTCTGCCAGGCCGCGCTGTTGGCTGGCACGGCGGTGTGGAAGGCCAAGTCCTGGTGGGTTTTGGGAAGACAATGGGCCAGGGGATGCGGCAGACGGATGGGAGGATGGCGTGGGTTTGTGGTCATTGCTTTCACCCCTGGAGTGCTCATAGAGGCTGCCTGGTCACCCAGCAAGGGAGAAAACAGGAGTGTTGGCCTGATGCAGAAGAAAAGATGCTTGTCTGATAGGGATGGGAGGTTGCTGGGGGGGATGTCAGCCTGGGAAAGCAGCCGAGGACATCAAGGAGCAGTTGAATGATGGAGAGAAGGATGCTCAGACCTGATCTTCATGCTCAGAGCATCGCAAGGGTTATGCCAGCAGCCGATTATCAGGGAGCATGACTGCAGGGAAGCTGAACTCGGGACACGAGGAACAACGAGCTGTGGCACTGCCATGGATTTCTCCAGAAAAAGGAGAGCGCACATCCCTGTGCACCTCTGGTTTCTGGCTGTGCTTCAGTGCAGCCAGGAGGGAGGGAGGGCAGGGAAGGAGCCAGACTGCCGGCAGGAGGAGCACGGCGGCCGAGGTCAGAGCTTGCGGTGGTTTTATGAGACCATGCACAAGGTTCTGGGGACCAGAAAGTGCTGATGGGGATAAGAATCAGCCACCGCTGTGCAGGGGTGCAGAGCAGCTCTCCACAGGCTGGGTGCAAGTGGCACGGTGCCCAGCAGGTCCAGCTCCTTGGGCTCAGTACCTTTGCATCCACTTAGCCAGGAAAGAAAACCAAAGGCAGGATTAGGCCAGAGGAACCATCAGCCAGGAGCAACAATCTGTCCCATGAAAAGCCCTGGAGCAGGTGAGCCATTTTTTCCCCTATGCTAGCCACTGTGGAGGAGAAGACATTTGTATTTCTGCCAGCCGACAAAATGAGACGCCACTTGTAGCCAGTGAAACTCTGCAGATTTTGCTAATACAGGATTTCTCCATCCAGCTTCCAGCTGGATTCCAGCCCCAGTCATGACGCGGGCACTGGCAGTATCAGCCGTCGCATCCCAGAGCTGGCATCCCTGAGCAGGCCGGCCCCGTGCCATGCCGCGGGTTCAGGCTCGCTGCAAACTCAAGAGCTGCCCCATGGTGTGAACACAGCTCCCACGCTGAGGTTTGCTCCCACCCTCTGCATCCCCGTGTTTGTCGTGGGGACTGTGCTGCTGGGATTGCACTGTGTCCCTTGGGAGACTCTGACACATCTCAGGAAATTTTCCCTTTCTATTCAGCTTAATTCCACCCATTAGAGCTTGTTTCAGCAGGGTCCCGAGGGGATTTTGCTCCCCAGCATCCTCCTCTGACTCTTCCTCTGCTTCTTTCCTCCTTCACATGCACACTGCTTGCTTTGGGAAGGCTGATCCTTGCTCCATCATGAGCAGTGCTGGCCCAAGCAACCATACCCTCCATAAAACACGACCCTGCACTGCCCCAGCTGATGGCAGGTACATTTTCCACATGGTCGTGATACTCGTTTCGGGAATTCAAAGGTGCTGAGCCTGTCCCACTGCAGGAAGGTCCAGGCCATGTTTGTGGGAGACCTAGGCCAGGCATTGCACCGTGGCCAGAGGTGGGAGTCTGGTCCTTATCTGTGGCTGAAGAGCAGAAAAAGAGTCAGTCTGGGAAAACCATGTGCCCTCAGCATGCCACCACCTCAAGATCAGGCCAGAGACTATGTCACACTGGGATCCTGCCTGGAAAAATATAGGACAAAGCAGGAGGCAAGAAGCTTATCTGCTGCTGTCATGACCTGCAGTGTTTGGGGGGAGGATTTGGGGCAGCAGATGGGATTTCCTAGCCCTTGTGTGTAAACCCAGTGCTACCTCCATGCCCCAGGCCAGCTGGGGTGAACAGAGCTTTGACTTTTTACTGTGGGATGCTCCAAAAGGAATGGCCAAAGACAGGTCCCTTTGCTCACAGCACCCAGGAGAAACCATCAAACCCCTTTTCTGCTCTCCTCACTCCACCACCAGTGCTCAGCTTCCCTTTCTCTTACTCCCAGAGCAGATTATTTTAGGACAAGGAGGAGGAAAGAGCAGCAGCAACCAGCCGATGGCTGCTCATAACAGAGCCCGGGCAGGCTGGATGTCCCAGGTGTCAGACAGGCACCTCATATAACCCAGAGGCTTTCCCAAAGGACTCACTGCAGCTGAAGAGCCCAACTGGCTTCTTACATAAATGACCTCAGGGCAGAGCCTCTGAGACCACCAGACTAGGCAGCAGATGCTCTGAGGCAAAATCCACCCCATCCTGAGCAGATGTCACCTAATCAGCACGTTGGCTTCTTCCCAAGACGGTCTTGGGGCACACAGTAAATATCTTATGTAAGCACCTCTGGCCTAGGGTCAGATCCAGTTCAGCCTTGTCCTACAGCAATGTCCTCCTGGACAGAGGCACAAGAAGGGACTTTCCCCAGCATGGACCCCTTCTCCACAGCTTTGCCAGAAGAGGCTCCAAGAGGAACACTGGTCTATAGAGAAGAGCCACCCATCCCCAATGGCAAAAAAGCACAGAAGGAGTCAAAATGACAAGTTACTTCTGCCCCCAAAACTATTAATCCTCCAAGGCTTGGTAGCCAGATATGCAGCTGGAGAGAGCGTGGAGAGCCCAGCATCCCTCCATAGCAAGGCCATTCCTCCCAGTCTTGGCTGGCTGGGTGGACCTTACGTATCTTCTGTGATGGAGACATCACACCGAGCCAGGAGACCTCTGCCAGTGCTCAGCCCTCACCTCTTGGGAAGGTTCAGATCCCAGTCTCCTCTCTTGCAGGTCAGCTCCCAGATTTCTCAGCATGGCCAGAGACACAACAGGAATCCTTCCTCTTTGTCCCGAGCAGCCTCCTGGAGCCGGGAGGCTAGAGAACCCATGGATGGATACAGCCAGGGTAAAAGCAGCTGGGCTAGGACATTAGGGGGCTACAGGTGATAACCTGTGAGCAACTACAGCACTTAAACTGTCAGAGGCGAAAACTGAAGCAGGGACTGCACTAGCAGATGCTAATTCCCCCCCTGATGTCTTCCCTTCAGGCTCGCATCTCCAGGGGATTTACCCACACAGCTGCACAATGTTTTTTCATCAAAAAAAAAAAAAACAAATAAGTGGGCTCAGGCTTCACTATTGCCTTTACCTGCCAGCACCAGCCCTGGGGGACTTGCTCATCCATGGGACATTGCCTTTCTGCCACACTACATCACAGCAGGTGACACACAAGCACAGGGGGTTCAGGCATCAGCAGGATGATGCTCGGAGGCACAGGTAGCAAGCAGCCAAGGGAGTAGACAGGACACAACCTACTTCTCTGCCTGTCCCAGCCTCCCTGCTCCTCTTTGACAGGTCACTTAAACACCGCAGCCACCAACAACCTGTCCCGTCTTTCACAAGAGGCATTTCACACCAGCCCTTGCTGCTAAATAAAGCAGCTTGAGCATTACTTGCACCACCCAGGCTCACCAGGGCGTCCTGGACAAGAAGCAAGGTTAAACTCATCCTTGCAGAAACAGCACCAGCAGCTTCTCCTGGCACTGCTGCCCTAGGCTGTGTTGGCCATACCACCATCAGTCTCGGGCAGAAAGTAGATTCAGACAGAGAATTTGGATCTCTGTTGTTGCAGCTGGCCGAGAGGAACACATCATCAAATATTTGTGCTCTCTTGTGATGGGCAAGGCCTCTTTCCCCCATCGGTGCCCACTCACAGCCAGCTCTCAGGGTT
Organism: Athene noctua; assembly: GCF_965140245.1. Lineage (NCBI taxonomy): Eukaryota > Metazoa > Chordata > Aves > Strigiformes > Strigidae > Athene > Athene noctua. The sequence goes on along the minus strand of NC_134051.1, from coordinate 6,716,455 downwards.
TGAGAAAGGGCAAACGGGTCCATCTGGCAGCTGCCTGAGGCAGCCACAGCCCTCAGACCCGTGGTATGGCAATAAATATAAAACCTTAATCAACTGCTCAAGTCCTGTCCCCAAGCATGCAGCATTAAGTGACACTGGACAGCTGCAGGCTCCAGAGGTAAGTGCTCACACTATGCAGAGTTGAAGAAACAGTCAAAACCAGCACAAAAATCCCAGTTTTCATCCTCTGCTCAAAAAGCCACAGGCAAGACCCACACTGCACATCTGGGCTGTGTCAGGGAAGCCAGGACAGCAAGAGCACAGTCTGAAATAGAACGCTGTATTTTAGGAAGATAACAGGGATCAGCTGCTTGTGACGGGTATTCTGAGGGTGGGGGCTTGGAAAACAGGAGTTCAGTAGTGCCCAGAGCCAGACAGATGAAAGGTTGAGCTATTCTTTGGCTTGTTGAGCAAAAGAAAACTGTACATTCAGATGGAAACAAATTATTTTAAAGTGAAAGGCAAAAATCACAAAAGTTTTTTCCATGAGGCTCCAAGCAGTTTGCTCAATCCAAAATGAACCAGCTTCTCACCAGGCTATTGCATCCATTTGTAAAATCACAGGTCTCTTCTAGATTAGTTAAAAGGCATTTTCCAGACCAGAAAAGGCAAAACTCCATTTAAAAAAAAAAAAATTAATCTCCAGAGGAGAGGGTATTCTGATTCCTCTTGAAACAAAAACTTCACATTTCCAAAAGCCGAGGTGAAGCACCGTGATCTTCTCGGCTGTTTCCCTCCCCCATTTTGTGCAATCACACGTATTTTCCAAACGCTGCGTGAGTTTGGGATCAGCGCCAGCCTCTGCAGCACCGGTGCTGAGCACACACAGCTGCCGGCACACCCCGGAGCAAAGCCGAGGGTAGGGAGCCGTGGAGAAAGGCTCTTTCCCTTTTCCGGGGGTATTCATCCCTCTGGGGTGAATCAGGCCATCCCATTTGGAATGTGGGTTTTGCACGACTGCTGCTCCTGGATGCTCCAGTGCAATGACTTGCAAAGAGCAGGGAAGGGTAATTCCCACATGGAGCTGTTGTGGCTTTTCCTACAACCCTCCTTCTCAGAGGGGACCTCACCCTCCTGCCGTGCACAGGTGGCACATGCACCTCACGTGGGGACACGAAGCAAGAGCATCACACAGAGGTGTAGTGCTCAGAGAAAGTACGAGCCAGGCCCCTGGGAGAAGAGGAAAGTCCTCCCTCTGCTTCAGCAGTCTGTGCTTTAAACTCAGCCCTGCTAGGCTGGTAATTTGGCTGTCACCAGGGGTATAGACACACATGAGAGGAGAAAAGTAATGTATGTTCTTCCCTAAGGACTGCAGCCAGCATGCTGGGGCTGCCTGCCACGCCAGGTACTTTGCACTTCTCAAAGACGAATCTTTATAGTTTCTTGACTTTTTTTCCCCTTTTCCTCCATTGTGGAGGCTGGATAATAAACACAAAGCAGCAAAGGGCTTCCCAGAGCCCAGCCCCAAGGAACCAGGACCCCCAAGCTCCCTCATCTCCTTTGATGTAAGGGAGCTTCCCACTGTCAATTTTCAGGTTGGTTTATCAAGGATCAAAGTGCCTCTCCCCAGGTGATCTTCCACCTCTGCTCCATTAAAGAAAATATGAAAATTTTTAAGCCCCCAGTGTTTAACAAGACAGCTGCAGGGAGGCTACTTGACTGATTGAGTTTTTACCTGGCCCTTACAGGCAAGCTAAGGTACTTAACATAGAAATGAGGTTTAGTCACAGCAAGGCATTTGAGATTAGAGTTGGCTGAAGAAACTCTGATGGAACCACATTCCTCCAGAATATGCACTCCTGTCAAAATTGAAATGCTTTGTGAGATTGAATAGGTTTAGCTAGAAGTTCATTTTGTGAAGAAAAACAGAGAGCAGGTACAGGAAAATGAGTTGAATGAAAAAAATGCACTTTTTCTTTTGAGCCATGCTGGTGTGTATGCTGTTGAGAAGGTTTTTTTGTTTGTTTCTTTTGTTTTTATTTTTTTTTCTTGTAAGGCGTGCATTATGCAAGGAGGAACCTGAAGAACTGTTTTCTCTCTAATGACAAATTTACCCAAACTCAGCAATTCCCCACTCCCTGCTGGCTCACAAGCTGGTAGCACTGAAGACATTTATGGCTCTGCAAGAGATGCTTGTTGTTGGACTCCAAGGCCAGCGTGACTCGATAAAAACATGCTATCAAAACCCACCTGGAGCGAACCTGGAGAGGTAAGGAAAGCCTAGCAGGACGTGAGCAGGCATCATAATTGCAAACAGAGCAGTGACGACCTTCGCTAAGGTGAGTCCTCAGCAGCAACTGGTAATTTCTCACCCCAAACCTCACACCTTTTGTGGAGCATCATCCCCCTAGAAAGCAGCAGAAGGGATAGGGGATCCCCTCTACATGGATAAGATGGGTGAGTGACTTGAGTTCCATCCAGGATCACAGAGTCTGGGGATCTCTGCAAGCCCATTGGTTTCGATTTCTAAACTCTCCCTCTGCCAAAATCCAATATCATTGCTGTTTGGTAAACCTGTTACTTGAGTCTCTTGGCAACTGCTCCTGGATTGGCCAGGTAAGACATCAGGGTCAGGCTTTTATCAGGAGGTGAGGATCTCCACTTGGGTCAGACTCATGCTGGGTTCTTGGGCTTTAGTTCGAGCCCTGGTGGGGTGCAACAATGGCCTGGGCTTCTCCTCCAAGACAGCACCCTTGAACACCTGCTCGCTTACCAGGTAGGGGAAGGAGCACTGGGATTTCAGGGTGTTGGAGCCAGCAGCAACCCCCAGACCAGCCACATGGGTTTTGCACAGACCTTCCCCAGGATCACAACCCACAAAAGGCTGCAGCCACCTCCCTGATTATTTAACAGTTGCCAACAGCTTCCCTTGCTCAGCTCCAGGAGGTAGAGACTCCAAACCCCCTGAGATGATGCTTCCCATCAAGATGCTGCAGCTTACCATCTCAGCAGCCCTGCCCAGAGCAGGTAAACTCAGAGGAGACACTTTTCTGATGACAGAGCCACAAGCAGAGCTGCTGGACCCAGTCACAGCAGGGAACCTCAGCTATAGCACAAACTCCAGCCAAACCCCTTCCCCAGGCCAAGGAGAGGCTGCAAGCTATACAAGCAGTTTTGGGGGGAAAAACGAACATCCTGTGGTCCAGGAGACCAAATTCAGTTATTTCCCAGCCCTATTAGCCACTCACTGCCATTCAATCCCAAGGAGGGTTTGTGGCAGATCTCAGGCTGGGGGTGTTGATGAACCCTCTGACTAATCCCTGTAACTCCAGCTGTGCGCCCAGCCATCCAAATCAAGCAGTGTTAGGAGGATTGTTTTTGTTCCTCTCTTCCCTTGATTTGGGATGAGAGGACCTTTATAAAGGACTTCCATTTAATCTCATTGCCAAGTGGACATCACTGGTTTTTGCCATCACATCATGCTCTGAAGACAGAGAGATTTTTCTGCCCGGGTTTGAAAAGAACATTGTTTGCAGAACAGAGTGAACAACATGTGAAAAGAAAAAAAAAAAAAAAAAGAAAGAAAGATCTGTGATGTTTGCTGGAAGAAAAACCCGTTTGTTTGTTTGGACGAGGATTCTTGGCACGTACAATCTCAGGAACAAAAGGAGATGCTTGTTCTCTGCCGTGTTTATGAGAAGAGTCCTGTAAATATTCAGGGGTGTTTGTGCTGTAGAGAAGATCACCTACCTGCCTCCAGAAACCATTCCCAGCACCCTCAAAAATCACTGCTGATGGGTCCAGCCCTCAAACAGCCCCATGGGTACAGACCCTAAGCCTTCCCTTTAGATTCAGTAGAATACAAACAGCCTGTTCAAAGTCATCAAAATAATAAAACTCCTTTTGGGCAGAAGTTTTGGGAAGAAGCACAACTCCATCTGACCTTGCTGGTACTCAATGAGATGTAGGTCAATTGTTTTAATTGCCAAGTCACTAATCCTCCACATGCAGCATTTCAATATTTGTATTGCTGCGGACTTATTGCCTTCTGAAGCCGCAGGGGAAAAGAAATAACTGCCTGGATTGATGGACTAGTAATTTCTGCCAAAATACAGTGCTGGATACCACTGCTCAGGACGGATGGTTGTGACTGCAGGGAGAAGCGAGTGGAGCAGAGGGGAGTTGCTGCTCCAACAGTTGCATTTCTGGTTGAATTCAAAGCTTTTGCTACCTTCCCAAAACAACAGCTGCATCCTCCAGCATCCAAGCACAACTGTCCCAACCTACACAGGCAGCACATCCAGCCCAAATACACCCTCCAAACCTCCCTTCTCCCATCACCATCTGGAAACTCAGAGAAAAACAGTCGGTTTATTTTGATATGCAACCAGTCAGCGAACCAGCCTCACCAGCACCAGCAACTGCGAGCATCTCGCAGGCTGAGGCGCTCGCCGAGGCTCACACGCCTGCAATGCAGCCACCTCCAGGCTGCAGCACTCGCTGCAACTCAAGACTCCTTCGGCAGGGAGAGGACTAGCAAATTGCATTGCATTGATGTCCCCCAAGGAGTTTGAAGAGATGAGTGTAATTACCCATGACGGAGTTCGGCTCACAAAAAAAAAAAAGCTACAGCAGGAGTCACAGCTCTCAGGTCACGCAGCGACAGGCAGGAGGGAAGAGGACCCTGAATCATCAATGCCAGACCCTGCCATCACCAGCAACCATGTTGCATAATCCAGTTTGGAAATCCATCATGGAAATCTTAAAATTACCTCAATTTTCTACCCCCTGCCGCTGCTGGCATCCTGCTCTGCAGCTGCCTCCTTCCAGCAGCACTAAGGATGCTCCACTCCAGGCATGTCCACCTCAGGGTGGGCTTCCCCACATGTCAGGGCGCACAGAGATCCTGCATGGATACACATCGTCCTGGGGCTGGTTTCCCATCTGGGCACAGCCAGCCTTAGCTCAGTGACAGCATCTCTAGAGAGGAAAGACAATGGAGTCGGGGGGAAACACAGTGTAGAAAGCATCAAATTTTCAGGCCAGAATTAAAAGATCAATTACTTTATAATCTCTCAGGTACAGGAATGGTCTTGCTCGTTCGAACAGGGTTTAACAAGACAAGGTCCTGACCCAGAATAGAGATGTTGCTACAGACCTGCAAGCAAATAATAAATTCTGATGAAGACAGAGGTTGCATCATTAAAATGGAGCGGGCTGGATTCTACCCTTATATCTACCCCTGTAAATCCCAGACAAACTATTTTCTAGATTACGTATGCACATTCCTTTCCCCACTACTTCAATAAATAACACACAGAGCCCGTTTCCCAGCGTTTGCTGGAGCACTCATCCGGGGGGTGCAATGAGCAGGCAGCCAGTGCTTTGAACCTCGGGACTATGCAGAGAAGATACTCCGGGGAAAGAGAAGAGTGTGGAATTCCCCCCCCCACACTTTCTCAATGGTCAGGGAGGAGGTATCTTTGCTTTTGTGTGTGGGTGGAAAGCTCAGGTTGTGACACTGGCAGCCCACAAGGCTTGATGCATGGCAAGAGGAGTCAGACAGTTCACCTTGGCTGCACCAGGGACCTGAACACGACGCTGTCTGCTGAGACGTCGTGTGGAGACGTTTCACTTTCAGTCTCGCTTTTGTGAATAAGAAGAAAACTTTTTTTTCCCCTCATCTCTTTAGGCTCAATTCATAAAAATCTGTTCTTTGGGCAGCTGATAGCAAGGGACTATGCTGGCTTTGGGATGGAAAAGGATGGAAGAGGCTGTGCCTGCTGGGTTACAAGGCTCATACCCCTCCCCTGTTCTATTTCCTCCAAGTCTGGTCACTGCAAAGGGAGCACCTTGCTGGCAAAGCCATTTGTGGAACTGCAGAAAGCCCATCCCGTGGGGAGCATGGAGTACATTACGACAGGGGATGCTGGCCTCCTGGACCAGGCTAGTCCTTCGGTGCATGAAATCTCACCGTGTCCCATGGGGACGATTATCAAATGGAGGAGTTACTCATCCCAACCCAAAGCCGTTAGTTACAAAACAGGGAAGACGGCTTAAAGCTCTTATGCTTGAACATGTTAGCTCAGCCCTTTAGGGAACTCCTGATGTGCCAGAGCATCTAATCTCTGCAAATCACTTTTATTCTGCCTTGCTCTGGGTTTTCCTTTTTAATCAACTTAATCTTTATTCATGAGGTGTGTTGCTGCATTACAGAAACGCCCAGATCCTGAGCATCAGGCTCAGAGAACGGAAATTGGGGAAACTTGGTGTTTGTTCCAGCTGGGGCTTAAGATCTGGAGCAATTTATCTGGACTCGTAGAAGGCCCTAGCACTCCTCCATGTCCCAGTGGGGAGAAGGAGGAGGGAAACAGCCCAAGCACTCAGAGGACAAGCGCTGCACCCCGAGGCTGGCATGCTTTGATCAGTATGTCTCATTGCTATATTTAATCAGCAAGGTCCATGCTCACCTAGCCTTGCCAATGGAGCCTCTTTTTTTAAAAAAAAAATAAATTCTTTGAAATAAAAATAATAAATTAAAGAGATCAAAGAAATGAGCAACCAGTGAGTGACAGTAACACAAAACTAGAATAAAGGAAGTGCTAATGGGATTCTGAGGGGAGAAGTGGGGCAGGAGGGAGGCTTCGCTCACAGGAGAGCAGAGCTGGGATGCCAGGACCCTACCACCTCTCCCACACGTGCTCAGCCTGTTACCCTGGTCCATCCCCACCTAAGGCAGAGTTTCCTGAGCCATCTCAAAAAAGGGGTGTAGGCAGAGCGTGGTGGGACAGAGCAGTTTGACACCCAGCACAAACTCCCAGGAACAGGCTGGGAAACATCAGTGCTGGCACTTCTGTTTTGGGAAGACAGAAGCAGTTTCCACATACCCCAGCAGCAAGGGGCCATCATTTGGGGGTTGCCAAGAGGGGCTGGCTGACTGTGACCTCATCCCCACAAATCAACCCCAAAACATCCCCAGTTTCCCCAGTGCAAACAGCAGTGCTGAGCAGCCTATGGTGCCCTTGCTTGCATCCTCCAAGGATCAGCTTTCCCCCCTCAACCATGATCCAAAGATACTAATGGGATTGTAATTCCTCTAATGAGCTGTAATTAATTAATTACCCTGTTAGCACAAGAGGTTTGCATTTTTTGGCAAACACGGTGCCGTTTTGTAGCTAGAAGGAGGCTCTTCCCCAGCACCATCAGGCTGACAGCAGCTGCAGACAAGCCCCCTTTCAGTGCCAAACACACCAAGCTCATTCCCCTCCGCCTTGATCCAACGCTATTTGTACCTTAGGGAAAGGACCCTGGAAACAGCTCATAGGTCTCCCCCAAATCTCAGACAACCAAGTTACAGACATTAATTCAAAGGGTTTACAGACATCTCCTCCATCAGCCCCTTGAGAACATCAATTCCCTCTGGCAAACTTAACAAGAAAAACACAGCACAGGCAGAGTAAGAGATACCAGGACCCTCTGTGGTCCCTACGGAGCAGGAACATGCTGGGGGAAATTCCCAAAAGTACCAAGGATAGAACAAAAGCAGGCTGGGGCCCAAAGCAATATCTGAGCTGCATTAAGCAACACAGCAGCCCCAGGATGCTCAGAACCACCCTGCAGCCTCCTGCCTGCCCAGGATGCTGGATTGCACCCATGCATGGCAGCCGTGTGTGGTGGCTGAGCCCAGCCACCTCTCCCAGCCCGGCTTCTCCATTACCTCCATGCTTAATAATTAAAGCATCAGTGTAAAGGCATTAAAGTTTCAGGGACTGACACGTTCAGAGCAAGACAGCAGGGCTCAGGGACCAGGCAAGGGCTGCTGCTAATTAAACCTGCACAGCGCAGGCAGCAAGGAACAGGTCCTTGCCCATCTGCCCCCACAGACAAGCCCTTTCCTCCCCACAAATCTTGTCTTCCTAGATCTGCTTTCCAAGATCATCCACCCCAAACTACAGGGGAGGTTTGTGCAACGTCAGGTGTCTCTAAAATATCCTGATAGAGGAGGGGGTTCTTCCCAGGGAGCACAGCTTTTTATAGAGCACACGGCTTTGTATGGAGCCAGCTCTGAGCAAGGGCTACAAGTTACCTTTGGCTGGCTGCGGAGGCTGAACAGGAGGGCTCTTCTGCAGGAGCAGATGGAGCCGACATGCCTGGGAGCCAGCCCAGCCCTGCTGCGGTGACAGACTGTCCCACGCCACCTCCCCCAACGATGCTGTGCTGAGACCCCCATGTAAGAGATGGGGGAGGTACCAGAGGAGCTGAGCACTGGCACAACTCATCCCACCATCAAACACCACATCAGGCAGCCCTCCTCCACCAACATCCTACTCACCCCACTTGTTTCCTCCTATAGATAACCCAGCAGGCTGAGGAGGAAGATGTCTCTCCTCTGTCAGGCTCAGCTGGGCAGAGTACACCTTCTTCCCTCAAATACTCACAACAATTAAGCTAATTGCATCCCCCTGGGTAGCTGATGCTGGCTCCCAGATCATGCAGCCCAGGCTGCCCCAGGGCAGAAGCTCTAGGTCCGTCTGCACTTTGGGGGATACAAGCCCCTTGCATGCAGGAAAAGATCCCCCAAATAAAACTCTTTAGACATATTATTTGCTCTTAGACCTTCACTGGATGTGACTGCAGCCCCCAGCAGCCGGGGTAGGCGCAGGAGCGGAACCTGCCCCTCCGTGGAACAGCGGAGGTTTGCGTTTGCTGGAGCCCTGCCCATGGGGTTTGGGGCCAAGAATGGGGGTCAGGAGCGCTCAGGCAGCCCCTTTGACTTCCCTTTGCTTGCTGCATCTCCTCCAAAAACGAAGCGCTGTTTGCATTAGGAAGCGCAGCTGAGTGGGGCCATCTGAGCCGAGTCTGTTGGCGGAGTCAGGTTTTGGTGTGTGCCAGGACCGCGGCTCAGTGATTAATCCTCCCCCGTGACACCACCTGGGCCCGGGCGCAAGTGACCATTACCTTGATTAAAAGAGATGGGTTAATGCAGTGCCTGGTCCCAGCAGCCTCCCAGGAGAGCAAGGCAGGATGTCCCCTCTCATCAAGTCCAGCTCCCCGAATTGCAGGTGACAGCAGGGAGCCCGGTGGGTCCTCAGGACACCGCTCAGCACCGTGGGCCACCCGCTGCCTGACGCTCCCAGGGATGGTCCCTCCTTGCCAGGCAGCCAAAGGTTGTTTCCCTCATTAATCCAGCATTTGCTCCTCTGAGGATGCTCCTGCCCTTTCAAAGCGTCTCCTGCTTTCTCGCCTGCCTTTTCAGATGCCGCAGACACAAAAGTCCCTGTTGTCTGTGCAATGCCACCAGCCGGGTGCCCGGCCTGGATGTGCACCAGCACCCTGGGGTGCAACCCTGGAGCTGAGATAATGATGCCACCGGTCACCCCCCTCTTTACCCCCAGGTTGTTGTCCCACTTTCCAGCATTGTTTCACCACTTTTGTCGTTCAAAGGGATTTTTTGAGAAGTGTCTTTCACGGCAATGTTATAAATGTGATGCCTTGTGTTTTGAAGGCCACCTTCTCAGAGCTGCCCAGACATAGGACTGTCGGGCTGCAGGGTCAGCACTGTCTTCGAGGCTGATCCCATTTGTTCTGGTCCTTCTCCTTCCCATCTCTGGAAACTGGCCACCTCCCCAAAGGACCCTTCCCAGATCCCTTTTCCCCCTTATGTTGTTCTTGCACATGCTTTAGTTTGCTTAATACCAAATATTTTATTAACTCTCTAGAAAGTTACTGGAGAGATTTCCTAGAATATGCAATATTCAAAGCTGTGAGCTGCTCCTGGGGGTGCACAAGCCCAGGGATAGTTGTAACCACCCTCACCACACACAGAGGAGCTGGGCAGAGGCCAGTCCCAGCCTTGCTGGCTTGCCCTGGTGCCACCAAGCACGTTAGGTGTGCTTCAAATGTGCTTTTTTATATCATCATCCCTTTCTATTTGGGCCTCTGACCAAGCCATGAACTTGCGCTGCTTCACCGGCGGCTGCCAAGATGTGCTTGGCATCTGCCAGCGGGGAGGGGTTGATCCGCTGCGGCGCTGGGCTGGCCAGCGCCCACCCCCACCGCCGCCTCCGTTCTTTTGGCAAGGTGCTGCTCATCCCCCGAGCATGGCACGGGGCAGCAGGACCCGCCGGACGGCCAAAGACATCCAGCATCCTGGATGGTTGCAGGGTGGAGGAAAGGGGCTCATGCCAGCGGGTGAGCCCAAGCTGGTGTCTTGGCCCCACGTCTCCCCACGCCGCCCCAATTCCCCGCGCCGGGTGTCAGGATGATAAAACGCAGCCGAGCTCGCCGGAGCAGGCGCAGCACCCAGCAGCTCCCATAATTAATGGCACCGACAGCACTTCCCTGCCAGGCTATGAATAAAACATCCTTTCTGAGGACCCAAACTTTGAAAAATCTCTTTTTTTCCTGTTAATTATATTTGGCGGGACACTGTGCTTTTATTATTTTCTCCTCCTGCTTAATCAGGGGGGTGAAAGCTGGTTTGGGGCCCCAATTTCCTTCAGAGTAGCACCCAGTTTCTTAGAGGGATAGTATAACTGCCAGGGAGATTTTCCCCGGCCCCCAAATCCCCTTTCCCCCTGCTTGGAAAAGCACCCACCTCTGCAGCTTCGAACCTGCTGGATCTTTAGATTTGCTACAGCCGCTGGACTTTTTTTGGCATTTCTGGGTCCTTCAGCATCCAAGAGCCTCTCCTGGAAACCAGCCTCCACAGACCCTTTCCATCTTGCAAAAGTTTTTGCCACATACCCAGGTTATAAACATGAAGTTATCAGTTTTCTTTAGGAAGAAGGGACTGCACCTTGTCCCTGACCCCCTCATTCTGGAGAAAGAGGGAGAAGAAAGAGGGTAACATAAGCCAAGGAACTTCAAACACCCCAGATGAACTCCGAGCATGACTTTCAGCACATCTCTGTGCCTCAGTTACCCCATTTGTCTGTAAAACCCACCAAAGGCAGTGGAATATTTTCCATACCTGTGTGATTTTGACCTTTGGCTAAAGCAGCAGATGCTCACAGGGGACTGGGAACAGCTCGGGAGGAGAGCGGGTAGATGGAGGCTGCTTACAGCTGTCGGTCTCAAACAAGACCCTGTACTTTTCCTTTGCTCACCCACCCTAATGTGGTTTATATATGTATATTTTTTGATCCCAACCAACAATCCACCACATTTGTCCGTGTTGTATCTGCAGCACACAGGGGTTTGTGTTCCTGTGTGCTTTGTGGGAGACAAGCGCTGTCTTTGTGCCACAAGCTGGTCCCACCCAGCGGCTTCTGCTGGGCGAGCAGCTCCCGTTGCTGCTTGCCTTGGGGAATCAGAGCAACGTCTGAGCAGGAGAGCTGTTGCCTGCACACATCCAAGTCTCAGAGCATCTCCCTCTGTAGAGAAAGGTGAAATTCCACCCCCGGCTTTGCTGGCTTCAACCCAGGAGCCGCATTAGCAGAGTGCTGCCAGGTCAGGATCAGACCCAAAGCCAGGTCCTGCCATTTCAGAAGAATCTCAGCAACCCCAAGCGCAGCGGCCCAGCTACACTGGCTGCCAACCAGCAAGAGAGGATATTGCCCTGCTCCGAGAGCCCACGCATGCCAGGACTGAGGCACCGGGAGCTGAGCTCAGGGCTGTGCCGTGCTGGGACACTGCAGCACGATCCCCTTGCAGGTAGCAACAGCCAGGACTTGCATTTCCCTGGTGGGTTTCGAGCTGTGGTTCTGTGGGTCACGTTGGGCAGCGCATGGACTAGGTAATGCAGCGCTGCCCGTGCCCGTCCCTGGCCAGTGGGGGACCTTGAGCAGAGATACAATCTCTGGGAGACACAGCAATTTCCTGCATGAGCAACAAGCACTTTACTTCTCACCGGATCCTTTGCCAGCCAATTTTCTCTCCCTGGGCTCCATCCAGCTCGGCAGTCCAGTGCAGGGCTGCAGCCAGCAATCAACAGATCCAACCTGTTTGGGACAGCAACTAACACAGGCTCAGCCGGACTCCTCCATCCTCCAAGGTGTCTTCTCCTTTCCTTGCGTTCCCCAGGAGGCGTGATGGCATCCTCTGCACGTTCTCCCTTACTTCTGTCTTCCTGAAGGTGCCGGAAAAGTTCAGCTCTCGGCAAGATCTGTGCCATAACTCTAAAAAGCTGGAGTGTAAGTGCTTGAAGTGCTCTCAAAGGGAAGAACTGGCACCTTTAGCACTAGGAAATATAGTTGCAACCACTCGCACAAGCTGAGAATGCTTCACTTGTTTTTTAAGAGGAGGGCCTGCAGAGGGAAGGGATCTTCTAGTAGCTTTGTCACCACAGTAAAAGTCTAGAGCTAATTGACTCTGCCAAGGTGGAGAGGAACTAAAGAGAGAAAAATGAATGAGTAATCTAAACAGGCCACTAAAAATCCCCCAGTGCTTTTCAATAAAGCAGAGATTAGCAGGAGGATTTGCAGCCACACGCAGGCTGGGACTCAGATCTGCCGCTGAGGTTTTACACGGGCTTGGGTGAACAGCTTCATCCCATCCCAGCCTCCTGTTTACCTGTCTGGAAAACAAAGACAGTCTTGATTCCCTGGTAAAAGCTTAATTTAGTGATGGCTGTGAAACCACCTGAGATCTCCTGAAGGGGGTAGAAGCCATAGGGTGGCAGAGTGTGGTACACCAGGATGGTGGGGAAAAACGGATACAATCTGTGGTCCTTTCTGCAAGCAAACTCTTCCCTCGGATGCTTCCATCAACCTCAGCTCATTTGGTGTCACCGGGATTTGGCAGATCAGCCCCGGCTCCATGCTGCACTGCACAGGGAGGCAGCGGGGGCTGCAGCAGCTCCCAGCTCTCCCAGCCCCACGCCCACCACAGCTGGTGCATGAGGCTCCTGGCCCACCGAGGCAGCAATCCCCACCAAAAATAGCTTCATGTCACATGCCAAAGCCAACAGATTCCCTGTTGAGCAGGGGATTTTTATAAACACAGTGAGATCAAGACCTCAAAGTAAAGGCAAAGCGCACACAGGGCATCTAGGAGATGAGTCTTTGCAAAACTGGACTGCGTGTTGGCCAGGGTCTCACCTTCAGCAGTGTTGGGGTGAACCCTCCCCTGCCTGTATGTCCCAGGTCACCTCCCTTCATCTTCCCAGGTATAGAAATCAGCCTTCCTCATTCTGGAGCCATGGCAGGGACTGGTCTTTACTGGGCACTGGTACCACAAGCCTTCCTGAGCCCCCCAGGCACTTCCTTATTACAAATAATAAAGAGGGATTTGATCTGACCGACAAAAATGGAACTGAACCAATCCCAGCAGGAACATATTTTTATAAGCCGGGGCTATAAGAGAAAGGGCAGGAAACCTGACACATCGCAAATCACTCTCCTGTCACTTGCTGTAATCTAGAAATGCTCTATTAAAAATAAGAGCAGGCTGGACTGCCGGCAGCAAGGCAGAATTGAGGCTAGGGCAGAGGTCAGCTCGGGTTCAGGTCTGGCTGCCAGGTAGATGGAAGTCTCTGAGGTTTACAGCTGGTAAACACTGCACTGCTCTGCTACGATTTGTAAATATATAGAGCTGCCTGGCTCAGCGACATCCATCATCCACAGCCAACAGATGTAGGTGGGGGGAGATGTCTCCCTCCCTCCAGGCTGGCCAGACTCAGCTCTGCTGCTTGGTCAGGAAAGGGCTCAGGACAGAGTCTGGTATTTCAACTTCGTCCCCAAAAATGCACTCCCTGATTGCGGGAGGGGCAGGCAATGCACAGAGCTCCTGGGTCCTGCCTGCCTGCCTGTGGCGAGCAATGGGCTCCTGTCCCCTGAGCAGCTGGAGGGGGATGAGGAACATCCCCAGTCCCCAGAGCAGCCATGCAGGGCTCAGCACCACCAGGCAGCTGGGCTCACTGGTCCAGCTGATGGCAAAGCATCGGGCATGCAAGGATAGCACACCTCCTCCTCCTCTGGGTGTTTGCTCTTAATGAATCGGACCTGGCACTAACAAGGTTGGGAAGTCACCTCCTCTTCTCTTGGCCATAGCCGTGGCTACTGCAGGCCCCCGTGGCCCACTGCTGAAGTCAGACCAGCAAAAAACATCAGCTAATGGTGATTCACCTGAAAAATGAGGTTCTGGGGAAATGGGAGCTCTTTGCCAATTCAGCACAAAGTGAGGCAATAATTACAGAGAGAGAGCAAAAAAATAATAGGAGTATCAAATCACTTCAGGGCTTCCAAAAGCAACGTTTTTTCTTGGGAAATGCAGATGTCCATTTGTTTTGAGGTTTTCCAAGTGAGACCTTTGACAACATTTTAACATTTTCTATTTTCAAACCCAGCTGCCCTAATCACAGAGGACAGAGAGGCTCAAGAGGAGGCAAGAAGCACCCCAGAGAGGAGCAGGAGTCTCCTCCCTCCCTCCTTCCCTGGCTCCATCAGAGTTTCTGCCAGCACAAGACCTATTTTCTCATGTGTCTCCCTCAGCAGAACCAACCTCCCTGGACCTTCCCAGCTCCAAGCACCAGTCAAGAGATCTGGAGATCTCAGTCATCTTCTGGCCATGGGAAAAGCCCAGGGCAGGGCTGGGTGAGCTGCCCCCACCCCAGCGCCCTGCTGCACCACCCTCTGCACCCAGTGTACATCAGCTTGCTCAAATAAAGCCCCATCTGTGCAGATTATTTACAGGAGTATGTTTATCCTGTTGCAGAAGCTGATTTGGTGATAAAAGTTTAAACAGAATGGAGAAGGCAGAACAAAAAATAGTGTCCTAGAGTTGAGACACGGCCCCATGGGTCCCTCCCAGAGTCAGATCCCCACAGCAGCACCTCTCAAACCCAGACATCGTGAGCACCTCATTGGCACAGACGCAGAGGCTGGGATCCACAGAGAGCCACCAGCCCTGGGACAACCTGCCCTGCAGGTTACAGGAGACGCAAAATGACTTGTCCATACACAGAGTAAAAAAATACTGTTGGTGACCAAAAGTCCTGGGATTCCCATCAGAGATAGCCCTGTGTGTTGCAAACAGCCCCCGGGAACGGGTACGGCAAAGCCACTGGTGAGCCAGTGAAGGGCAGAGCAAGGGAAACCCTCTGTAGAAACAGTTGCCCAAAAAGCAGGCACCAACTCTCACCTTACCCAGCTGGGAAAAAAAAAGCTCTGCTTGGGGCCTGGAGCACATTGCTGCACCCAAGGTAGACCAGGAAACCACCCTGAGTCCCTTCAAGCACCGAGATAATCCCCAGGCCACCACATCCATTCTTCCCTTCACCATTGGGGGCAGACGAGGAGCCCAGCCCTGGAGAAAAACACCCAGATTTCCTCCCAACCCTCTGGGTCCCACAGGAGATGGCTGGTTTGCCCCCTGAGCCTCTAGAACACATCCAGGAGACAGGGACTGCTGGAGAGCACCCCTTTGAACCTCCAGATTCCCCTTACTGGCAATTAAGGAGTCTCCTGGACCATGGCAAGAGGCGAAGCACGGCCGGAGCAGCCACATGCACACGCCCATCCCGTCCCGACTCACCCATATGGACTCACGGTCACCCAGGTCCTTCTTTCTCAACACCCTGAAGATGACTCCTGGAGCTCTCCTCTTGCTGCTGTCTTCAAAGCACTGATGGAGAAAGATCTCACCTCTTCAGAGCCAGCCCTCACCACCCTTTTCTGCTGCTGGAGCCCAGAGCCAACCACCACATGTCCACTCCTCCCGTGCGTGAGGCTGAGGACCTGGGGAACATCAGTAGCTCAGAGATGTTTCCCCGTGGATGGAACAAGAGCAGGGAAAGGGCTGGGGAAGTAGGAAAACCTGCATTTGAGCCAGCAACGCTTGCTCAACTGCTGGTTAGTGGCTCCACAGGAAACACCTTCCCGTGCTCACCTGGAAAGACATGTTCCTAGCGAGGCGAGGCCATCAGCGGGCAGGGAGTGGATGGGAGGCTGCAGGAGGTACACCCCTTGGTAGATGCAACCTTCTCTTCACCACAGCCAGCGGTGGAGAAGAGGCTGCCAGTGAGTCCTTCAGCTCTCAAGATACTTTTGCTCTCTGCTTTGCAGCATTGGGGTCTGTTACAGCCATTTCTAGACGAAAAAGAGCTCTCTCATCCAGGACTAATCCAATCTGGGCTTGCTCCTAGGTAGCTCCAGTATTTGCTGTTGTAATATACCTTCATGCTCCACAGTTTTATTTTAGACTGAAGCTGTGAGGTGACATGTGAGGCTTTTGGACAAACACTGCTCCCCGTCCCTTCCTAAGCTGCCCCAGGGCCAAGCAGTGTGTAACCAGAGCTCTGCAGGGATGCAGCATGCTCTGAGTCCAAGCTAAAACTGGTTAAAACCAGCAACATGGGTGGAAAATTGGTGGACCATGAAGCTGTGGGCTTTCAGTTGCTCTAAAGGTTGTTTGACCCTTACAGCATGGACAAATCCTGAGGGTAAGTAACATGGGGCTGAAGTAAGTGGTGGGAAGGCTCCCAGGCTTTACCACAAGGTCACCTGGACATCTCAGCACTAGTGAACCTCCCAACAGGGCTGGCTGAAAGCATCCCAGAGGACTGGGGACAGCAGAAACCTGCAGCAGGAGGTTGGGACAACATCGTACCCAAACAGGTCTCACCTACTTTATGGAGAACAACCCAAACCTGCCTGTCACAGTCATGGCAGAGCTTCTGGGTGACAAGGAGAAGCCACCCAGACCTGCCCCCACGACAGAGCTCCTCCATGGCCACCCTCCTGCTGCCAGCTCTCAGGGATGGGTACTAGATGTAGCTGCCATCCTTCAAGACACAGTGCCCGCAGCCCCACAACTCTCCCACTGACCTCCCTAGGAGCGCAGGGTGCAGCAGAAGGCTCCATACTCTGGCAGGAGAAAAGGTTACTCAGATTAAAAGCATGTGCTCATGTGTCATAAAACCAAACGCTGCTTCCTCCTCCCACCACCCTCACCGCGGAGCTGGGTGGTATCTCCAGAGCTCACCACAGCACTCCAGCCATGCTGCTGGTGGCCTTACTGGTCAGGAGCACCTTTCTCATCACACCCTTCTGAGATGGCTCCACCACACCACCTCAGAGCATGGGCTGGAGAAGAGGAGACCTGCACAGACATGACAGGAGCAATCACATCCCCAACGGATCCAGCATGGCTCTCCCAACCAGCACTCAGCCCTACCTGGTGACATGGCACATGTCATCCTTTCCCTTCTTATGCCACGATGGTGCCAGATGCACAGAGCAAGGCAGCATAGCTCCACTGTCACCAGTGCCACGACTCATAGCCACCTTCCAAAGGCTGGTCTCACTCCTCCCAGGTGTCAGGTACTTTCCACGCTCAGATCCCTCTTCAGACATTGCTTCAAACACCTTCTGGATGGCTGAATAAGGACCATATCAGTTGCCTTCCCACACCTCGATGAGATCACATGCCTGTTCTGGTGCAGAGCCGTAGCTGCTCTGAGCTCAGGAAGGCTGGGACATCAAGTGGGAAAATGCTGATTTTGCAAGGGGCTGTAACAGAACAGGAGAAGCAAAGCCCTACTTGGGAGAGCTATAGATCCAGCTGAGCCAGGAAGCATTTCTTGCCAGCCAGAAGTGAAGGAAGGAGAGGAGGAGAACCAGGTGAATCTAGGGACAAAGCACCATCTGCCGTGTCTCTTTGCAGTATGCTAGCCAGATTTCACAGCCCTGAAATGGAGACTTCTCATTCTCAAAGACATGGTGGTATCTGGTGAAATCAAAGGGCTGTGATGTCAGGATGAAACACTCCTCCATAGCCTTGAGTCAGCCTGTAGCGCTGCTGTGGACAGGAAGCCTGTGAGTCATGGGCTGCAGCGAGGCTGGAGGTGACCACTATGAACATCGTTATTTATAGTCAAGACACTGATATGGGCACAAAGACCCTGGCAGCTGCCCCAAGGCAGGGGCCACACGGCGCATTGCCAGCACGTCACATACTGGGCCGCTGTTGCTCTCATCTTCTGGGTCCCCATCCTGGATTCCCAGCCTGGGTTCTTGGAATGCTGGATGTGCCCCCTTCATCCAAAAGCCAGTCTCAATGCTAAAATCAATGTTGCTGGTTGTCTAAATACTGTATTTCCCAAAGCTCCCACCCCATGGGCACCACCTTGGGAAGAAATGCATGGAAGAACACACACAGATTTTGCAGAGGGATTTCTTGGATAATTTATCTGTAATTTAAGAGGGACTAAGGAGATACAGGAACTCTTGCATGAAGCCTTTCTTCCTCCTTGAAGGTCTGGCTTCTCCAGGTTTCCAGCCAGACCCCACCTCGGTGGTTCAGGACTTTCCTCCCAACTCCACAGGCATCCCTCAGCTCAGACTCATCCTCCATCCTCCTCTGCACCCTCGTTTTGAGGCATTTGGGTTGTGTCTCACCGACAGTGAAGGAGCAGCTGTGAGCACAGCATGCAGAGCTGTGAGGCCAGGAGCAAAGCTTGCCAAGAGATTTGAAGAAGGGCTGGTTATGAGTAGCTGCCCTTTGCTAGCTGGTTTGCTTCATGCCTCCCTTCCAACTGCGCGGCGCACTCAGCCAAATATCGTTAAAGGTTTATCCACACGCTGATCACCTCATTTGCCTTCAAAGCTGGAGCAAGATCTCTCTCCCTGGGGAGAGGCAGTAGCTGTTGCACTATCTTCAAAGGAGACAGAGGCTGCGCGGCCTCGCTCCGAGATTCCCTTGGCTGTGGGAATTGGTCAGGCTGCTTCGGACAGAAGTGGCTAATGCCTTCAAAGTGAAGTATGGGTTGATAAGTGGGGAGTGGAGAGAGACATTTTAGCTCTTACTGGGTAATTATCACCTATGAAGGCTGAGGAGTTAGCTAGTGGGAGGGAAATTATAACCTAGCATAAAACCAATCTCTCCCCCAAATGCAGTCTCTTTAGTGTTCAGGAGTGTTTGGTCTGGTTCCAAGGCTTAGCTTCTGAAGGAGTGTGGAGAGGTCCCTCAACAGACCTCCAACACAGCTGCAAAGCAGCGACTGCATCCCTTTTGTTCTGAGGTGTACAAAACCAGGTGAGGCTTCAGGGTGAGAGGCTGAAGGAAAACAAATGGCTTCGTTCAGGAGAACCAGTTGTGGTGAGATGAGAAGTGACTTAATTACAGTAAGTCCCTTTACAGCAAGACTGCCAGGTGCTAAAAGAGTTTTTAATTTAGCAGAGAAAGGCAGATCAACACCAAGCATCTGGAAGTTGAACCCAGAGAAAATCCAATTAAAAATCAGGCAATGCTGCAAGTGGAACAGGCTATGAAGTGATGGATTATTCATTCCAGGATGTCTTGGATTCAAGGGAGGGGGAAATCTAATGGATCCTTCTAGCACTGTATCTGTTGATGACAAATACTCACACCCAACTTCTGTGAGCATGCTCACTCCACTGCAAAAGCAAGGCCAGGAGTTTGGCTAAATGCAAAGCTCCTGTACATGTGATGGAGGAAGACCCAAAGCCCTACTAGGTAAGTTGCACTATTTTATGCTTGGAGGCATTAATAACCCAGAACTAGCAGCCAACTCCATGGAAACCAACTGGTAGTCAGTGACAAGTTCTCCTGTTGCTATAGGAACAGGGCCCAAACAAATAAAAATTACCTATAATTTTTCCTCCCCAAAGTTCTCCCACATTACATTTCCATAGCAACTAATTAGCTCATTAGTGATCTGAACCAAACCAGTGGACAGGTGGAAGTACCCAGCTGCCATGCCCCACTCTGTCCTCTCTTGCACTTAGCTGAGAAGATCCACTGAGATAGTTTATGCGGGTTTAAGGGGAAAGACTTGAGCGTGAAGAGTTGGGTATCTCAGGACTAGATTTCTTCATGCCTTCACTGTGATACCTCTGATAGAAACATCATTTGGTCCCTTCTATTTCTATCTATCACCTTACACTTCAGTTACTTGACCTCGTAATTTTCTTTCCAAGACTCCCCATGTCTCCTCCAGGCTCAGCACTGGTCTGTTTGACAACTGCGTGCCTTGGCAATGTTCTCTCATCCTTCTGGCCATGATATGTCCATTACAAGTCTTTCGGCTTGTTGCTATCTTCTGCAGTGAGCTAAAAACCTTTATCTACAGGGTCCTTGCAGGAGTCTCTCTTTTCTCACTTATACTCCACAACTACATCCCTCCATCCTCCTCTGGCAGTTTACTCTCATGGGTCTTTTCCATTTCCATGCCATGCTGGAGCATTTTTCAGCCATTTTGACCAAAGTCTCACCAGTCTGAGCCATGGGGAAGCCACTGCTCAACTCCACTTGGCCAAACCAGTGCCAATCACACTGGTCTGAGAGACCCACCACTGCCTTGTTTAAAGTAGCAATGGATGCCATTGTCACCTTCATGGCCAAGGAAAGACTGGAGCTTTGCAGACATAGGGCTGCAAGAATGCATTGGACCAACCTCTCTTGATTTCAAGACATTGTGGATACAACATGATCCTCCCCTGAGGCTGATGGACACATTTACACCCCATGTACTGCCCTGTTGGGCAGAGTTCAGGTTGAGTAGCTGAAGCCAGGCTGGCTGGCATCAGTGCAGGGGTGCTGTATGTCCTGTCTAAGCTCAGCAGTCACAAGAGAGGACTGACGACAGAGCAATCAGGTGTTAAAAATCGACCAGAAAAAAAAAAGTTAGAAAAAAGTGGCAGAATTGCTGTTGACAAGTGTTGGTGTAATTAACACAAACAAGTGCATCCACAAAGATTAGATGCATTAAACCACAGTTGCATGCCCACAGAGAGGAGATGCTACCTTCAATCAGTGTCAGAAACTCTGAAAACAGAGATCAGAGAAGTCTGATTTCCTTCACTGTGGTAGAAATCTTCTGCAACCTGAAATCCACTGAAAATCCCCAGAAATCCATTGATTTGCAGCCACAGGGAAATACAGCACAGGTTGTCTTGGTTTTGTTTCCTATTATTTGAATATTTTGGTACCTCTCAAGGAGTAAATTATGAAAATAATGTATAAAGGGGAAAAAAACACCCCAATCTTCAATGAAAGGCAAGCAACAGAGTCTTTGAAGCTAGCAATCTGGAGTCTTAGTCTGGGGCCTTAAATACAAAGTGAGAACAAAAAACTCCATCTAAATCAGGGGCATTCAAGGGAGAACAGCTTCTCTCCCCTGAATTTACCCAGTCTCCCTTTTTTCTCAGCCTTTCAGATGGACAGACCTACTCCTGGACACCACAGATGCATACTGAGCTGCAGGAGGAGAGTGAGTGCCTCAGGAAAAGAAACCCTGCAGAAATGCGAAGTTTCCTTCTCCTGTTTCCTTTGGGTTTTTTCCATTCCAGCACTCCTGGGAGTCTGGATTATTCAGAGAGAGAATAGCCAAGTATTCCTGCTTCAGAGAGCCATCTCTCCAACCCTCTCTGGGAATCATGTGAAGCCACCATGCTTTCACCTTTCCCTCCAGCATGATGATTAGCAAATTGCTCCCAAGAACAATATAAGTACGGGTCCTTTGGGACAACCTGAATGCTCAGGACCTGAGAACTTCAGTTAAAATCCTTTCCTAGGACTTGTGATAGAACTGGCTGCACAGAATGTTTCTCCTGAGACCCTCGTATAAATTGTTCATAAGGATGAGTCAGTGTAAACAAGAGATCTGAGTGTTGGCTTCATCAAAAGGCAAGAAAAATGACCCTAATTTTTGTGGCTTTGGTGTCACTAGATGGGATCTGTTGCGGAGACCACTGATACGGTCTGGAAACGTGCCCACCCTTGGTATCCTCAGCTCGCAACACTTTCTGCCACCACCTCTGCTCCACAGGCTCCTAAATACAGGAAACCCTCTTCCAGCCATCCTTCTCTCCAGGCTGCAGGGGTGCATCCCCCACCCCAGTGATGGTGGCAGGAACAGCTCTTCCCCCCCGGCTGCCCACCTGCCAGGACAGAGGTGCAGCGGGGGGGGAGCAGGAGCCAGGAGGGGACGTGTCCCCGTTGCCCCACACTCACATCCCCTGTTATGTGAGTGATCAGCATCTGCAGTCCTCAGTGAGAGGAGTATGGTGCTCACGGTGATGGTTTCTTCTTCCTTCCTTCAGGATCCACTTGGCATCATTTTTAGATGTTTGCCAACAGTTTTACACCTTGCATTTTCTCCACTGGTCTGCTGCTCCACGTTAAATCTGAATTAAATATATGCTGTGCCATTTATGTATGTCAGATACTATTTCTTTGTTCTCCTTGTTACCCCTAAAAACAATTCTGCATGTCCTTCACTGACCACTGAATTGTTTATAGCCATGGGGTCTCCACTGCTCATCCTGGGACCCCAGGTCTCCCCATCCCATGTCTGTGCTCCTCTATGCCACATCCCACATCTCCAGATCTCATATCTCTACTTTCATACCAGGTCTATATTTCTCTATCCCACATCATCATATTAATTTTAAAAAATCTCATTCTACATGGAATAACTGCTTGCTACTGTTATGTGTATAAAACCAGGGCTGTACCACACAAACAGAAGTAAAATGAATTAGCCATAGCTACCTGCTCAATTAGAAAAACCACCGTTACAGCTAAACCAGGTAAAAAAAGCTGTGGGAGCTCAAGAAAAGTTCAGACAGAGGAGGTCCACCAGGCCTCAGTCCTGAGGCCTTGCAAACTCGGTGCAAGGCTTACAGCCTCGTACAATGGCAGCACCGTATCACAGGGCTGCAGGTACCAGGGGCTGCATTGTGGAGCCCCATCCTGTCACCTCTAAATACCCCGGGGGAGCAGCACTGGCACACGGGCGTGGGGACAGAAGTGTCCCTCCACTGGCTCATTGAAGAAGTTGAGGTCAGGGTGGAGGATTATTGTTTTCCCCTCAGTCTGGGGGATAAACGCCCAATGTCTCAGGCAAGGATGAGCAGCCCCGCTCGGGATCTCCTTCCATGCTGTGCCCAGGCCGCTGGCAGGGGCCGGGGGATGGAGCACAGGCTGCCAGCTCACTCTTCCCTGCCTGCTTCATTACCTCCAAAATTACACACACAATAAACGCCCAATTAAGCACTTGCTGACAGAAAGGCATCTGGAGAAGGGGGCAGCACGGCTCTACAAGGAATATTCCTCCCCCCATCCCAGGGGCTGCACTTCCAGTTGAATTCATGTAGATCACACATGAATACCCGTAATTAATCGCTGCCATCCCCAGCTGCGCAGGTGCTGATGTGAGCGAGAGCAGACAGGGCGGGCGCACAGGGGAGATGGAGAGCTGAGCCCACATCCATGCACAGACACCACCCAGGTCAGGATGAGGCCAAGCCGGGAACCATGTGTGCCGGAGCAGCAGCAGCGGGGAATCCTGGAGATGCTCCCCAAAAGCCCCTGGCTGCAGTGAGATGGAGCTGCCCTGGGGCTTGGCCAAGCAAACTTGGCTTTTTTCAACCAGAAACAACACAACCTGTCTGGTTAAGTCCCCACTGAGACATGCAATAAATTCACCTAGCCCAAAAATGTGATCTGACCCCAGGGTGGATGGAGCTTCTCTGGTGTCTCATAAAGACCAAGCAGCATCAGCACTGGCACACAAGTCCCCATCTCACCTCCCTCCTCCACCAGCCCCGACTCCATGTCACCCATGGGAATCTGATTATCAGCAAGATCTCTGCCACAGTCAGATGTGATCAAAACCACAATTCAATTAAATTTGATTGGATTGAAAGCTGAGGATTTCAAGGAGACAAGCACGTACACCCAGAGCGGGACACCATTCCCTGGGGAAAGTGAGCTGAGATCTGCAGGATGGTCACTCCTAGGTGAAGGAAAAGCCAGGACGTGGCTCTGGCCCCAGGATGAACTCCATCCCTTGGGACCAGGAGCCTTTGTCAGTTCACACATCCACCTTCTGGAGGATCCCAGATAGAGTAAGGTGAGCCCAGCCTCCCGGAGATGCTTTTAATTCTGTCTCATCTTTTGAAATCAAATAAAATTCTGAAGGAGAAACTTTGTCATCTGAGCAACAGAGCGGGGGGGGGGGGGAAAAAGCCATGTCTGGAGATGAAAGGGAATTCTAGATGGGTATTTCATCTCTTGCTCTTGTAACGAATGTGAAAACAAAAAAGAAAGAAACAAACAAAAAATCCCAGACACGGTTAATGAGCTTTGCATTTAAATGTGGCACCAATGTCACTGTGCAGACTGTTCCTTCAAGGTCCCGCGTACCTGCTCACACTGGGTGACGGGTGCGGCACAGCCCGTCGGAGCAAATATTGGATCAGATTAAATTTCACTAGTGTTTACTAAATAAAACATGCATTTTGAGAAATCAAGAAAAAGTTCGTTAAATATTTTAGTACATCTGGTCTCCTTTACCCCACCCATATACGGACTTACAAAATGCTTTGCATATTTATTTTCGCATGCACTAGATTTATTTAAAAATAGCATCACCAGCACTGGAAACAGCCCACTTGCTTTTCATCTAGATCTTTGCATTGAATCAATGAATCCAAAATTAAACAAGGTTGGGTGAACTAAATCTATACAAGGACCTATTTGCTGATCAATACAGAAATGGATGCCTGGGCTCTCTTTACTGTGTGAAATATGAGGACTTAGGAGAGAGAAATTGCTTTTGTTATTATATTAAAAAAATCAGATTTAATCTCCCAACATAAAAAAATTATTTATTGGAGAGATGCTTTCTCCTAAATAATTCATGCTGGTTGTATAGTACCCAGAAGAAAGAAGACTCCTATCTTCCATTCCTAATGAAAAAGACCTCCAATATTTTTCTTGGATTCAGTTTTACCACCGCAACAAACGGAAACTATCCTCAGCTTCAAGAGGGTGTCCTCTCCCACCACCACGGGCGAGCTGCCTCTCCCAAAACACAAAGAGAAACCCCAACACACTGCATATGGAGGGAGGAGAGCTTCAGACACACCTGGAGGCCAAACTCAAATCACCAGTAAGAGGCACCTGGCTTTGGCATTGAGGTTCAAGGGATGACGATGGTGACCAAGTAGCCAGAACCCATCTGACAGAGGGGTCTCCCGAAGAAGCCACCTCAATATGGCCAAAAAATAAATCCATCCTCCTGTCTGTCTGTGGCTGGATGTGTTCCTCCAAAACAGGGGGGAGGCAAGGTCACTCCGGGTTGCACCGAGCACTGACCTCCCCAGCAAAGGAGGGCTGAAAGAAGGCCAAAAGTCAACCCAGGACACTCCATATGAAGTACATGGGAGACACAAGCCACAAAAGTCAGTGGAAATCTCTCCTGGCCCAGAACAGGAACAGAATCAGGGCTGAACCGCATGGATTTGAGAAAGAAAGATGCCTGGCCTCTTAGCTCAATTTGGGGACAAAATCTGGGGCTGGCTTTGGGAACTGCCTTGCACGGCTGTGTGCTCAGCCAGGTCCCTTTCTCCTAAGCATGCTGCAATAATTGATCCATTGAGGGCTGTACCTGCTCTGCTCTGAATAAATCTGCATATCAGCTGCTTCCATGAATGAAAAATACATGCACCAGTAAATCGGAGGTGAAATAATACATCTGTTGTCAGCACTCTTTTTTTTCTCTTCCACAAGTTTCATTATGGAGAGACATATCGTCTCTGATAAAGTTAACACCACGGGTTCACTAATTGTTCCTGACACTTCCCTGTTGCTTTGATGATGGATCGCTGCAGAAACACCAGCTCCAGGCAGGGAGAGATAAAGTCACCTCTTTGGGCTATTTCTGGAAGAAAACGTAATGAAGCTGCAGAGCCCATGCCAGGGAATGGCCCCAAGCTGTGGCAATGCTGGGGACACGGGGGCGGCAGGGGTGTCCCAGGAGCGCTGCGAGGTGCCAGCGCTGGATTTGCATCCTGCAGTGCTCCAGCCGGCTCCCGACTGCTTCCTCTGAACGGCAAGCGTGTGAATGAGAAGAGAAATGAGAAATAGCTGACCCTGGCCGGACTCATCATGGATCCTGGGGGCAAACTGAGTTCAAGGGACAACCACAGCCCCAGCTGCCCTGATCACATTCATGCACCTGCATCTTTCAGCCTTTCTCCAGTCCAGGAGCTGGGCAAACCCAAAATGGCTGGTTTTGAGCCCAGTGTCATCTCCATGGGGTGCTGGAGCTCCAGCTCTTTGCATTCCTGTGGGGAGGGACTCTGCAATGCAATGGACACAGAGGGGCCAGGTGCTCAGTTCCCACTCACACCTCAGATGATTTCAGCCCACCCATGGGCAAGGCAAGGGTGGCTGTAGCAGCCAGCTCCACTCAGCATCACCTCGGGATGCCTGGAGAAGCCAGGTGGGACAGCAACTATGCCAGTGCCCCCCACATCTGCATGAACCCTGTCCCATCCCCACACTGTCCCCCGTCCTGCCCCTGTGTGGCCAGTAATCAGGTTAACAGCTTGCAACACACTCGAGCACGCAGCAAAGAGGCAACAGCTGCTTCCCACTGGCCCAGATCGAGGATTTTAATTAAGGAGAAGATTTGGGGGAATAAAAGGGAAGATCCCTCCCAAAGCTGTAATTAAAGACACTCAGGGTGAGGCAGGACAGCACGAACAGACACATGCTGCTGCCAATGGTGCTCAGCTCAGGAGGGCAGTGCAAGGGCAGTGGAGACCCCCACCATGGCCCCGTGGTGCTGGCACAGCCCCCTCCCTGAGCAGGGGTATCCCCCCACAGGCAGGTGGCAGAGGCTGCTCTGCACCCACAAAAACAACCTTTCAGTCTTTGCTGAGGTCCCCCAGACCTCCAGCAAGTTTCACTGAACACAGAGCAAGCAGGCACTCCAGCTTACATCACACCCAAATTCCTGTTAATTCGGCTCCGAGTTACAGCAAAGGTTTGGCAGGTTGGCAAGGCAGGAGGGGTCTTATAGCAAACGATCCAGGCCCTGATTCACCCCCTTCGAGGTGAAAGGGGCCAACCTGGCCTTAGGGAAGTGGATGCCACCACCACCAGGACCTGCAGAGCCCTTCTGGGCTAATTGGAGAGGTTCCCGAAAAGCAGCACAGCTTGTGATTTGGCGTGTGCCAGCACTCTGGGGAAAACGTGGTTTCAATATGGTGCTGCTGAGAGCGTCATTGCCAGCCAGGGTGGGTGACCAAGGGCACCAGACCTCCCATCCCATCTCCAGCAGGATGGGGGTGCCTGGCTGGGGAGGGTCTGAGAGGTGCGCCTGTTCCTGGTGTCTCTCCAGCAGCTGCTGAGACAGGCACAACAGTGCCACCAGCTCACTCTGAGTCGGTGCTGGAAACGGGTGATTTTCCCAAACATCTGGTGAGCGCTTTATTCAGCTCTGGGTGTGTCTCATCAGTTCTGGAGGAGCAGCTCAACCCCATGGGCAACATCTGCTCCCCAAAACCCCTTTGTCCTGGAAGAGGTGGCTGCATGGTCCCCTCTGACACACAAAAACCCTCCAGACTTCAACAAGAAGGCACAAACCCAGCCCCAGACATTGTCTGTCCTGGCCCTGTCCACTGCTTGGAGGGATCTTGAGCCCCAGACCTGCACATAGGACAGACTTTGGAGATGGCTCTCATGGCTCAGGCAACCCTAAACCTGCTCAGGAATCTCCCTGCTCCCATTGCTACTCAGGACCACAGTGACAGTCCCTCCTGGCCAAGTGCGAGGAGAAAAAGATGATGGGGGTTCACAAGCCCTGATGCTGCACATTCCTGTGGGGCTCTTGTGCAAGCCAGCCCCTTTCCCAGCCCCATGGCTGCTCCTTCATGGTAGTACCATTAAAAACCCCTTTCCTCTAGTCCCTTTTAACCTGACCTTTTGCTTTACTTCTTTAATAGGCAGAAAAGAGAAGAGTAACACAGTCACTCTGCTGGGCCAGTCAGCAGCAAGCCAGGTACTCGCCACAAAACATCTCTCTGGCACCAGATGCCAACTGTCCACAGAGGTGGGGGCTCAGCACAAGGTAGCAAGCAGGGAGGGGAGCTGGGGTAAGACTCAGAGTGGGAAAACCCCATAAAACATCTTTCCAGATGACCACAGACAACCCTTCAGTAGTGGTGATGGCCACAGGAGCCGGGTGGGACCCAAGTCCCGAGATCCAGAAGCGCTACAGGAACCAGAGTCACATCCTCAGATATGCAAGTAGATGCAGCTGTGCCCAGGGCTGAGGGCCCCCTGTCACATTAGAGACCAGGAAAGGAGAATTTGAGGAGAAAGGTGCAGCAATGGTCCCTCATAAGAGTGAAGAGCTCCTGCATGAGTGTTTCGCCAGCATGAAGGACACAGCCAGCATAAAGATGAACCAATAACCAAATTGTATTTGATACAAAAGGGTCAGTACATGGGTGATCGCTGGGGGTACAAACAAGTCAGATCATACATAATTGACATCAATCCCACTGACCCCAAAAATGACACTGCACAACCAACAACAGGTGGACTAAATGGTGAAATGCAGTCTCTCATAGAAGGGACAGGAGACAACCAAGTCAACAAGCCAAATACATAAGACCAAGGAAACCACATACCAAATCTCTACACAGCCCACGTTTACAAAAGCCAGACCTGAGTGGAGCCCAGTCCCAGGGAGGCGGGAGGTCCTCCCCCAACAGGGAACGCTGCACAGGACATCCACCGCACAGACAGACACTGCCCCTGCCTGCAGGTAATCCCAGCTGTTATCCCTCAGTGGGACACCTGACCTTGGGTTACTTACTGCAGAACACTGGGACTCGTTTACCCAATGGCTCTGTCTGCCAGGCCCCACCCTGGAGGGAAGCCTAAAGGGAAACTCACCCCCCCTTTGGGAAGGGCTGTGGGAATCACCCACATGTCAACCTTAATTTGGGGCTGGGGGTTGAAACCCCAGCATTTCAATGAGGCATAAAGCAACAGACCCTGACACATGACAGCCACAGCATATGTCTTCAAAAAACCCTCCAACAGTCCTAAAAAAACCCAACGGGGTGTGAAGACAAGCTGGAGGCACCATTCCTCAAGAAGCCCCACTGCCACCCCTACACCTCTCACTGGCAGAGCCCTGAGAGCCACCAGCACCCCTGCATCCTCCTGACTTACCCCAGATTCCCAAAACTGCACCCAACCACATTGGCCATTGCTCCAGCCTGGCTTTGCCAGGTAACTCCCTGTCCCCGGAGCTGTGCAGCACCAGCCCATATCAATTCCAGTGAAGCAGCACGGGATTCACAGGGCAGCTGCTGTGTATTTACACAGTGATTACAAGCCCTGCGAGGGGGAGAGGCAAAGAGGGGCTCCCATTCTCAGGGCTGGGTGAACTGCACACAAACTAAACACCTCTTGCCACCAGCAATGGCTTACCAGGCAGTTTCCATTGCACAGTCACATCCCAGGGTACCCTCAAGCTCATTCAACAATTTCTCCTTGAGGCCACTGAACGGGACCTGTTGCAGGCAGTGATATTCTGCAAGGCCTTTGCAGAGGGTCAGGACGACCTAGGAAATAATTAATTGCCTCGCTGAGCCAGAGAGGCAATGCTCAGAGAAGCCACACACACAATGCACACTTCATGGCATCGGGGCAGCTTCAGACCCAAGCTGGCGCTTTTGTCTGAAACCTTGGGTTTTATTTATGAAATCTCAGCTTCTGTAAGAAGAAAAGAGCATATCACTCTAGAAGAGACATAAGCGGCCCTGAGCGGGGAATGACACCAAGGAAAACACAGCTGATATCAAGGTAACTGCTTCGGTTTATCAAGGTTCCCGTCTCCTCCACTCCGAGCTGCTCCAAGATGTAAATCAAGTGCAAAAGCCACCCTGGCTCGCCAGGCTTCTCCGCAGCCCTCTGCCCACATGCCTGCAGCGCTCGCTGCCGCTCTCGGCGTCTGGAAATAAACAGCCTGTTCCAGCACCGCCTGGTATTTCGAGAAAGGTTAACACAGCATGTGAGGGGCCAGAGCCACCGCTCACAGGGGCTGGAAAGCCTCCAGGCCAACCTGCCAGAGGACTGGGGCTCCCTGTGTGGGAGGTGACCTCCTCAGCCCCCCCAAAGCGCTCGCTTCAAGCTTCGGTATTTTCAGGCTTTGCTCTGCTCAGGCTTCCTTCTCCCACCCCCACGTTTCCCCACCTCTGAAAAATCAACAGGAATTTCAAACAGCAACAGAAGCCAGGAGGTCTGCATTTGCTGGGCAAGCCGGGAGTTTTCCCCCTGCTTTGGGGCCCCTGCTGAAGACAATAGAAAATCACCCCAGTTTTCCAGCACCTTGTGAACAGGGAGTTGCCGTTGGGCCCCGGTGCAAGTCCTGAGGGAAGGCAGCAGCAAAGCGGCTGCACGTGGAGCAGTCTCATCACTCACTCCATAAATACACACACACTGGGGCTGGATTTGCAAACCAAGCTGCTAGGATGGACAGAAAAGGCTTGGAGATGCTTTAGCCCAGCAGTGATGAACAGAGAGCAAAGCTTAGAAACTCATATCCAGGGATGACCAATTATCAGGGAAAAAAGGGGGCGCAGCAAAGCACTTAGATGTTCATGATTAAAGCAGACCGTGAGCTCTCCTCACCCCAAAACAAGCCACCTACCCTTCTGCCGGAGAGAAGAGCTAGGAGGCACCCACAGCAGCTCAAAAACCCTCTCTACCCAAGTGCACCTCACTTAACCCCTTCCCTCTCTGAGGGGCTGCGGCAGTCCCTCTAGATGCCAGCTGAAGTGATTTTAAAGCCTCTGGTCAGCCTGGCTGGGCCCGGGGAGGCTGCTCTGTACTCCTGAGGTCTCATTGGTATTCTGCAGCTTCAGCTCATTAGCACTTAGGTGCTACAAGAGTTGGAAGTTTCTGGGCGAGACAGCTATTAGGGGAGGATTGAACACATCTTGCACAAACCAATAGCCTGCATGAACTCTCTAATTTATGGTATCGATCTAGAAGGTGCCCACAGGCCACCTGAACCAAAAAAAAAACCCAAAAAAACCCCCACCCTAGATACAGTCTCAGCCACCTTCAGAAAAAGAAGAAAAATTAAGCAAAATAAATAACCTGCAGCCCCAGAAAACTGGCTGCATCATCACACCCCCTGCTAATGCTATTAGCCAGCCCTCCTCCGCAAACGGCTCTTCAGGAACGGCGTGAGCTCCAGCTCAGCAGCTCCTGGAGAGACCCACCAGCCCACCATAGGGCCAGTATGACCAGTACGAACACCCACGCTGTACTGGGAGAGGGCATTTGGGGGTCTGCCCTCTCAGAGAGGCTGTTCCCAACACACGCTGCAGCAAAGGGCTGGGGAAGCTGGTGGTCCTTAGCGCGAGGAGGGCTGAGCTGCTGCAGCCCTGATGGTCCCCATGGCCTCTCCCTGCGTTGGATGTGCTGAGTTTTCCCTTCTCTGCAGCAAGAGGTGTCCCCTCCTCGCCCAGGTTTGGGCGCTGCCTGTTTACACCTCATGATAGACCCACGGGGAAGTCACCAGGCAGAAATAACCTCTTTTTGCCTGTATTTGAGACAAATGGGAGGGAAAAAACCCACCATTTCTCATAATAAGGGAACTCAAAGTGATGAATTTTCCACTTCTCCTGAAGTTCTTTCCTCGGAGGCGCTGATGCATTTTTAATGGGTCTCAATGGTTAATTAAGCTGGCAATTGAAATGGAGAGCCCTCCTGCTCAGCCCTGGCCCCACGGCCCATCGGCCCAACTCCGACACGTTTCCCACGGGTGGGTTTTCCTGAGGTCCTCGCCCCCCCCCAGCATCACTGTCCCCCCCTTGGTCCCATCTCCAGGCAGAGCATCGCCACCCAGTTCCCAGTGCTGGAGGGACCCAGTGTCCCCGGCCTGATCCTGCCTGGCGGCGGCTGACGAAAAATAACGCGGGGGGGGGGGGGGGCAGCAATTCCCCTTCTCCCTGTCCCATTGCATGGGGGGTGGGAGGCGTGGAATGTGTGAAATAACACCCCCCTCCCGCTAAACCTGCAGCTCCACCGCCCGTGGGGGCGATGTCCAGGCGTCGGCGGCCCCCCCCGGCCCTAATCCCGGCCACGCAGCCCCGAGGGGCGGCTGGAAGGCGCTGGGAAGCGGGGGGGACAGCAGGTTTGGGGTGCGCGGGGAGGGGGCGAACCCCGCCGCGTCCCGCCGCCGGTGGAAGCGCATCCCCGGGCGCTGCCTCCCTCTCGCGGCCGCGGGCAGCCCCTGCCGCCCCCGGGACCCCCTCGGAGCGGGGGGGGACCCGCTGCCCTCCTGCCCGGAGCAGCCAGACCCTGGCACCCCCCCACCCCCGACCCCGTCCCGGGGGGGAAGCAGAGCCCTGGGCGGCCCCTGGTAGCGGTCCCGCGGGCGGGCTGCTCCTGGGGTCCCAGCTCGTACAAACCCCCCCGTGTGGGGACCAGCGTTACCCCACGGTACGAGGAGAAAGCCCACGGCTTCAGAGCCTGAACCGCTGCTCGAAGAGCAACACAAGAAGCGACAGAAGCAGGTCTGAGGGTCAATTTTATTGAAAACGACGACTGGGTTTAAGGGGTACAGACCGTTCTCAAAAATACACGACTAGAGGGGCTTCTGCCGCGAGTCAAAATCCTTGTTCACCTTAAAGCCAAGGTGGCTCCCCCAGGGCTGCCATTCCCCCTCCCTCCGCCACAGCCGAGGGGCCGCAGCGGGACAGGGAAGCGTGGGAAGGGGGACAGGTAAGGCCTGTGTCGATGAAGCAGATGGCAGAGGGAGGCGGTGTGTTCGCCTCTTCAGCAAAGCCCTGCTTCATGCACAGGGGCCAAGCCCACCCCAGAGGCATCTCCCCAGCGTTTGGAAAGGACAAATATTCCCTTTCCTCAAAATACAGGAATCGGGACTTTCTCCAGGTGGAAAAATCCAGAAAAAAACAACAACAAACAAACAAACAACATGCAAAAAAAAAAAAAAATCACCATTCCCCAAAGCACCAAAAAAAGGGTGAGAGAAAGAAAGGGGTCACAAGGAAAGGGAAAAAACCAAAAGCTCAACATCAAAACAAAAAACAATCCAAAGTAACCAACTATGAAAAAAAAAAATACAATTGTACATCTCAGCTGCAAAGTGTCAGAGCATCGGGTGGTTTGCAGAGCGGGACCGCAGAGGGAAACATGAAGAACATCAATCACTTTCTTATTTTACATCAAGAGGTGGGGTGGGGGATCAGGGTCGAACTGAAGCCCAACAGGTTTGTCCAGCTCAGGCTGGGCTAGTTCTCTCAGGGTTTGTCGACTTGGGGAAGGGGATCAGAGCGGTGCTGAGAGGGAAAGCGCTGCTGCATGATGCCCCAGCACGGGGGCACAGAGGGCTGAAACTGTCTGCCCTGAAAGCAGCTCACAGGAATAGCTGGTGTCAAGCAGCCCCGTTGCCAGGCAGAGGGTACCCAGCGCCACTTCAAAAACCCCAGGCTGCAGAAGCAGGGAGTGAGGAATTTCAGGGGACATCAGGGAAATGCACCCTGAAATCCAGACCTCCAGGGCATGAATTTCAGGAAAAATGTCTTTAAAAGATTCAGTTAAAAAATAGATGTTTTGTTTAAAAAAAAAAAAAAAAAAAGTCTTAGGCTAGGGTGTCTTCTAGTGACCCCTTCCCCACCACCCCAAATTTAGCCAGAAAAATACTAGCCATTTCACCAAATCTGGTGGCCACATAGACATTCACACATTCATCACTGATTTAAAAATATATAATATATATATTGCACACACACATACACACACAAATATATATTAGAAAAGGAAAAAAAAAATCCCTCTGAAAACTCAATCTATTAAAAAAACCCACAAAATCCACAGCTGGTGCGTTTATCCCGCGATCATATACAGTAGAAGACAAATCCTTTTTGCTCCCGTAGCTCCTTGCAGAATGCTCAGGCTGGGAGAGTGGGGAAACACATCAGGTTTTCACAGTGGATTTGTTAGCGGAGAAGGAACTGCTTCTCCCTCCTCCCACAGAGAAGGGCTTTAATTTATAGCAAGTTAGATTAAAACTAGGAAACGTTACAAAGTCCATTATATATAGACATAAAATGTACAACTGTCGGCAGCCCCCGTGCGAGTCACGGGGGTTTCGATCTCGGCTGACACCTCGGCGAGCAGCTGGAGGGTTTGAAGGCAGTTTGGGACACGAAGGGTGCAAGTACAGCCTCCAAAACGAGCGGGTGTCACAGTGCAAGGTCTTACACGAGCTCCAGGTTGGAAGGGAGATGGAGCCACATCTTCTCCAGGAGCCAGGGAAGGCAGAGGCAGGGGCTGCAAAAGGCCTTAGATGCCCAGAGCGGGGCTGTGTCCTCCCAGCCCAGGGCTGGAGGGGAGAGAGGCCACACCGGGGGACCTGCTTGTCTGTCCACCACCTTGTGTCCTGTGTGCTAGATGAAGTCCCATGGGCAGCTGTGGGGACAGCGTGCTTGTGTCAAGGTGAGCCCATTGAAAAAAAATGTTTGGGTTTCTTTTTCCCCCTCCCACGGGAGCAGCATATCAATTGAGGGGACACCTGGTCTGGTGCTGCCTCGAAGGGTCACTAAGATGTCGAGCCAGGCATTAGAAGAGCCTGTGGTGTGAACAGCAGCATGCCCAGGGAGCCCCACAGCCCCCTAAAAAGCTGCATAGGCTCATGGGGCAGAGCCAGGCACAAAGGGAAGGCGAGTGAGACCACACTGTGGGGCTTTGTGCAGGCAATGGAGAAAAGTAGGGCAAGCGCAGCAGCATTTTTTCCTTCTGCCTTCCCCAGGCAGGAAAGAAACACCTCTCCTGGGCTGTGCACCAGGGTGCTGGGGAGGGGAGGTGCCCTCTGGCACACTCTGCCCTGGAGCTGCTCAGGCACCATGGGCACGGTCCTCTCCCCAGGAGGGATATGCTGGCATCAGTGGGGAACTCCAGAGCCTTCGGTCTCCGTGGCTTAGTTGGAAGGTGTTGGCTTCAAAAGGCTCATCCTGGGGGATTTTGTTTACAGGGCAAAGAGAAAAGTGATTGCGAGGCCGAAAGGGGCCAGAGATGCCCATGGGTTGGGGAAGTGCGATTTGTGCAAACCACCATTAACTCGAGTCCTCGTTTGCTCTTCTGTGGGGAAGCCAGGATGGAGGGGACTGCACAAAGCAGTGAGGTTTGAGTTAAGAGTCTTCCCCGAGGATCTCTGTCACGAAGGAAGCCATGTCAGTCTCTTTGGTGTCGTGCAAGGTAAAGAAAGGGTGTTCCTGCCAACAAGAACAAAGACAACATCAGCTGACACCCAAGGACAGGCAAGCCCAAGAGCAGTCACTGGGGGATGTCAAGCAGCAGGCAAGGTGCTGGGGGAGAGGTGGACACCAACCTCCTCCCCAGACTCCCAGGACACCATCCGTTAGCTTGAAGATTAACTGACACTTTCAGGTTTGGCATTTCTAGGTTCAAGCCCAGCAGGATAGCCCACCTTAGCAGCTGTGCCACCATCATTTGAGATCTAAACTTGCCAAGAGGAGGTAGGACAGAAGGAGAAAACACCTAGAAACCCTGACCTTAACACCCATGAAGTCAACACACCCTTCCACCTTAGACAGGCCACACCCATCCCACTCCGTGCCTGAACATCACCCACACGTCCTGTTGTCTCATTTCCCTAGAACCTGCTGGACCATTTGTTTGACTTCCAAAATGCATTGGGATAAAGACAAGTAGAAATGGCTCCACACTTACCATAAGTTCTAAATAGTTCATTCGCTCAGCAGGGTTCTTCCTTAAGCTGGAAGAGATAAAAAAAATATAGGAGAGAAAGGCTGTAGGACCTTTTTCTTTTGCTGTATGTGGTCTGCCATAGGGAATCTCCCCTTCCCAACCAACAGGACATCCTTCTTGTTGGCAGCACCCATTCCTCCCTCCTTGGCCGAGCAGGTTTGAACCACCAGTGAAGCGGCCAGGCAGGTAACTGGGAAAGGACAACTCATAGTGTTTTGCCACAAAAAACACAAGCCAAGCAACTCCCTGCAGTCTGCCCTGCACAGCCTCGCTTGTCCACACAGACTGGAATAAATGGCGAGGAGAGGAGATGGTTTCCCACCACCCGTAGGGCGAGCCTTGCCTTGATGGGCTCACCCCCACCTGGCAGCTCCAAGCAGCACACAAGGAGCAGAGGAATACCCCAAGAGGAGCAGCTACCCACAAAACCACAAATCAGCTTTCACCCAGAGGCACCCAGACGCTGCCAGGAGTTTGTTCTCGTTTCATTGCCGCTTTGCCAGAAACCACCAAAATTTCAGCAGCGGCAGCAGCAAAAGGGGAAGAGAAACCTCTGCACCTTCCAACCAGCCTGGGTGAGTCAGGCCGAGAGCAAAACCAGTTTGGGCAGAGCACCAGCCTTGGTACGGCAAGGTGGGGAGAAATAGGCTCCAAAAGGATGACAAACCCAGCCCCACGCTGGGATCCTCTTCAGCCAGACTGGGAGAAGCCACCAGTCCCCACCAGAGACTCACCACTGCGCCGTGAAGTCCACAAACTCCTTGGAGAAGCGATCAGCAGGCAGCTGGGGCGAGGGCTCCTCCACCACTTGCTTGAGCTGTTGGAAGGGGGTCCCCCAGGACTCGTATGGGAAGCGAAGAATGGCCAGTTCGATCTGAGGATGGAGGCAGGTTGACGTGAATCACTGCGACGAGCCTCAGCCAGCTCAGACTCAAACTGAAAAACCTCTTTCCTTACAAACCCTTTTCAATTTGGGTCACACCATTTTTTTTTTTTTTTTTAAATACAAAAACCCAGAGGCCAAAAATACTTCCTTTTGAGGTTGGCTCAGCATATTAATGCATTTACAGGAAGCCACCAAAGATATGTAAAATGGATTATTTAAAAAGGTAATAATAACAGTACACCATTTCTGTACTGGCTCCCAAAGTGCTTTGCTCACCAGAAGGCAGCCTCTGGGCTTCAGGCTAGTACTGTATGAGCTAGACACGAAAAAAAAAAAAATCCATAAACCCAAGAAAAACTAAATCCTAGAACATCACTATGAAGATCTTTGCCAAAACCACCTTGGTTACTGGGTCCTTTCAAGTCACCTCTGCTCCATCACCCATTCAAGCAGGAAAAAGCCCATCCCAGCTCTTGGGTTGTTATCTCCTCATGCCAAGGGTTGGCTCCTGTCTCAAAACGGGCAACATAATCTCCAGACCCACCTGGCAGGGTGGGACAGGATGGGAGGAATGAGAAACCTGAAAGGATGTGGGGAAGAGCCAGGTACCCCCACCTGCCTCTGGCTTAGGTCGGGGGAGCTCAGCTCCTGCTGCTGGAAAACTGAATGAAGCCACCAGGCCAGAAAGGCCTGGATCAGCCCTGCAACTCAATGGCCCTAAAACCAGCCAGTCTGAAATCAATCAAACCCCTTCAGAAATAAAAACAAAACAGGAAGCCAGCCCAGGAGGAAAACATTAGAGGGAATCAGACAGGTCAGGGCTCTGTTCAGCTGCAGGCTGGCAGGCTTTCAGTAAGGTCCCCTCTCCAGCTTTGGAAAGGTTCAGAGATTTCGTCATTCACGCAGTCTCCCATCCCACAGCTTCCTGCATCTCGGGAAGAAAGCCGGAGCTAATTACATTTCCAGCCAGCCACCCCAGCTCTGCTCTGCACTGGCACAGGGACACCAAGGAGAGGGGTTTGGGTTTTGCACTATGGACAAGATCAGCTGGGGAAGAGGGAATATTTACCAAGAGATCTGCCCAGTGCACACAAGCGCAGGGATGCAGCACCCAAAACAAAGGCCACAGCTAACAGGGCACAGGAAAAATTCCTAAAAATAATCTACCCGTAGAGACAGTCTCCTGGAAAGCGAGAGACACGTTCCCAGGCGGTATCCCCTTCGAGCCAACAGCTGTGATTTCCTTTGTCCTCTGGCGCCAGAAGATTTCAGTTGCTTCTGCAAGATCCGTTTCTTGCAGGAGGTAGATAAACCATCCGAACAGCTGTGATTTTGGAACTGAAAGTATTTCCCCTTCCTGTTGGCTGCTCTGAGCTACCCTGCAGGAGGGACTTGCTGCAAACCATGCACAGCCCCCATCGCTGCAGCAGGGTGAGCTAACTCACCCCAATATTCCTGCGAGGCTTTGCTGCCACGGGCGTGGGGTGCATGCAGGAAGGCTGTGACCCAGCTGCAGCAAACCCTGCTCCACTGACTACCTCTCCAACCAGCACACAGGGAACTGCAGAGCAATTAAAAGCCAGACTCTTGGATGCCCAGCTAAGTCCACTGTCATCCAGATATTGTCCCCTGGGAGTCTGCCATCCGCAACAACATAGTTCAGAGCTAACTGGAGCTATCTGGAGCTGGCACTGTACACAAGTAGCTCTGTGAAACCAAGCGGAGGGGTACAAGGGAACCACATGGAAATAACAGGCCTTTATGTATCCCCCAGGACCCATCAGGAACATGCAAAAGGGAGTGGAGGGAAGAAAAGGGGCAGAAATTCTCTCCTGGCCAGCTTGCCAGCCGAACCAGTAAGAGCCGCAGCGGTGGTGGCAACACTGGCTGCACACCCCTGCTCACAGCTACCTGCCCCGGAGTGAAGTGCCCCTGCGAGAACAGAGCAGCACCTCCACCCTGTGCCCCGAGTAATTTGTCTCATGTTCAGAGCTATCTTGATCCAAACTTAGTCCTGTTTGGTGGGCATCCACCCAGGGGTGAAGTCACCAGCTCAGAGCAGGGCTAGATCCCTGGCAGCACAGACCCCATCCCAGCCCCAGGACCGGTCTCAGCCCTTGGTGTTACCATTGTGATCCCCAGACTCCAGACATCCGACTTCACGTTGTAACCCTTCTGGTTCAGCTCAGGGTTTATTCTTTCCGGCTGTAAGAGCAAAATGGAAGATATTACAACTCTATCTCATTTTCCAAGTGCAAACCCCACAAAGCAAACTTCTGGCTCCAAAAGCCAGGTTGGGTGGATCCCCACTGGCTCACGTCCCCACAGAGGCAGAGTCTGAGGTTAAATCTAGCACTAATGAAAGACACATCTTGCTCCACACAACCCACAAACTCTCCCCTTCAGCTCCTGAGTGAGACTTGTACTACCCCTGCAGCACGATCCCTGCCCCAGGAGCACAAGCTACCCACACAGATGCCACAGATGCTAAAAGGGAAAATCATACTGTCTTAAGGATGAAATTAAATGATGCTTTCAAGAAAACCCTCAGCATTTTCTAGCCAACAAGAAGCAGCCCTTCCAACCACCACAACCAGGACCAGCCACTCTTTTACCCTACTGCAAATGGAAGGTGGCAGAGGAAGAGTCTGCTGTGGGATTAACACACACAGCAGGGTTTACAGGGAGAGTAATCCCCTCCTCCTTGGAGGCCTCTGCTGAGTCAGGAAGCCCAGAGCACTCCAAAGTGGTTTCTATCCCAGGACAGAGGTGAACCAAGACTGATTTCTAAGCAGCAGCCTCTTCAGTCAAGGCTGAAGGCAGCTGAAGGATGCCAGCTCCCGTCCCACACGAGCACACTTACAGCCATGTAGGGTTTGCAGCCTGCATCCATGGTCTTCGCAACAGAGTCCACCAAGTAGCCGCTGATCCCAAAGTCACACATTTTCACGTGTCCCTCCTTGTTGATCAGCACATTGGAAGGTTTCACGTCTAAGAGAGAGAACATGGGAGAGCAGATTGGGCCTCTGCAGAGGTATCGCAGAGCCTGAAACAAGATGGGACAACTCGCCAACAACCTGGGAGGGGACCAGGCAGGCCCTAACACAAGGGAAGGCAGATAAAACCACGCTGGTCTTTTATTTCAATAAAAGTTGTTCACAGATAAAACTATAACAATGCCCTCTGGGCAAGGACAGGCCTCCTCTCTAACAAGGCAGGTCAAAAGGTTGAAATAAAATGTTGAGGAGTTAATGCCCAGTTCCTCAGGAGAGGTTTATGCACCCAACACAACCTTAAAAGCCCAACTCTACCAAATTCCCAGGACAGTTTGTCTCATGCCCATCATGATCTAGCCACAACTACACAAGGAACTATACCAGGATGAAGAGCAGGACCTGGGTGTTACAATTCCCAACTGTGATTTTCTAAGGTCTCCTTTAGCCCTCACCTGGCTAGAACTACCCAGAAAGGAAAGCTTGAGGATTTTGTCCCCAAGAACTGCTTCATGCACCTCCGTCTCTCTGAGTACATAAAAATACTGGTAGTGAGGAATTCAGTTATATTCAACCCTTCATCTGGAAAGGGGGGAAGAGAACATCATGCAAGCAGATGCATAAGGAATCTCAGGAAGAAGTCTTGGGCATCTGTATCTGTCCACCACGAGCCTAAGTACCGTCAGACCCCACTGCAGGGACACACCACACACCTCCTGGAAAGGAGTCCTCGCATAACTTATTTCAGGGCTAGATCTCCAGCTACATCATTCGAACCCCATCCAGCACCTACCTCTATGGATTACGGACAGTTTACTGTGCAGATGCTCCAGAGCTCGTACAATCTGGGGACAAATAGAGTGAAAGAGCACCCATTAGTCACACACAGCACCAGCCTTCCACTGCAAACACACCACCCATTTCCACACCGCAGGCCTCAGAGACCTCCAACAGGCTCAGGGGATGCACAAAACCACTTAAGAACCCAAGTGGCACTCACAGACACAGCCATTTTCCCCAAAATGTCTTCAGGGATGGTTTTCTTCTTCTCCAGTACTTTCTTGTAAAATTTATCTAGGGAGGTGTCCATGAGCTCCATGCAGATCCACACGTCACCCTGCGGATGGAGAGAAAGTAGTTGAGAGGGAAATGCTTGGAATCCCCAGGAGCTGAAGGGAGCGGTGGGGACAGACAGACAAACGGACACGG
This sequence comes from Athene noctua, assembly GCF_965140245.1. NCBI lineage: Eukaryota > Metazoa > Chordata > Aves > Strigiformes > Strigidae > Athene > Athene noctua. Next base: position 6,675,850 of record NC_134051.1, on the reverse strand, counting down.
CCACTTCCACAGAGGGCAGGCCAAGGTCCCTGCCGTGCAGCCACCATTGGCCACACCACCAACACACAGGCTCCACACTTGATAGCGATGGGCACAGATGTCCAGGTACCACCAAAACTACCTGCAATGGCCTCCCTTCGAGGGTCTAGCCCAAAGTCATTCCAGGCCATGCACAATGTGCTTGGGCATCTCCCATGAAAGTGAGGAACAGGACCCTGGTCAACACTGTCTGAAGGAGACAAGCCTTTGACTTTAAGTCATGGAAGCATCTTAAACAGCCCAGCTGTGCTGAAGAAAGCAGAAGTGGTTTGGGACAGTTCAGTGCCAACCATGCGAGCCCTGGGTGCTGTGCAGCCCACCAGCCATCCACCAGCTCAGTACCTCACGGAACAGGGCTCCATAGAAGGTGACGGTGTAGAAGCAATCAACTGTCCTCATGGAGATGTCCAAGTCCATCAACAACCTCTTCTGCTCCTGAGTGTTCACAGTTGCTCGAATCCTCTGAGACAAATATGAAAGAAAAGAGGTTTGATGTAGGTGAGAGAACACCATTATTTTTCAGTCTGACTCGGAAGACCTGCAGTTCTGAGGCCAGGGTAAGCATTTTATGCTTATTTTGCAACCAGTAGCACCCAGGACATGCCCAGATTCTCCCATCCAGACAGCACCTTACTGAATGACAAAGCTTTGGTAAGCTCTACAGCGGATGCAGGATCAGGCCAGCAGCCTGGACAGGCACTCTGACATCCAAATCTCACACTATGTAACTGCAGGCACCAAGCCTGGATTTCAAAGCCTGCGTATCAACCCCACAGTGCCCAGCCCCTATCAGCGCAGAAGCGCAGACCCTTCAAGAGCCAAACCACACCAGGAATACTGGAGGCTGTCAAACCATGACAAGCCTGTCCCCATTTTGCCACGCCACTGGAGCTCAGCAGGGTCTCTCTACTCCCTTGGAGCTGCACATCCTGATCTCCACCCCACATCCTGATCTCCACCCGCCTCAGCAAGCGGCTGTCCTCACCTTTACAGCCATGATGGTGCCACTCTGCGCGTGTCGGACTTTCTCCACCACACCGTAGGCCCCACGGCCCAGCTCCGAAATTGCCACCAGGTCATCAGCTTCCACCTCGAAGTTCTTTAGGGAGAGAGACAAAGAAAAAAAAATCAGATACAAGCACACTTAACAAGGACATCAGCACAGGTCCAATGCCTGCAGCACACTCATTCAAAGCATTTCCAAACAATGGTACCTACAGGACTCCACCAGCTCCTATACAGACCAGAGGCACCACACTTAAGAGAAGGTGGGTATATTTTTTTGCTCTGTTGAACCAGAGCCCAAACCCTTCACCCCATACTCACCGGAGCTCATTTAATTCCCCCTCTGCAGATAGAGATCAGGACTTTCATCCTTTAAGCCAGGGCATGCTGCCACTGGAAAGGGCACCAAAGGTTGGTGCCTCTCTGACTGCTCGGGATTACACACACAAGGGTGTTTCTGCGGTTGTTGAACAACTTGCAGGATTTTAACAGCCCTTGTGCCAACATGGGCAGCAGTCAGGAGCCTCTACCACAGCTCCAAATCCCTGTGTGCAGCCAGGGATCCCTCACCTCATCCTGAAACCCAAGAGATCATCGGTCACAGACACACCTACATGTCTGGTAACACCTCCACCTGTGCAAAGCCTCTCTTAGATGGGATGGTGCATGCAGCAACCCAAATCCTAATTATCAGGGAATTCAAAAGGGTTTTACCTGCTTTCAATACTTTCTCCCACCATCAGAAAGCAGGCAGCAAGGTAAAACGTGAGTTAGCATCAACAAAAGAGCTCAGAAGAGTGCAACTATGTAAGTCTCACTTCAAGCTGGAAAAAACCCATGGCCAGCAATCAGACAAGCGAGTGCCCCATGCAGCAGGGAGCCAGCGGGCTCCTGCATAATCCACAAACAAGTTTCCCTAACCCTGTAATTGCCTGCTCTGCTGGGCAGGGCACAAACTGTTTGAGTGAGACATGGGCTATTTTTGGACGCTGCGTTCATCGCTCCTAATAAGTCACAGGCCTTCTTTTGGCCAGGCTTTATCCAGCCTCCAGTTTTCCTCTGGTCTCAGGGAACAAAAATAATACCAGGATGCCAAATTGCCCCAGTAGCCACAAAGGCAGTGAGGGTGGGAAACATGCAAGGCACAGCGCCGGATACCGTGCCTGCGAGCTACGCCCTGAGCAGAGAGGAAACAGCCTTTGGCGTTAGGAAGCCAAGCTGGGAGATGTGGCTGCTGGGCTCCTGGCCAGCAACCTCCCCTCGGTGCTGGCCACAGCATGGCCAGAAGCGACCAGCTCCGCCGGACCTTCCCGCCAGCCCCAGCTCTGTTTATTCGAGCCAGATGTGCCTGGCAGGCGGCCGAGGCAGGGAGCAAGGGAGGTCTGTGCTTGAGCTCAGCACAGAGCTATGCACTGCCCAGCACAGGAAGGTGCCGGCCCTTTCCTGGGCAGGATGGTGGGTCCAGAGATGAGGAGAGCAGGGCTAAGAGGGACATGTCCAACCCCCCACCCTGCTGCCCCGGGCAGCTGGCAGAGGAGCAGGGGAGGCCCACAGCTCTTGCTGGGGCCTCCAGGAAGGATCTGGTGGTGCTTTACAGGACACGTGTTCTGCAGTTGTTCCAGGTTATTGTTTTGTTTTTGGTTTTTTTCCTGGCATTTACCCTAAGGCTTCTCCAGAAGCTGGTGGTTCCCAGCACACTCCAGGAACCAGCATCACCCTGCCCAGCAAGGAGAGGCAACACAGCAACAGAGCCAGCACACCCCTTGCCTGGTAACGGGGCGCATGGCATTGCCTGCGCAGCTCCAATGGACCCGAGGTCACCATGCACCCCCATGACCTAAACCTGGCCTTTGGCCCAAGCCCTCCTCCTCCATCATGTCACTTCAAAACACCTGGACCAGACCCCTCCTGCAAACACTGGACCAGGCAGAGCAGGGAAGGAAGAGAGTCTAGAGAGCTTGACTCAAGCTACCGCACTCTCCCCCTGCACACCCCATGCCCAGGCTGTTTGAGAGCATCTCTCTCCGAGCTATTAATACGCACACAATGGCCAGAAAACAGCACAGGCAACAGGATTGTTTCTTGGACCCAGCCAAAGCTTCCACTCCTCTCCCCTAACCCTAAAACCTTGCACCAAGGCTGAAGGGCCCAGATCCCATCGTGGCTTGGCTGCCTGGGAGGTAAGCAGCTAGATATAGGGCTGATCCAACGCACGGTATTTTTAGCTCACTTGCAAACAGCCTTCTGCAGCCTCATGAGAGCCCGTAACAAGAGAATGAAATAAAAGAGAGACAGTGGCTATTTCTAGCAGTGTTTTTCATCAGGTCACTAGGAAAGGCTTTGGAGAGCTGGAGAGAAGCTTTGTGCCCAGCCTCTCCTGGGCCACAGGGCAGTAACACAGCCCTGAGGGTAGGCAAGACAAAAGGGATTTTAGGGCAGCTGGAGATCCCGGTGAGGCCACACTGACTTAGGTCCATCCATTCAGACCGAGGTGGCTGGGGGGGCTGCCAACAGACTGCTGTGATTTCCCACTACAGACAAAACTGCACACCTAGCCTTTGATGCCACCCACCTGCCTTGCAGGGACTGCCCGCAGGCAGGAGAGACCAGCCAGTGAGTGCACGGGCTCAGAGATGAGCCATCTTGCAGGTGGGGTGACATGTTCAGCTCCCCAAGAGTCACCGCTTGAAATACACACAGACACCCCACTGCTCCACAGGGGAAAGGTCCTGCTGTGGGATGTCTCATCCCTACAAAGATGCATCCCATAACGCAGCACCAAGAGGGCACCATCATCCTCACGGGGTGCTCTGAAATCTCAAGATCTGTCTGACCTGACAGGTTGTCAGGCATGATCCATAAAACTCTCCATGCATGGGGCACACAAAATTGGAAGCAATCATCAGAGAAACCATATCGATACGTACTTTATCTCCAATGGTAATGAATGCTCTGGAGTCCAAGTTTCTCGGGGGTCTGAAAGAAAAGAGAGAGAGTCAGGCTGAAAGGTTCAGCTTCATTAACCCTCTTGGCCAGAAGCAGGTTTCACGTTCCTTCGAGCACTTTCAGCTGCATCTTTCCACCATGCCTTGTTGTCATGCATTCAAACCAGCCCCCTCCAAATACTCACAAATGTTTTAATCATGCCAGTAACATCTCAACCCACACCCACCAGGCACTCGCTACACACAGGCAATGAGAACCCCAGTCAGTCAGCTAGGTGAGACATGCATCAAAGCAACAGGCTATGAGACCATCCCTGCTCAGGAGATGAGCCTGAGGAGCAGAGACCGACAGGATGAGACGTTTCTGTGGCAGAGCAGCTCAGCTGTCATGTTTTGACAGGCAGGTGTTGTCACAGGACAGCCACGTAGACCAAAACGCACGCCGAGAGAACAACAGGTAATTCCTCACCCGTGAGTCATTTGTGTACACTCACAGGCCTGTTTCAGGCAGTGTGGCAGGCAGAGCAGGCAGCACTTCAGTGTCACACTTTGCATAACACCACGCAGGCAGAAGTCTTCCTTTATGGCTTTTTTCCCTCATTGCTGCCCACTTCCCATTATGGGCAGCAAGGCACTTTTAGAGCCAACACGAGCATTTTGTCCCTCATGCCTCACTTCTCTGCTCCCCCCTTCCCCCAGGAACTTCTAAGAGTGAAGATTGTCCAACTGGTTTAACCTCTCCACTGCCTTCAGAGCAGTAAGACAACCTCTGGCTTCAAGGAAGTACTTCAGGCTCCCAGCAAAAACCTTGCACTGCGCAAATATTTGCACTGCAGCTTGAAAAGCACAGAGGAAAGGAGTTGTGGCTAGCTTACACTAGCCTCTGGGCACACAAGCACCCCACAAGATGCCTTCTCCAGGGGAAATTCTAACAGCGATAGGAGCAGAGATGCACCCATGGGGGAAGGAGGTGGCTTGGCGCGTGCATGCTAGGCTGCACAGCATTAGTGGGGGAGTTCCCCTAGCTCCCCCTCCAGCAGATCTGCCCTATCTACCTGGGGGTTTTGGTAGTGATTATTTCCCCTTTGGGGATTTCACTTCTCTCCTGGAGCTGGGAGGGTCTCTAGAAAAGGTTTCTGGAGCAAACAAGGCTCAGCAATGGAGATGCAGCCCAAGGTGTTTTGGAAGAGCAGCACAGAAAAGGAATTTAAGCAGTCTGCTCTTTGTCAAACCAAGCACCGCTACCCTGGGCTCTCCCCCACATCATAACAAGGATCAGCTGCACAAAATAAATAGGGCAGAGAGAAATTCTGGTGCCCTGAGATATAGTTGGGCACCAGCCCCTGGCACCGAGAGGTGTGCAGCACAGGAACGCAAGACACCCACGTCCTCCTCGCACCGAGGCTGGGAGCTGCAAACAACTCAAACCAGTCCTGACGCACAGGTCAAGGGGAGGATGTCCTGCCGTGCAGAGCATTCCCCAATCCTCATCTCCCTGCTCCTGCCATGGTCCAGCTGCCACTAATTCTTCCCTTCTGCTGCATTAAGAACCTTTCCCTCTTCCTCCCTCAGGCATATTTGCCCTCTCCACCATGCCTCTGCCCTCTGGCATTGGCACAGCCATGGCAGGAAGACTGAAGAAAGTCTCCCAGCAGTCTCCTAGCCTTTGTCATTTGGCCATTTCAAGTCAAACAGGCACATCTCAGAGAGACACATGCTGTGTATGTGTGCACGCACATGTGCATACAGGTTTAATTCCTTTTCACCACCTGCAAGCCAGAGCTTAGGAGAAAAAATTAACTATCCTGATTCTGTAAAGTCTACACAGGCCATTCCCCCTGACACAGCATTGAATCCAGCTCTGGAGAACCACTGGCTGGCTTTAAGCAACAGAGACACTTACGTTGTGTTGGCAATGGGCTGTTTGATGGGGACACATGTTATCCTCAGCTCCCGTTTCTTCTTGCTTTTCACTGGAAGAGAAGATGCCCACATGAACAACTGGCATTTTTGCTTTTCTTCCTTCACACATCATCCTGCCTGCAGCCACCAGGTAGGGAAGACATGGCCTGAATCCCCTACACTGTGCAGCTATGGCAAGATGACAAGAATGTCACAGTGCTCATGACCATTTGGCCAAAATTTCAGGCAAGAGACGCAAGTGAGTCTCAATATCCCTGTCAAGCACTTGCCTCCAGAAATACCCAGAGATGCACTGACAGAGACCATTTTCAAAGCCTCGCAGGCAAGCACTGCCTTGCAGTGCTCCTCAGACACCCCAAAAGTGCTCTTTACCCTTCATGGCCATTAACAGTCCTCTATTTTTGGGGATTTAAATTGCTGATGTTCAGGAAACGGGTTAAAGCTGCAATTTCTGTTGGGCACTTACCCGGTTTGTGCGGTTCCAAGGATCCTTTCGAATCTGAAAGAGAGAAGGAAGACACCAGCTCAGCCTTCATGCTCCAGACCGGCCGGGTACCCACCCTGCATCCCTCACGGTCCCACGCACGGCAGGGACAGTTCTCCTGCCTGGGCTGCAGGCAGACGGAGGCAAACGGGCTGCCAGAGCCCAGCCCAGTCAAGCCTGGCCTGATCCCCGTTTCTCCAGCCACAAGAGGTCCCCACGCCATTAGCGATGCACAGGGCTCCCGAAAACACTCCCAGTCCAGCTCCTCCTGGCCCCACAGCCCCCCCGGCCCCCACACAGGTCTTCTTGGGAAGAGCCAGACCTGTTCTGCAGGGTGGGTGGGATCTGGTGTAGAGGATGACGGCCACCGGAGCTCAAGCAAAACCAAGGAGTCACTCCCAGCAGGAGAGGGGACACCCCACACCCAACGGAGGGAAACCAGGGCAAAACCAGACCAGAGCTGACTAGAACCAGTAGCTAACTGGCCACAGACCCAGTCTTGCAGAGTCCAAGACTCTGCCAGACAAGGCATAACCCCATCAGGAGTGACCGGTGAGAGGATGATTTCTTCCCGCTCCTCCCCAACTCCAAACACCACAGAAATAACACAATCCACTGCTGCAGAGGCAGATCCAGGGAAGGCTAAAACACCTGCATATGAAACTGCAGGAACAAGAGATAACCAGCACGGGGGTCCAGTGGGCAGCAATGGGCAGAGGGGACCTGTGCAGGGCTGAAAATGAGCTCCCTGCAGTGCCATGGACCCCAGGCTGCTCAGCGAAGCCCCAGCTGCTCCTCCATCAGCAAACAGCTCACCCACCTATCCCAGCTCGCTGGGAAAATAACCAGACCGTGAGGGGCTGGGATGGGGGCTGAAGCGATACAGCTGAGAGCATCGAATTCCTGATCCCCTCCAAGAGACATAAGAGAGCAGCTGCACTCGCAGCCAAAGGTGCTTCTGGCTGCACAGACCTGGGAAATACATTAAAAAGTAGAAACAGCGAGGTGTGCTCCAGGCACAGCGAGGTGTGCTCCAGGCACTGGGCTGGGAACAGACAGCTCCGTGTGGCCTTTAAAACCCTTTAAAACAGCTCCTACCTGCCCAGCTCCCAGGAACAGGCGTGTGGACAAAGTCCAGCACTCCCAAGGCTGCTGGGCAAGGGAGGGGAGAGGCGAGGAGCTGGGATTTCAGCAGGAGATGCAGCACCGTGAGAGAGCTCTCGCAGCAGCAGCGAGACAGAAGGATGATACATGTCCAGCACGTGCCCAGCACAGTCAGCCCCCATCCCCATCCCTGTCTCCCAGGAGCTCCAGATGCCTCAGCTAACACAGGTGCCCAAAACCTACTTTTCCAGCCCTGTCCTGCCCCAAATGCAAACCTTGCTGCGGCTGCAGGTGAAAGCTGGTCTGCAAGATACTGTAAAGGTCCCAGCAGCGGGACCAGCAGCATCTCTCCCTGCTGAGGGAATTAGCATGGAGCAGTCCATATCCCCACCTTATCCACCACCTTTCCTGCATCAGAGCCAGCCCATAAGGTCTAGGACCAATGCAGTTTCCATGAGCTACAGGAGCAATGTGAACTTCCAGCTTAACAAAACAAGAGAACCACTCCAGCCCAAACCAGTCCTGCTTGCCTAGAAACCATCTCTGAAGAGCTGACCATGGCAATTACAGCTTCCAATTCACGAGCCCGAAATGTCTCCCTTCCCCATCACCCACCCAGCAGGGCTGGAAGAAAGACTATCAACAGCACAGCGTGCTCACTGATGACACTTTGCAAAATACCTGGTTGAACAATGACAAAAGCAAACGCAAAACGGAGCTAAAAATGTCGTGTGCGGGTTCAGAAATGCCTTCCCTTCCCACAGCCAGCCTCTCACTACTCAGCAAGGGGGGCCAACAACAGAACCTGAAACTGGGGTCCCCAGAGTCCTTCTGCAGCCAGACAGGTTGGTGAGCTCACCGTGGGCACACGTCTCATCCCACCCACGGGGATGGATTTAGCTCACTGGTGAGCAGGAGCCTTGCACCAAGCACTTCTGCCCTGTGACCTGCTCCAAAACACAGACAGCGGTTTGCATGCAGCCCCCCCCAAGCAGTTACCAGCCAGAGCTCTATATGAAGCCCTGAAATAGCCCCCCATCCCAGCTGGTATTTTGCTTAATCCATTTGCTCTCCCTCTCCCCAATTGCCATAGTAACCCCACAGAGCCGGCACAAAGCGCCTTCTGTGCCGCCAGCTCCCCTGGCAGCGCCGGCCGAAGCGCGGTGACTCACGGGGCAAGAGCAGGGTCCACACGCTCCCTGAGCCAGGCGTCCCGCAGGCTGCGGCGTCAGCCCTTCTTCAGCCCTGGCTGCAAAAGTGAGGCCGGAGGGAGCTGGGAGCACCCAGTCTCGGGTCAGGAATCAATGGGGTGCGTTGTGCAGCAGAGCCCAAGCTCGCAGGCAGGAGGATTTGCAAGCACGGGTTAGAGGGGCAGCAAGGGACACAGAGATTCCCTGTTACAAACCCCCTGCACCATACGGGAGTCATCTAATGCCTCTGTGCACTGGCCATTCCCCACAAACTCTGCTATAACAGGGGCCCTGCACATCAGCCCACTTCCCTGTACCCCCAAACAGCTGCCCTTGACCTCCCAGTATTGCACCACCCCAGTCAGCAACAATCCCCTTCCCACCCTGTCCTGCCTAGCCCCAGAAAGTATTTCCTAGCTCCAACCTGGAAAAGCACTGATTAAACCGGAGGTATTCTGCCACCACTCCCAAGCTCTGGCTGGGCCACCTACACTGGTGGAAAACCCAGCTCAGCCCATGCCTGCAGGAATAAAATCACCCATGATGCTGCCCTGCAGCTGAGGGAGCCAAGGCAGAGATTGGATTCGCCTGTTAAAAGCTCTCCCAAAATTTGCCATGAGCTTGCCAGCACCCTGCAGGCTGACCCAAAATCCTGCTTCTTGCTGCAAGTTTCTTCCGCTGCGTGTGGCAGGGGTGTGGGTCCAGCCGGGCAGAGGTGGAGTGGGCAGACACCACTTCCTCTTGAGCACAGTCCAGTAAAAAAAGGAAAAAAAAAAAAGTCAAGCAGTCCTGAAGCTCTGTATAGCCAGCTCAGGGCAGGCAGAGCCCAAGCGCAGGAGACAGGCATGGCAGTCTCCCGTGGCTGCTGGGCTGCCTGCTGCAAGCCCCAGAGCTGGATGTGTCACCTCCAGGAGGTGACCTTGTTCCTGAGCCTCTGCAGCCCCCCAGGGAAAGCCCACGCACTGTTTCAGGGTGAATGAGGGTGGAGGAAGGACCTGGGGGCAGGGAGGTGGGGGGAGAAAAATAAAATGGAAGGAACAGAAAGGCAGTGGGATAGGCATGACAAGACCTTGCAATTCAAGCCCTTATGTCCCAAGTGCATCCCAGGGCAGCATTTGCTTTTAGCCCCCGCAGGCAGCTGCTCTCAGCTCCTTCTCACCAGCAAGGCCTCAGCACCGTCTGTCCCACGTTTGGGATCCCGGTAGGGTCTGTACAGGAGGAATTACTATAACGTGCAGAATGGTTTACATCACCTGAAAAATCCTGGAAACACGCTAGTTTCCCAGGGCACTGGGTCTTGCAAGAGCAGCGGCTGCAAGTACAGAGCAACACAGCTCCCCTCTAGAGAGATCCCTCCACATGGGCAAAAAGTGGGACAAGGCGATGTGGGGACATGTCCTGGTTGCCCCTGCGAGCCCCAGGGCTCTGCTGCCAGCCCCGAGCACACGGGACGGCTGGGTGCTGCCAGTGCGGTGCTCGGGCAGCGGAAGGGGGCTGCCGGCAGCGGGGGCACATGGCACAGTGCCATGCACCCGGGCAGGGGAAAATTAGCTGACAGAAGTTCCTGGTGCGGACGAGATTGTAACCCACGTGATGCTGCACATAACTACATCCTTTATGCTAAGAAAGGAACCATTTCCTCCTAAAGAAAAAAAAAAAAAGCCTAACCGTTGGGTTTTTTTCTCATGCTATAACCTCCACCCGCTGAAGACTGACACAGACATTTCCTGGAACTGCTTCATTCAACATCTGAATCCTCGTCTTCCCCACCACGGACTTCAGTCCTATTAGGCTGCACCTCTCCCTGGGAGGTTTATCCTTCCCACTCCACTGGCATGGGCGGAGAGAAATTAACAGGACAATCTAAAGAACTGCAAATAAAACTATTTGCCTGAGACGACCTTTGAAATTAAACCTCTCTGCTGCCTCGCCGAGGCTCTGGTTCCAGCCCCAGGTGAAGTCCTGGGGATGGCTGCGGCACAGGAGACTGTTTCTAGAGCCACACCGCTTTGTTAGTGCTGGGGAAAACACTTTGGATGCATCCTGATTCTCCTCGATCTGAGGAGACTTAAATGCCATGGATGGGGCAGAAGGCTGGAGGGTGGATCCCTCCTGCTGCAAACAAAGAGCTGGAACAAAAAAAAAAAAAAAAATCAAGAAAAAAAAAAATTAGGGGCAGGGTGCAAAGCAGAGAGGGGAATTTGGTTGCTTTGGTCATGAGAGTAAGCTCCTCACAGGCACACTTTGTGTTATTTTCCACTGTTGAGAGTGGAAAAAGCTATCTGTGGAAGTGGAAAAAGGGCTCTCAACCCGCCGAAAGCCATCACTCATCAGCCCACCAAGGTCCTGCTGCAGAGAGGGGCTCCTGCGGGTCATCGCCGCCCCACGCTTGCCACTTCTGCAAAAAAATCGAGCGAAGAGGAGGAAAAAAAACACGCTCCAGAAAAAGCCCCTTGCAGCCCCAAACAACCTGTCAGCTTGTGCTGAATCAGAGCTCCTGACTGCCACGGGTGGCCCGCCGTTCCAACGCAACAGGCTTCTGAGCAGGGCACAACCGTGCAAGAGCTGCTGGAAACCCCTGCATGCTCGGAATGCAACCAAAACCGGAGCCAGGAGCTAGCTTTACCCACCAAATATTTTCCTTTAGCCATGATAAATTTTTTTTTTTTTTTTTGCAATTAAGATGCCAGTGTTTCAATCCCACACAAAACATGCAAGTTTCCAGCTCTTTAAAAATAGATCCCCAGCTGCAGACACCAACCCTCCACCCAAGCAAGAAGTAAAACTGCATGGATCAAGCCAAAAAAGTTACACGGCCCCTTTTAGCACCAGAATCTGCCCTTCACTCTCCCCCGCCACGTGTTTTAGAAATTGCAACATCTACCTTGCTTCTTGTCCATGGTTTCCCAGAAATGAAGAACAGCACCGGCAAGCCTGGCAGAAGAGAGGGATGGGGGCGGACTGGAGGAGGCAGGGAAAAAAAAAATCCTGCAGAATCCAGCGCACGGCACTTCTTGCAAGCACCAAGGACTATTTTTCAGCGGGAATGCATGGCCCAAAGCCCTCGCTGGCTTCACGCAGCTCTCCTGGCACAGTGTCCCCGGCTCCCGGGGGTCCGTGAGGCTGGGAGCTGCAGGGAAGGCGAGCGAGGGGAGACGGGGAAGGTAGCACCGCGTTCCCTCATCGGCAGCTGCCGAGGTTGGCCGGTCTCGTCTCTGATTACCCTTGAAAGCTCAACAGTTGTAAAAACTGCAGCAGCGAAATAGCAGGTGACGTCAACAGGAAGCTGGGGGGAGCCAGCTGCAGCTCCAGGAGCCATTGAGCGCTGGATTGCTCCAGCACATCCCGGTGGGACGCGCTTGCTTCCGACAAATTAAGTCATTCAAACCCAGCGTGCAGGCAGAGGGGCAGAGCCCGCTCCTGCCTCTTCCATCCCCATCATCCCACCAGAGCAACCCTTGCTCGAGGACAGCCCTGCCACCACCCGGCATCAACCAGTCATCAGAGCAGAGGAAGCCCACGCTCAATGGTTTGAGCACCGAGGGGGTGCCGTGATAGAAAGAGGTCACATTTCTTTGTGCTGCAGGTGACACACTAATTGCTTTGCCACTAACAACTATTACCACAACAAATAGTAAAAATATTGTTCCATGACAATACCAGCACGGAGCTTAGCAGCTATTCCAGGGTTACAACCGAGATGGTATCTCTGGTGGCAAAATACAAATTGCTGCATGGATTTGGCTGGTAAAACAGCAAGGGAAGGAGATGAAGGCATGGAAAAATAAATCGTTGATTCTCTGCAAACATGTGCAAGAAAAGCCATGGCAAAGTATCACTGCTCTTCCCCTTTCCCTCAAAACCAGCCTGGCAGAAGCAGCACTGATGTTCCTGATCAAAGCCAGACTTGGCTTTGACAGGCTGCAGTTTTGTTTTCGATTTCCCTGTCAGCCTGGAGGGAAGATACTGTACCAGCTTTTTTACCTTAAACTAATTATAGAAAATATGCCTTTGGTTTGCTCCTGAGCTATTCTCTAACTTGCAGGCTGTGCTGGGCCATACACATTTGCAGGCAGAAAAGTCAGAGGTCAAGGTAAATGCACATACCAACATAATGAGTGACTCTAATTTTAAATAGTGTTTATATAAGCCCCAGAAGGACTGCGGAAGATATTTTCTCAGGCACATTTCCACTCCCAGGGTATAGTTTCAGGCACAGATCATCAGCACATAAAGGATGCTGACGCAGGAGCTGCTATCACAGATGGCACCGAGAGCCACCGGCACCCGTCCCTGCACTCCTGGGGAGAACGATGCTGCCTTCTCCTCTGGCTTGACAGCTAATTCCCTGACCCAGACATAAACCACTCCAATGGTCTTTACAGACATCCACAAAGTAGTGCTGCTTTGGAGCAGAAAGTCGCTAACCCCACAGGTGGGATGGGAAACACAATTTCCTTTGAATCAGTCCTGTGGGGTTTCAGTGCCCAAGGAGCAGGGGTGGTGTAAAGCAGAGCTTCCCAACACCTTTAAAACATCCTAAAAAAACAAACAAAAAAAAACAAACCAAAAAGCCAAAACAAACACAAGCATCCTTTCAAGCCTCACTGTTGGCACCTCTTTAAAAAGTTTGCTGATGTAGTAGGAATGGCCCAGCCTTGAAAGACACACACCATTTGCTATTAATCATCCAGGCTTTTACACACTACAGGTAAACCCAGAGGAACAAAAGGCATCGAGTGTTTCACTGGTGTTAATGAAGCCTCCCCATGCTGCCTCAGAGCTGGGATGTCACCCCATGACAGGCGAGGGAAACCGGGGGAGCAAGTTCTGCCATGGGGAGAAGTCAAGGCCCTCACTGCAGGTCCAGGTATGCCAGAGCAGAGCCAGAGACAAGGACGGCTCCCTTCACCCCCAAGAGCCTCCTGGCAGCGGGCTAGCTTGAATAAGTGCAAGAGCACACCCTTAAAAACAGCGATGAGCTCAAACAGTGCCCTGCCAACGCCAGGCCCCTCTCCCCACCCTTCCCCAGCGGACAGGCAGCACCCCCCAGGCCAGTTTGTTAAGGCTGGGTCACTGCAGCTGGCAACCAGGGAAGAGCCGCTCTACCGTGAGCAGTGAAAGAGCAATCCCAAATTTAGGGTCAGCAAGGAGCTTTTTATAAGTGTGTGTTTGGGACTGAGAATAAAATTAATGGCTTTACCTGCCCCAAAAGCGTCATCGCTGCCTAACAAGGAGGAGAGGGCGATTTTCACAGGATACGCCTTTCCCTCTGATCAGAGAAAAGTTCCGTACACCAGTTGGCCACTCTGTCCCAGTGCCACGCTGGCCAGTGCCCACTACACCTCGTTGTCCGACTGGGAATCACAGCAGTTCCCTTAGCCAAGGCCGTAACGCAGCCACGGCCCCAAGCCCAGGCTGCACTTGCCTTTCCATGAACGAGGTGCACGTGCTTGAGCCATGCACGGGACCTGCAGCCTGGAAACTCTGTGGCAGCTCTATTTTTAAACAAAGCCTTTGAACCAAATCCAATCGGAAAGGGAACAGGGTCATCTTTCTCATTCCCTCAGATGGTGCTTGGGAAGAATCAATCATCGACACCGTGCAGAGCTCGTCTCCTCTGGTGGAGGGGGATGTGACGGTGTCACCGGGGCTGGGTGAAGGGGAGACGGATGCAAAGGAGAAGGGTGCAACCTCCTGGTACCCAGCAAGGAATCTGGAGACAGACACATTAGCCAAAGCTACTGCCAGCCAGAGGCTGACGTTCAGCTGCCACCTCTGCTCCGAACCACACCCGGCCTCCGTGCACCGGCCAGATAACGCCGCCGGGAGCTGCACCAGCTCTGCCGGCAGCTCCAGGAGGATGTCACCGCCCAGTTACAATCCAGTTGTATTTTTAGGTTACCTGCATAACCCCAAGGGCTGGAAAAAAAGTTTGATTTTGTGTTTTGTTTCCAGGTGGCAGCTTGCTACCCTGCAGCCCCATGACGATGGAGTACACAGGCTCCTCACCGAGAAACCACACCCAAGCAGCCTCACTTTACAAAGCTGAAAAGCACTGGCTAGCTAGCATTTGCACTGTGCCATTATAGGACATGAGACATACAACCGTGAGTTGTGCTGCTTTGCACCAGAGCTTGTGCAAAACCCTGGTGCAAAGGTGGTTATGGCCACAGGGGCACCTCTCTGGAGCAGGCATGGAGCCAGGGTGCAGGCAGGGCATCCTCTAGCGCAGTGCCACAGGGCTGGATGCCACCTCCTTTGCATCCATCTCTCCAAATGGATTTTCTCCCCAAAAAAAAGCAAGTGTCAGAGACCACAACTTCTCAAAGTTCACCTGCAGCACAATGGACCCACCAAGGGTAGGCTGGGGGTGGTGGTGGGAAAATGCTTGAGATGGGTCATTAACCCAACCCACAGCTCACCAGAAACCACAGAGCTGGGGGGTACATGGGACCGGCCAGCTCGCAGTATATGTGGCCAGCATGAAATCCACGGCCACGAGCCATCTTGTGGGACCAGCACGGGCTGCACACACTGGCATGTCACCATGAGACAAACATCTGGAAGCAATCCCAGCCCCAACACCTTAATTGTTAGGAGAAGGCAAAGGAGACAGTGCTTAGAGAAAAGCAAAGAGCATGCTAAAAAACAAAAACACCCCAAAACAACAGAGAAAAAGGAAGAGGCAGAACCACCATCACTGTGCCTATCTCCCTGCCAGCCCTCCTCAGAGCAACACTTCTCCCTCTGATTTCTCAGCCCATAGGTGAAGCCATGAAAAAAATAAAATGTTTGCAATTGATGTGACCAGCTGGTGACACTTTCCTGATGGGAGAGAAAACTCAAACCGTTTTTTGGAATAGATCAGCTTGACAGGAGACATATGGTTAGTTAGTGGGAAAGGAAAAGAGTCATTTGACTTTTTAAATTGTCAGCTGTAACTCAACTCTAGAGTCAATAGACACTCTTTTTCTATCCAAATTGGTACAATTCAAGTACTTCCAGGTGTCCCCAAAACTCTGTAAACTTGGCAAGAGAGCAAAGTATTCCCTCTCTGCTTCTAATGCAAGTCTTTAAAAAAAAAAAATATTAGCTTTCTACCATCCTCCCTCCAATTTATTCTGGGCAGGGACTGAGTGATTTCATCTCTGCAAATGATGTAAATCAGAGTAAGCACCTGATGTGAAAACAAAATTTATGGAGGGGGAAGAAAAAAAAGGAAGGCCTCAATGTCCACAGCCACCTGCTCCAGGAGAGGGGCAGAAACAAGAGACCAACCCAGGTGCTTCCCTAGCCCAGAGACTTCAGGCAGGACTTTCTCAAGTGCTGGGGAACGGGGCAGGCTCAGATGGTTCACAATGACATTACCCTCTGGGACCTGGAGCACTTCCCCACTCCCGCAATGCCGCAGGGATGCAGCTGCAGCTCAGGCAGACAGAGCTTGTGCATCTTCAGAGGAAAACCTCTGATCTCCAGCACCTAGCACTGCACGTCCAGGGTGTAGGAGCCATGAAAACGTTCCGTTATTTCTTTTGGAGCTGGGTGCCGATTTGACAGCTTATAGAAAGCAGCAGGCGAGTGCTGTGGTACTCCCCCTTACGTCTCCTGCTGTCCCACACTGATTCGTTGCTCTTTTCGGTGCACCTTCAGTGCCATCCCTCTTCCCCGCCTCTCTCACCCTGTCCCCCCCCCACTCCAGGGAACCAAGCAAAAGACACAAGTGCAAAGGGCTCATCACGCCTGAGAGCTGGTGCAAAGCAGACACAGCCAGTTGGAGTCTCTAGTTTCTCCAGAGTTTTTCCACAAGAAAAATCCACCCCATCACAAGGTGAAGGGGGACCCAGGATGCCTCCCTGGGCTCAGATGAAGCAAAGGAAAACTACAGGTTGAGAGTAGCCAGGGAATACAGACACTGCTCAATTCCCCTCAGGCCACCACTCCGCCTTATCTCCATGTAACTCACTCAAATCTCAGTGCCCAGCCGAAAAGCATCCATCTTAACTCCTAATGATGCTCCCAAATCAAGAGAGGCAGCAGGTGACCTAATTGGTCCCCATAACCTGCTTGCAACACAGCTGGAAGTAAAGGCTGATGTAGCGAGAGGAGAGCTGCCTCCTGAAAGCCCCAGAAGAGCTCAGCTGCCATGAGCTGGACCTGCAGCCTCTTTTCCTGGCACTAACCACACCATCCCTCTGACCACACCATGTACCTCTTGCTCTCCCATCGCTCCTCCTCTGCCCCAGAGGACAGACTACATCCACATCCCCTGAACAAGTCCCACATCCAGCTGGTCTGTGAGATCGGCTCCTGCCACTCACTGGTTTAGGAAGTTAAAGATAGATCTATCTGTCTTATAAAGATGGATAGATGGAAGCACCACATACTTGCTAAGTTCCACATTTTGCAGAAATCACCAGCAAACGTTTCTCCTTTGTTCCACCAAACACCCTGCTGCAAAGCTTAAAAATCTTCCCCAATTAAAGGCTGCACCACCAGCACACTGAAAGCCACTACCAGCCCCACTGCCCAGCATCACCCTGACCATCCCCTCCCACAGCCTCTTATCTGAGGCTGCAACAGCTCTACGTGGGGAAAACACCTATTTTGTGGCAGACTTGCCCAGTACCCACAGGGCAGTTTTGATTCATGCCCAGGAAAGGCAGGGGCCAGCTCAGCGTCACCATCCCACGTGGCCGCCAGCAGGAAGGACACAGCCTCACTCCGCTGCTGCCCTTTGGGTGGGCTTTATTTTCCCCTTCCCCTTTTTTTACTCCTTGCCTACCTCTCTCGAATCCACCCACTGCACTGCAATTTTCTGATGTTCAGGGGAAGTAAGCATCGCAAGCTTTTCCTAGTAAAGCCGGATTAAAGAGCCGTCACTCAGTCCCAGGAAGCCAGCGGTCTCCGCAGAGGGGCTAGTCCCAACGCATCCGGCTCACGTACCAGCTCAAGAGCTCGCAGACTGTGACTCAGGGCAGTTCAGCCTGCAACTCCTCATGGGGCACACTTAAAGCTTCCAAGAACTGTTTCCATTTAAATAAGAAACAATAAATTTTTAAAAAATCCCCTTTACCCCCGAAGAGCAAGCCTCACATCAGCGTTCTGGGGAAAGGAACAGAGGGGCGTGTGAAACCGTAAGGAGATGTGTCAAACATCAAACCTGTGTGAGATAAAGGGAAACGCACGCTGGGTCCCCTCCCTGTGATGGTTATGCACGTTTTCCCTCGCTGAGCTGCGACTGTAAAGCCCCACGGGGAAATCCACAGTTACCAAACAAGAAATTCTTTGTGGATCCAAAATTAAGGGTAAACTCTTGCAGCAACCTGGAATGTACACAAAGAAATCACATGTACAGGAAAGTTGCTGGAGGAAAAGCAGATTCTTTTTCTAGCACCTTAGCAAAGCACACGCAAGGCTGATAAGAGTTTCAATTAAAATTCACCCGCAGTTTCTGCCTGGTGATTTCTGTAGGCACATCCTCCAGCCTTCACTTTATCCTCGTCATCCAGGCATCCTTCAACAAACCAGGCAGCAGCGGGTGTAATTAATACCTGTGAAAACCTTTTCTTGGGCAAGAGAACCGCATCTGCAGAGCACAAGAGGCAGCTGGGCCACGGCACAGTCCCACTGGTATCCTGGGCTCAGAGGACAACCCCAGCCCTGGACAATGCCAGACATCCTCCAGCACCTGGTGCTCACCACTGATGCTTGAGACACTGCTGCTCACAGCCCAGCAATCACAGGGATCGACCACAAATCTGGAGGACATGGGCTGCAGATGCTAACGAAGAGTGAACACAGGGGGCTGTAGAAGCAGCAGATCTAAAACACCCACTGCATCCTCCTTTTTTGGCAGCCTTAAGGCAGCGTGCAGCTGCTGCCATCCTGAAGGAAAACGGGTGCTGCCAGAGAGAGACAGCTGGAACACAGCATCGAGGCTGGTATGGGTCCAGGCCGGTCCCCCGGCAGCATCACCACCCACCTCCCACCCTGCCGGCACCCGCATCCTCCTTTCTGCATCATTTTTTATACATCATTTTTTTCTGAACACCAAGCTCTTGCCCAAGGGGTTGGCAGGGAGCATCGCATGCGAGCCAGGTGCAGATTCGGCACAGGGTGGATGATTTTAGTTGTGGGGAGACCAGGGAAACCTCGAAAGCCAGCTGAACATATGTGCACACACACAAAAATGTCTTGTGCTGCCCTGCCCGGTGCCGGCACAGGGTTTTACAAACAGGCACGTGGGGCTGGGCATGCCACCTACCCCAGAGCACCTTTTAAAGGTGCTTGGAAGATGACAAAGAGCAGCCGAAGCAACGTATCAGCACAAGATCGTTTCGTCTTTGGCTGAGGTGCAACTTGGCAGCATGTCAGGAGAGAAACCACGTGGTCCACAGCAGCGGAGGGGTTAACTATGCAGAGCAGCTTTCTTCAAAAGCCTTGATGGTGAGCACACCTGGCTCTCAGAAAAAGAGCCACGTCATTTTTAGTGACGAGATGCAAAGACATCCTCATGTCTTCAGGACAACACACCCCCCTGCAGCCATGGGGGCCACATGTTCAGGACTGACTCAGAGGGACGGTCCTCAGGGCTGCACGCTCTGCTGCTCCATCATCTCCCTCTCAAGACTCTGCTTTCCCACTCCAACACCAAGTAAAACAAAATCATCCTCCAGCAAAAAATACCCCCACCACGCTGTGTATTTATCCTTTACTACCTTTAATAGGAAACAGTCTCCTGCAGGAAGAGATGCCTGCAGCAGGAGAGGACATCTGCTCCAGCTATGGCAAATGCCCTCCAGCAAGTTGGCCCAGGATGCTGCCACCTCCAAGGGCTGCTGTTAACACACACCAGTAAAGACAAAGACAGCTAGGGCAGGCTGCAGCCCTGCGGGGCCACAGCACCAGACACACCATAGCCAACTCCTGCGGCACAGGCAGGCTGCTTTGTCAGCCATCCCTACGAGATTCAGGCTAGGAGGGAATTTATATACACACACCACAAAGCAGTATCTAACTGGCCTTCAAGCCCAGACAAGCTGACACTCCCTAGATAACCTCGTCATCCTCCCCTAAACCACCCCCAGCCCATCCACGTAACCAGCCCTGCGTGTTTATGATCTGTCAGACACATGACTGTCACCTGCCAAGCCCTGCAGACCAGCTTCTTCCCATCCCTCTGCCCCGCGCTGCGGGTCACGGCACCGCCGGGCCCACCCGCACCCGTCACCAGCAGACGGCAAGGGAAGACGCAGCTCTCGGCACCGCCAAAGAGATTCTGGCAGGACCAGCATACATGCCTCATTAGAAATCTTCAAAGACCTTTATGGGAATGAAATACAATCATTCAAAGCTGCTTTTAAGTTTCCTAGGAAATAAGACAGGCAGGAGACGAGGCAGCACTCAGTGCCCAGCAGGCAGCTCCTGGGAAGGGAAGGTTCAAGCACCCTTGTCATGCTCAGAGAGGTTCCTCAGACACAAGCAGTCAGGCTGATGCCAGTGCCAAACCACAGCTAAGGTTAGCAGCCTCTGATGGGAAATTACTTGTATCAAGCACTCTGAAAGTTTCTTCCTTTCCAAAACTACATTTTTCTTTGGTGGTGGTAGTGTGAGAGGAGGAAGGGTGGATGCCCTACAAACAATTTCTGGTAAGTTTTGTCTCCTCCTCATCCTGCCTTCTCTTCCACTCAAATTATGTTTTTAACAGAAATTTATTTTTTTAAAAAAACAAACAAACAACAACAAGCATTTCACTTGAAATGGTGAACTGAAGACCCAAAGCATGGGTCAGACCCAGCCCAGCAGTGACCCTCTCAGAGCACAGTGCTGGCAGGAGGATGGAAGCTGTGACAGCCCGGTGGGTGCCAGACCCTCCCCAGCTCCTCATCCACCCTACCAGCTCCCAGAGGAGGCAGCGACAGCCAGGCCATCACCTTCACACTTTCCTTCCCTCACTTCCCAGCAAGCAGGGCTATAAAGCTGCTGCTCCCAGGGACAGGAGGGAGCCAGGGGCAGGGCAGAGACATCCCGCTGCACCACACCCCAGCACACCAAACAGCTCCCCAGGGTCACAACACTCACATTTCAGAGAAACCAAGTTCCAGCACTGGATGTCTTTAAAAACAAGATTGGGTGGCTTTTTACACAATCTGACTTAATTTGCCCAAAAGCTGTTGGACCGGCTGCAGTAATTCCTGGAAGCAACGTCCCGACCTCCAGTCGAGCACGATGCTCACCACTGTCCCTTCTGATCTTAAAACCAAAAAATTCAAGAGTTTCCCCATTTCCCCACATTGGATTCAGCAGCACATAAAAGGGCAATCATGTCACACAAAAGCCCACCAGCCTCTGGGGCTTGAAAGAGATGTGTTCTTCCAAGAGAAGGTGGGCAGCACTTTGGAAGAGGTCAATAGAGCAGACAGTGCACAAAGGAGTTCTGTGGTATTACACCCATGGATTAATTAAGCCATGTGGACAATGCAGCACAGGAATAGTGGAGGAAACGATGCTGGAAAGGGTCCATCTCCCTACCTTCAACCCACTGCAAGTCCGGAAGCTCCCGCAGCATTAGGCAGTGATTCCCTCCCTCCCCTACCCACTGGGAGCACACGACCCCCAAATCCTGCCCTTCTCCTTAGCCACAGCATAACCTACCACATCCTGCACGGGCAGCGACTCTACTGCAGCCTTTTACTGGACCTCTAGAGAAGCAGCTGCAAGAGAAAGGTGCAGGCAGGGAGCCCCGTCCCAGCTCCAGAAAACGGAGCACAGACTCAGACCCACTGCAAACCGAAGCCAGCTGGGGCCACAAGACACTACCGGGGTATCGGAGATAGCTGCAGTTGTGCCCAGTAATTATGGTATTCCTCGGGGCGATGAACATTTAGACTCACAATGCTGCCTCAGAATCAGTGCAGCATCGTCACCACACAGGCTGTGGGGAGATGGGGTAACTCCCAGGCTGAAAAAAAACACAAAAACTTCCAGTTTCCACCATAAAAAAATCCTATCGGCCCTCTCCCCTGCTCAAAATCCCTGGCTAACACTCGACCTGTGCTACAGAGTTCTGTCAGCAAGAGAGGCGCCAGGTAGATCTAGCTCCATACGTACCCACAAGCAATCCTGAGTCATGCCAGTAAAACCCCAAAGTTTTTTGCTGGTAGAGTAAAATCACCTTCCCAGCCAGCACAAGTTCCTCTCCCAGCTCCTTCCCCAGCAAACAGCCTGCCTGGTCAGTGTCATATTAACACCAGTGAAAACCATTTTCCGTCCAAAAACCCACAGAGCCCCACGTCTGCAGCGGTGGCTTCTCAGGTCACAAAATCACCAGGACCAGAAACCCGCACCCATTTTCAAGCACCCAAAGGGAAGTTCTACAAAGCACATACGAGTTTCCTGCAGCAACGACCACCTCTGCAAATTATGGGGGCAAAGCAAACTCTGACTCAGCCCTGGACTGCAGCCCAGAGCTGGAAAATAAAAGCAGCAGCCTTCAGGGAGAAGCATTATCCGCTGAAAAAAAGCAGGGGAGCATCCCTCCAGAGAGGGAAATGGATTGCTGAAGCACAGCTAAATATTTATCACATCCAACATGATATTTTCCAGGCGCCCACCATTATGCTAGCAGAAAGCAGCACGAGGAGGAGGAGGGCAGGAGCAAAGCTCTGTGTGCTCTCTCTCTCTGATTGTTTTAATTATTTGCATGCAAGCTCCGTGATGCTTCAACTAGAATTAAAATAAAAACCTGGCTCCATGGGATCAGAGCTCCTACCCTGCCACCCCCCCCTGCCCACACACACCCAGGGGATACTAGGCTGGTGGCTGCTCTGCCCAGACACAACGGGAGCCCAAAGCCAAAGTCCTGCTTTCTGCAAGTCACAACCCCATGTGTATTTTCAGCAGAATTGCCTTTTTTTGGGGTGGCAGCAGGAAAAGTGTGAATGGCACACGAGACAGTACAGGATTCACAGATGACTGCATTGCACAACGGTGGTGTGCTCCCGCAGAGGGCACGGCCAGGGCGCGGGACAGACACATCCCCACTGCTTATTTACCTACCCAGAATAGACGCACCACCAGAACAAATACCAGTTTATCCCCAGGTTCTGGCATTTCTCACCACTGATTTTTCCAAGCCTCAGTGTCAAAGAAGAGCTGCCTCCCCATAAACACCTGCCACCTCTCCCCAACAGCACCTCTTTGGGGGAGATATCTTCCTCCAGGAAGACAAAAGGACTTGATTTTGAATTACTCTAGCATCAGCACTGAGTGAGCCCAGGGGAGACCATGGAGGTCTTCTCCCACCAGACCCCTCCCTCTCCACAGCTGCATGGCTGCTTTCTCCAGCAAACTCCCCAGTTTTGGGAGACACGTGCCTCCCCGCTGACACGCTCCTGCCTGTCCCTCCAGAAAGGGCTTCCCAAGTCACAGCCAACAGCCACAGTGACAGGCACACAGATCTTCACACAGGCTGCACACACAGGCAGAAAATATGCCATGAGCCCCAGGGGAAAAGGATCAGCCTGGATTTGTAGGCACAGCCTAACACAGACCCTGCACCCTCCACCATGTCTCTGCATGCACCCAGCGGCTGCAAACCCCTCAAGGCTCCATCTCCTCCTGCTTTAACCTCTTGGATACAACACCTCTTACTTCACAGCATCCATTTCACCAAAAAAAGGGGCAGACTTTGCTGGAAAATCATGCCCAGGGCTAGCCACAACAGCAGCTCCGGAGCTTTGTGCACAATTTCTTCCCTTGATGGCATCCATTCGATGAAAAACAGCTCGAGGGAGCTTTGGTGACCTGAGACAACAGGGAGCTTTTTCATATTTTAGTAAACACCAGACTTAACAGTGCACAATAACACTGAAACCAAGCGACATTTTCCTACACACCTGATCCTGCAAGATAATTTGGATCAAGCAGATACAAGCAATGGGAAGAGGAAGAAAGACGAAATCCTTCCTAAGCTTCACATAATCCCCAGAAGGTGTTTATCTCACAAGCTATGTTTAGTGCAGAGCGAGGCAAAGCTCTCGCCCAGCACCATTCCTATCGCCCAGCGCCATTCCTATCGCGCGTGTCACAGCCAGCCACGCGCATCCCCAAAAACTCCTGAGGCAGGAGACAACCCCGTGACTAAGCCAAAATGTTGGCAGGCAAGTTTTGGTACGCATCTATCATGGAAACAGCCAACCTGAGAGCTTCAACACAACAGCCGCCATTTATGACCCTGATCAACTCAAGCCCGAGAAGGGAAAGCAACCAGCAAAAGGAAACCTGAGACTGCTCACTGAATTTCACTAAGGAAAATTAGAAAAATTTAGCTTAAATTCAGGCCGCCCAAAAGGAGAGGCAGAAAGAACTGCCAAAAGTGCTGCCAGCAGCGTCCACAGTCCCAGCAGCATCCACACACACTTGGACCCACGAGCATCCCTACGCAGCAGCGGGCAGCCAGCAAACCCACTCGGTGGGCTGGCACTGCCAAGGCAGATGCAAAACCAAGGAGAGGCACGGTGGACAGCTAGCAGGACGAGAGGAGAGGGTTTTGAAGAGGCAGATGCATTACACATGCTCAGGATCGATCCCCATGCTGAACGCTGCCCCGACGGAGGCAAAGGAGCTCAGGTCAGATAAGGACCTGGAACTGTGGGTGCCAGCAGAGACCAGGCACACTCGGCACGCGTGCAACACCTCCAGCGAAGGGTATTAGGAATAATCATCTGAATGGACCAGTTCAGTACAACCAACAGCCCCGTGCAACCAGAAACCTGAAGACACAGAAGGGTTCCAAACTTCCTCTGAGGAAAGCACCACAGTCCCAGGTGCTCCCGCAGGCATCGCCTTTTGCTGTCAACCGGGCTGCTTCCCCCAAAATCCTTCCAGGCCCACCTCAGGCCTCATCTCCGACAGGGCACAAGTGGTCCCTGGGTCAGGCTCACCTTTTCCCTCCATCCACACATCCACACGTTGCCCACAGCACCCACGAGCTGAGCGAGAAGTCTGGGCTCGGGTGTCCTGGTGAGAGCCTTTTTAAGAAGCTCAGTTGATTCCTTTCAACACGGGACGGCAGCTGGAGGCATGTGCTCCTACCTGTGAGTCAGCAGCTCCGCTCAGCAGCACCGTAAATCGCTGCTGATTCACACCCTGCTTACACAGCAAACAGGAAACTCAGGTCCACATTCCCTCCGGTTAAGACAAGGAAGGATCATTTAAAAAGGGGGGGAAAAAAAAAGTCACGCCGAGGTGCGTTCATCTGCTCACATGGTTCCTGACTTCAAGTTTCCAGTGCATCACTCCCGAACAAGGAAAACCCCTCAAATTTTATTCCGGTGATAAGAGAGAGGCAGCAACCGTACTCCGTGTGCTCCCTCCTCCGTCCGGTCTGCGCTCACGGCGCTGATGCAACCCGCTCCCCGGAGCACCAAGACACCAGCGAAGCCATTTCCCCGTCTTCCTCATCGCCGGCACGCTGAGGGTGTCATCCCGGGCCGACGGCTCCCGCCAGCCGGTGCTCACCTTGGGACAGCGACCCGGCCGCCTGTCACAGCGACGCTCTATAAATAACACCCGCGACACGCGGTGCCGGCTGCCAGCCGCGTTCGTCCGACACAACGGGGAAACTCCGCCGCGGCGCTCCCGCCACACGCGCCAGCAGCGGGTCGTGGCTCTGCCCCGGCCACCGACGCCAGGACACGGGGACCGAGACCCTCGGCCCGTCCTTCCCGCCTCGTTAGGCCGAGACGAAGGCTCTGCTCGTCCTCGGCGCTGTTCCACGCCGGCCACGACGCTCGCTGAGCTGCCACGGGTGATTTCGCGGAGGGGGAAGAGACTCCAGCAGCAGCGGGTGAAACTTGCCTTTTTTTTTTTTTTTTCTTTTTTTTTTATCGCTTCCCACGCCAACAGGAGCTTCGCCCCCTCCCTCTCCCGTAGGCCCCGCCGGCCGCTCGCTCCCCTTCGCCTCAGCCCCGGGGCTCTGCAGCTCGGGGGGATGCGGGAGTCCCCGCCAGCGATGCCGGGCTGCAGGCGCGGGGCAGCAGCCGGGACCAGGGCCCACGCAGAGGAAGCCCCGGCCGGCGGCCGCGGGGAGCCCACGCCCGGCGGGTTGGGCAACAGCCCCGTCCCCGCGGGTTACGCCAGACCCGAGGACGCAGTTCCAACCCGCCTCCCCCCTCCCCACCCCGGTACACGGGGCCCGGAGCCCCCGGGCGCATCCCCCGGCCCCGGTCCTACCTCTGGGCAGGGACATGGCTGGCGGCGGCCCCGCGGCGCCCGGGCAGAGCGCGGCGCCCGGCGGAGTGCGGCCCAGTGCGGCGGCCGCCGAGGAACTGCCGCGGGGGTGGGGCGACGGCCGGCAGGCCCCGCCCCACCACCCCCTCCGCGCGTCACGACTGGTCATAGGCAGGGGGAGGGGGCGTGGTTACTGCCTCCGAGTGAAGAGCTTCGCGGTTCTCCAGCACGGTTGTGAGGGTGAAGTGAGGCGGGCGGTGCTGCTATGTAGCCGGCGTGGTCTCGCTGTCCCCTCCACCGGGGTGACCCTGGCGCGGCACCCGCAGGGCTGAGGTGTTGTTTGGAGTGCGGAGAGGGCCCCTGTCCTGCGCTGCGCCACGCCTCACCCCACACGTCTGGCACGGGGGCACGGAGCATGGGCTGGGGATGCTGGTGCTGAGGCTGACCAAGCTCATCACGTCTTCCATGGGTCTAATCCTGCACACCGGGGGTCCCACTGGCGGGCCTGGCTGAAAAACCGATGCGGATGTATTCCTCTCCGAGTCACTGAGGAATCAAACACCTCCTAGTCCAGCAATGTGCCGTGGCACGTCCCAGGACAAAGATGTTTCCCCAAGCACCCGAGCTGGGCTGCACACAGTAGCAACTGAACAGGACATCAGTGAAGCAGTTGAACAAGCAAAAAGAAGATTTTTAAGTGCCATTTTTTGGCTGAAATTCCTAGCGTGATCCATACAGATACAAAGGAGGGGTTGGAGGGGTGGCAACTGCAGACAGCCCTAGTGAAATCACATCTACTCTGTCCCAGCTGGTTTTCAGCTTTGCATTTTGCAGAGTATTTTGGATCAGTTTGAGGGCTGGAAAATCTGCAGCAAAACCGGACAGCTCCAAGGAATTACTGCAGGAGGGAAGGAACTGGGCAGACTGGGGTCCGTGTCTGCCTGCAGAGCACTGGTGCCTCAAATGGACCTGGAATCCAGCAGCAATGGCGTAAGATCCAGCAGCTGCAAACTGAAACTAGAAAAGTGCAAATGGGAAATAAATTACAGGCTTTTTGTAGGGAGAGCAATTACCTTCCTGAGAGATGTAGTAGATTCACCGCCTTTCAGGTCTTTCAACACAGGCAAGGAGTCTTTCTAAAAAAACTCCTCTCCAGTTCAACCGCAGGGTTATTAGCTCTGATGCAAGAGCTGCAGATGTCACCGCCTGGGCTGGGCAAGCAGGAGGTGGGAGCAGAGTGGACCTTTCTGGTGTTTAGCTGTACAAAACTCTGAATCAACAAAGGGGTTTGAACTCCAGCCCAGCTGATCCAAATGGGTTTGGGCTGGGCCAGTGTTTGGGTGTGAGATTTGGAGGGTGCTGCTGCAGAGCAGAGCATCGTTAGCACCTTCACAAACGTGCAGCTGGACATGGGCCTGCGAGGACCGGTGGGACCGGCTTCCACACTTGGCCTTGATGTCGGCAGCACCTGGGGTGTCATTGCAAGCGCAGGGCATGACCCTGCTGTCCCCATGTATGTTGCATGCTACACCATTCCTCCGCCTGCGTCCCCAGGCAGGGCTGGAGATCGCCGCCAGCCCTGCCTGCAATTACAGGGGTGGATGAAACAGCTGCCCGGCTTTTATTCGCCCATCTTGAATCGCTGGGCACTTCACAAGTGGCTGTTTGTCTCCTGCTCCGAGGCCTTCCAGCACAGGAGCGCTGCAGAAGCACGAATGGAAATTGAGGTACGCTCAGCATCAAAATCCAACAGGGTGGGAAGGCGTGGGGCTGAGGAGGGAGCCCACAGACCCCTATGGGCTGTGAGGAGGGGCCCAGAGGCAGAATATGGTCACCTCCTCGTCGGTGGCAGGGCATGAGGACCTCTTGGGAGCACCTCTCATTTTCTTCTGCGACTTCTCAGTGCCTGCACCAGGCTCTTTTTGCCTGCACCTCCTTCATCTGCCTGAGCCGCTGTCATCCAACCTGGCAGACTCTGCTGGAGAAGTGTATCTGAAAGATCAGAGGCAGCTGTAACTGCTGGCCTGAGGCAGAGGGAGTCATTGTGGGCAAAAGCGCAGCAAAGCATCTCAGTGGAGCCTGAGCACTCCCAGAAATTTCAGCAAGGGTGCTGGATTTTTGGCACTCCTGGAAGGCTGCTCTGTGTTTCCAGGGTGCTGTCAGTAAACCTACAGGTTTGCAGGCTCTGAAAGGAAAGTGCAACAGAGGGAGAGGGAGGGAGGCACGGGTGCATCCCAGGACCAGATCTCACCAGACACACTGGGACACCTGCCACTGGCACTCGATGCTTGATTCTTCGGCACTGGCCCCTTGCTGCAGGGCTGTACCAGGCCTGGTTTGGAAATGCACCCACAGCAGGACGGGGCGTCCCTGGTGTCCCCAGCATAGCAATCAGAGGGATCGATCGCCGAGAGAGCCAACGAGGAGCCCCTTGCTTTTGTCTGTCCAAAGCCTGTCCTCCTTTACCTTCTCTCCTAAGGTTTCCCAGTGAAGTGTCAGACTTTCTCCTGAGCATCCCTGTTGTCCTGGAGGGCATCAGCACACCCTTGCAGCTCCAAGCAGGGAGCAGGATTGGGCCCTTCTTCCACCTTGCTCCCCTTTGCGCTTAGGCTTGTGCCACTCATTTTCCTCCCTGCAAAATCACAGCAGTACTTGGCCTGGCTGTTTGCAGCATGCTTGCTTTCCCTTGTATTCCCCTGCTTCTGGTGTTTTGCTGTTTTTTTCTTCCTGCACCACCATATGGTGTGGGAGCACAGGCAGAGTGAAGGCTGCTGGGGGGGGAGGATGAGGAGAAGGACAACATCTCACCACCAACATTTTCTAGCGTTTCATGGAGGAGGAGGGTAACAAAGCTAGCAGACACCCATTTCTACAGGCTAGTAGGTGCTGCAGGTGCCTGTGCTGGATGGGAGTGGGAAAGCATGATCCCAACAGGCACAACGCCAGCACCCAGCACTGGCACTGGCCGATGGAGGAGCACAAACCAAACAAATCAAGTGGGCTGATGAATTAATCAGCTGATGGACTCTAACTCAGGGAGCAGGAGCCAAAGAGATGAGTAAACAAAGGCCAAGCTACATGAGATGGTATTTAGGTGCAGAGTAGCTGCCAGTGAACTATTACAAGTTGCAGATTAATTCTAGGTGTTGCTGATTTTCCTGTTGCACAGACAGCCACCAGCCTGCCCCACTGTGCAGCTGGTGTGCAGATGCCTCGGTCAGGCTCAGCTCCTACCTCTGAGAGCTTTCAGTTCAAATATATCAAGGTGTTGCTTCTACAGCTTCATGGACATGGAGACAAACACCCCTATTTCCTCCCCCAGTTCTGTACGTGTTGGATACACCAGGGTTATTGAGCAGACTCTGCTGTATACAGCGTGGTGTGTGGAATCATAGAATCACAGAATGGTTTGGGTTGAAGGGACCTTAAAGATCATCCAGTCCCACCCCCCTGCCCTGGACAGGGCTACCTTCCACTAGCCCAGGTTGCCCAAAGCCCCGTCCAACCTGGCCTTGAACCCTTCCAGGGAGGGGGCAGCCACAGCTTCTCTGGGCAACCTGTGCCAGGGCCTCACCACCCTCACAGGGAAGAATTTCTTCCTTATACTTCATCTAAATCTGTCCTCTTTCAGTTTAAAGCCATTACCCCTTGGCTATAGGGTCCTATCCCTACACTCCCTGATAAAGAGTTCCTCCCCAGCTTTCTTGTAGGCCCTTGTTAAATACTGGAAGGCTGCTATAAGAGCTCCCTGGAGCCTTCTCTTCTCTAGGTTCAAGTGCTTCTGTTTTTGAGGGTGCACTTAGTGCAACAGTCCCACAAACAGTGATTATGGCATGTTACTCCCCCCCCAGTGGTCCGTGGTGTCCCATGACAGCTGATGCACAAGGTTTCGCTTGCTTCTGGGAACACTGGGACCTCAAAGCTGGCTGTTCACACAGCAGTGTGGCCACCCTGATGAGCCTCCTGCTGCTTTCCAGGCTTTTCTGTGCTGCAGAGCGACAGGACAAAGTGATGGGAAGGGGTGACTGGATGCGGCATCACCTTGGAGTGAGGCACTGCTGCCCCCCCCGCCGAGGGAAAGGGCCTGCTGTGGGGTGGGGGGCAGAGCACGACATGGGGGCTGTGACCTGTGGCTGCCACCACACCCCTCGGTGTCAGCACTGGCCACCAGCACAGCACCCCTGCATCAGTCCGTGTGCTGGTTCAATACAGAATCACAGAATCACCTCGGTTGGAAAAGCCCTTGAAGCTCCTCCAGTCCAACCATGAACCTCACCCTGACCGTTCCCAACTCCACCAGATCCCTCAGCTCTGGGTCAACCCGACTCTTCAACCCCTCCAGGGATGGGGACTCCCCCTCTGCCCTGGGCAGCCCATTCCAACGCCCAACAGCCCCTTCTGCACAGAAATCCTTCCTCAGAGCCAGCCTGACCCTGCCCTGGGCAGCTTGAGGCCATTCCCTCTGGGCCTGGCGCTGGGTCCTTGGCTCAAGAGACTCATCCCCCCTCTCTGCACCCTCCTGGCAGGGAGTTGCAGAGGGCCAGGAGGTCTCCCCTCAGCCTCCTCTTCTCCAGACTGAACCCCCCCAGTTCCCCCAGCCGCTCCCCAGCAGACCTGTGCTCCAGACCCTGCCCCAGCTCCGTTGCCCTTCTCTGGACACGCTCGAGTCATTCAATGGCCTTTTTGGAGTGAGGGGCCCAAAACTGAACCCAGGAATCGAGGTGCGGCCTCACCAGTGCCGAGCACAGGGCTCAGATCCCTTCCCTGTTCCTGCTGGCCACGCCAGTGCTGATACAAGCCAGGATGCCATTGGCCTTCTCATACCATTGGCAATACCAGTGCGCTCCAGTGCAGGACCAGTAAGCCAGTACAGAGTACCCGGTGCAGGATCAGCACACCAGTGCAGCACCAGTACAGGACACTAGGCCCGCACAGGCACCGGGTGAGCCCGTGGCCGCCCGCGCGGGGGCGCCGGGGCCCGCCGCTGAGGCCGGGCGGGGTGGGGGGTGCCGGTGGAGCGCGGCCCCTTTAAGAGCCGGGCGGCCGTACCAAAACAAAACGGCGGCGCGGCCATTGGCTGCCGCGCGGGCACGTGGCGCCCAGCTGGTTTCCTGCGGCCGCGCGCCGGTGCCCTCCCCGCGGCACCCGCCGCCCGGCCCGGCCCCGCCGCTCCCCCCGCCGCGCCCCCACCCAGCGCGCCCCCGGTGCCGCCGCCCTCGGGATTCCGGGGTGGGGACTCGGGGCTCCGTGTGGCCTCCGGCCCGGCCATGGCGCACTCGGCACCGCTCGGCCTCCTGGAGCAGGGCTGCCCCATCCAGGTGGAGCACGATCGGAAGCGGCGGCAGTTCACCGTGCGGCTGAACGGTAAGGGACGGGGGCCTGACACCCTCCTCGGTACCTCTTCTGCTTCGCTCTCCCCACGGTTCCACCTCCCGGAGGGGTTCCATCCCCCCGCCCCCCGTTTCTTCCTGTGCCTCTGTCGTTCCCTCCTCCCCCCCCACCTCCGTGTACCACCCCCCCCCTCCGGCAGCACCTTCCCATGTACGCTCCGCCCTGCCACCGTGTGTCCCCCCCGGTACTCTCTGCCCCCCCTGTACCTTCCCCAGTACCCCTGGTTCCTGCTGCTGCCCCCATCCATCCTGCCCCTCTCTAGAAGCTTGGTCCGGGAGGCCTCGGAGCCCCGTGATGGCATGAACAGGTTTTGGGGGGGCTAGCCCCCCCACCCCAGGAGCAGGTGCTTTTGGACAATGTGGAGCTGCTGCACCAGGTCGGTGTTGGGGACACGGCTCTGGGGGAGCTGCTCAGTGGCTCTTCCAGGGGGATTCCGGCAGGGAGCCCCTTGGGGGGTGTGAGCAGCCCGCGGGGGCCCTGGCGCTGTGGGTGCTTGGCACCTGATTCAGGAGCACCCGCAGCACAGAGCCAAGCTGCCACCGGTCTGGTGATGTAGTGACCCCCCGACAGTCCTGTTTTGTATTGTGTGGGGCAAACAAAAATGTAGGTGCTGCTAAAATTCCTCTATGGCACACTGATTGATTTCTAGCCATCCTCTTAACAGTTAATCCTAAATATTCAGTGATCCAAATGTCTCTTCTTTGTCTGTCTGTCATGCTGAGAACAACTCTGGGGAAAACAGGCTGCCTCGCTGCCCTATAGAAATTGAAGGGTAGATGTCTCTTTAAAAAAATAAATAAAATGGGTAGTTCAGAAATTACAGAGACTGTAGGAGGCATCCTCAGTAAAACAACAGGAATAGTCTGGATTTTATTTTAGATTCTTCTTCCCCCCCACCCCATTTTCATTTCAACCACTAATTACAAAGTGCAAGCTGGAGGCTCAGCAGTGGTGGAGCAAGGAAGGAGGAGACGTGCGTGCTGGGTGCGGAGAAAACAATTTCACCAACTGCTTATTTCAAACAGAGAGAGATCAAATGAGGTTCCAGGTGACGGGTCCCTACTACCATCACGAGAGCTGTAGCGCAATGTTGTTGCCGTCGGCAAAGTTTGTACATGCAGAGAAGAGAAGGGAGAGCTAAGGACCAATGGTTATTAGGGAAATGTAATCTTTTTATCATGGTTTGCTGAATAAAACCTCTGCCACCCACATCGTGGGCCAGGTAGTGTTTGGCAGCTGAGTGGGGATGAGTTGGATCTGGAGAGGGTGAACGTGGAGAGTAGGAGAATCTACATGGTGGGAGTCATGTGTGAATCGGCACAGAACCTCCTGCTTCAGAAGGGGGCTGCCGTGGCTCAGGGAAGCCTCTCTGGTGTTTTAGGTGTATCCCTGTGATCAGGGTTGGATTTTTTTTTCTGGGGATTCAGGGAGACTGAACCCTTTTCTGTGAGTTCAGCACCAGCCACATAAGGAAGCTGAGCTGAGCAGCGTCCTGGTGTGATGGTATTCCTGACTAACATCCATGTGGAGCGGGTGATCCGTCTCTCCTTCTTGTTAGGCATGTGCTGATAACAGCCAAGCCCTGGAAGGTGGTCAGAAGATAACCATCTCTGTGGGAGTGCGTGTCAGGGTGTTTATTTCCTGGGCTGCTCTCTTCATGAGTCCCATTCCTGGCACAACGAGTGTCAGTGGTGCTGAATGCTTCAGCATATTTTTCCCTGCTGCATGCAAGAGAACGACAAGAAATGGGTCAGGCACAGATTTTAGCATCAATGTGACCTGTTTGTCCCTCTGAGAGCACTTTTGTCCTGTGTTACTGCACCGGGGGGTGGGGGTGGGAGTGTGATGAACAGCAGCCTGCGGGGCAAACCAGCAGCTTGCTGGTGAGCTCCAGGGTCAGCTTGTCTCTGGTGTCTGGGTCCTGATTTCAGCTAGATGTTGAGTGTGGGTGATGGTCTGGGGGAACACAGGTGCATTCAGCTCATGGACCAAGGAGCCAGGCTTTGCTCATCTCTAGTAACAGCTGTTCTCTGGGCTGATGGCTTGGTGGCTTATGGTAGCATGATGCTGAATGGAAAACTCTCTGTGGTTATATTTTTATGGAAATCCCTGTAGCAAGAGGCCTAAGACTCTATGAAAGTTGTGAACTAGTTGTGAAAGTCTGTGTTTTCAGCACCATCCTGTGTTTGCCTCTGCACCCATGTAACCTGTGTTGGGACTCCCTCCTTGTACACAGAAACGATGAATTTTCTGGGTTGCTCTGTCTTTCCTTTCTCTGCCCTCATTGCTGCACATGGCTCCTAAAACTCTGATAGAATCAGATGCTTCACTTTAACACATTCTCTTTTCCCTTGTATCCTAAATGCAGAAGCATTGTAAAGCTGATTATAACCAGAGCTCACCAAGCTTCATTATCCCTCTGAGAGGAGGGTAGAAAGAAGCCCAACTGGATTCGTAATGGGTTAAGATGTGACTAACAGCACAAGCCAGCTAGAAACCTCCTCATTCAGCAACTGTTGGAAAACAACTGTTTGTCAAAGCTAAAAACTTCCAGGGGAATCATATAGGCTGGTTTCGTCAGGAATACTTGAGGGTTTTTCTGTTGGATTTGAGATAAAATTTCTGGTCAAAGCAAAAAACCCAAAGAGACCCTCCACCCCAAAGTAGTCAGCCAGTCAGTCCAGCTGCTGGCACAACTGCTTGGGGCAGGGGAACAGCACTTTTAGCAGTGGCCTCTCTGACTTCTTGATGGCCATCAAACACCTCAGGCTCTGTGGTTGGAAGATGGGTTCACTGCACACACCAAGCGGCTCTGGTTCCTTGGGGATGCACAGGCTTCTTGCACACCTGTGCTCCCATTCATTCGGCGCATGGGTGCAGCAAGCCACACTTCCCAAACCTCCTGCTCCTCCCAGCTGGGTTTGGGCAGGATCCAGTTGCTGGAAGCTCTTGCTTTGCCCGTTGCTGACCTGAGTCTCAGCAGCTCCTTGTCAGGAGTCTAGGCTCAGGTTTATCAGGAAAACTGGAGCAGGTTGTGCCTTGGTGTTTTCCTCACTGCTCTTCAGGATAGGCAGATGTTCTCCAGGAGGGGAAAGCTGGCAAGTTTGCACGGTGGATGAAGGGATCTGGACACTGCATCAAGATGTCCCCACTCTTCCCCCGTGCCACGGTCGTTTTGAGAGAGCTCCCAGACAGGAAACTGCTTCAGACCAGAGTGCCCCCCCCTGCTGCCGCTCCCACAAGCGAGGGCCCCTCCGTGACGGTTGCGCCGTCTCCGCTTGGCTCCATCTATTGTACTCTGTTGTGTTTTCTCTCCGTAGTAACGTGCCAGTGGCTCTCTGGGGAGCCAGGCCAGCCTATGGCACAGAGCGAGCTCTGGCCTGGGATGCACAAGCAACTCGGGGCATCTCGTCCTCTTGGCTCACCCCACGCACAGCTTTCGGTGGCCACCTTTTGGCTCAGCAGCCAGAAGAGCCGAGCTGCTGCCTGCCTCAGCTTTCCTGGGTCTGAGAGCAGGAAATGTGGCTGGAGTCTGTTCTTTTTCCCCTTGCTCTCCGGGAATGGCTTTGCGGCAGTGCCTCAAGGAGGCTGGAGCTCAGGGGCTGCCTCCAAAGCCTGATGAGTGTAGAAATTGGCCCACAGGCAGCCAGCACTTGCCAGGCCCCTGCCCTGCTCCGGACCCGGGTGCACAATGGTGTATTGTGGGCTGGGGCCAACGCAGAGGAACAGGGAGAAGGCCTCGGGCTGGAGGGACGGGTCCTGATGTGCTGCCAGTGCTGCAGCATCCCCTTACCCTGCAGCGCGTGCCCTGGGAGAGGGGGTCAGTGAAGGATGGCGTGGAGTGGAGTGCCCGAGTCTTCCTGATATCTGCCCTGTCCCTTCCTCGGCTCGGGGCTGGGGCTGGGCTTGCTGCATATTCTCCCAAGGCTTATGGGTTGCCTGGCCTTGGGATCTGTGTCTGGTGGTGCAGCTGAGCCTGCAGTGCTGGGACCTCATCTGCTGCCCAAAGCCGTCTGCACTGCTTAGGTGGAAGCTCCACGCCACTGGTCCTGGTGAAAACCCTTCACAGACAGCAAGTCTAGATGTGGTCCCTCACCCACCTCCTGGCAAAGCTTCCCCTTCCCCACACACCCTGCGATTCGAGGGAGGGAGGTCTGGGGACCAGCTGTGCTGCCATTTTATCGTGCAGCCTTCTCTTGCTCCTCTTTCTTGTTGTGCTGATTTGCATTGACTCAGACTTCCTCGCTTGCCATGGCCTCGAAGCTGAGGCAGAGTGCAGGGGAGTGTTTGCGAGTCAAACACCACAATCAGGCTCACGGGGCAGTGCTCGAGCTGGCCAAGACCTGAGCATTTTTTGCCAAGCTCTGCCTGTGCAGGCTGGTAAAATCCCTGCCCCGAAGTCTAAAGGGATGAGACAGGCGGGAAGCTGGTTTGCGGCGTCCCTCTTATGCCATGTTTTGGTGTGGTTTCTGTTTGCGTGCTCTCTCTTTGTGGGGGATTGCAACAAGCTGAGGTTGGGCTGCTCCTGTGAGGGGTCAATGCTGCTTCCAGCACCCCCAAACAGTTTACCATGTTCCCTTTACTGGGAGCAGCCCCCTGTGTCCAAGGTACCACATAGCAGCAAGGCTGTTTTCTTTCAGCATCATATTGCAGCGAGGTGTCTCTGCTCCCCCATCTCCTCCCTCCAACCCCAAAGAGGCTTTTTAGTGGGAAAATGAGGGTTATGCCTGAAGCTGCTCACGGAGACCCCAGGAACAGTCCTGATTTGGCGGTACAGCCTGCTTCACCCTGCTTTTCCCAGAGGCTCTGGGCCCTGTGAAGATGGTGCGAGAAGGATGCGCAGGTTTTGAAGGAAACAGGCTTTCTGCCGCCTGGTCCTTCCCCTCCCTTTGAGCTGTTGGCCACCTTCAGCCCTGCTCAGCAGAGGAAGAGGGATCTTGATCTCCAGGAGAGGCTGTTCCTGCAGGACCTGTGCCATGAGCCGGCATCGCTGCAGACGCAGGGCTGCCACCAGCACACAGCCCGACAGTGCAAGAATCCAGGTGGGATGCTGTCTTGCACGACTGAAATTCTTTCAGATCCCAGCTTGTTTCTCCTTTGTTGATCAAGGCTTTTTCCCCACCTCCAGCCCCCATGCTGGTGCAGTCCTGTGTGTCCAGCTGTGCTCAGCTTATGGGCTTGGCTTGGCACATTCTTGCCCAGAAGGGCTGCAGGGGGTGTTTGTGGTGACCTTTAAGCATCACCACTCAGCTCTGGCTGTCCCACGCCATCAGCTCCTCTTGCAGTCCGGGTACTTGGTTTGTGGCTCTGCATCACCCACCATCCCGCAGCAGGGACCTGGAGACAGGGGACTTGGAGATGCTCAGTGTAGCCCAGTCCAGCCTTGGAGCTGTGTGGGAGTGGGGATGCAACAGCGATCTCCTCCTGAGCCATTGATGTCACCTGCAGGGCCCATACTAAACCCTGTGGCATGAGTGTCCCTGATTTCATGTGCCGGGTGGCTCAGAGTCCTGTCAACAAGATGGACACATACAGATGCGTTTATGTACTTGACTGAACCAGGATGTTTTTCTGAACTGGGACTGGTTTCCCACAGCACTGGCGCTCTCTGCAGAGTTGGTTGTAAAATCCTTTGGGCTCTGTGTGTGTTTGTCTGTACACTGGCAGCACCCTGCAGCTCCCGTCCTGGCTGGGGTTCTGTAGTGCTACTGTGACACAGCAAGTAACAAGGGAAAGTCTGTCCAGGGCAGATCTGAGATTCTTCAAATACTGCATCATCTTCTGATTTAAAATGTGGGTTTGTGAGTGATACTTCTATACTGATCATATACATATAAATATAATGTATAAAAGTGTTTTTTAAAAAACAACAAACTTTTGCTCTGTCATCACTTGGAGAAGGATTTAATTTTGAACTTACCAAAGCTTCAGACAGAGTGTATGGAAAGTTTTGGCCTGGGAGGAGAGCAGAGTGGAAGAGCTGGAGCCAAGCCACTGTTACAAGAGCGTTTTACAACCTTCAGTGCTGCCAGCACCTCTAAGAGAGCTGCCACCAAATGTGTCACTTCTGATGTGAGGGTGAGGGCACCCAGCTTTGCCTGTGCCCCAACCTGGTCAGGCTTTTTCTGGAGTGAGACAGGTCTGTGCTGTTGGGGAAGAGCTGGGCTTGCAGCTGCTGTCTTAGCTTTTTTTAGGTGCCTGGATCCACACAGGGAAATGCTCCAGTTCTTCCTTTTTTTCCCTGCAAATATTTGCAGCTGTAAAATGGGGCTATAAGTTCTCATCTGCACTGGTCTTGGTAATGGGGAAGAGGTGAGCACCCCTTCAGTTCCTTCCCCACCCTATTACCTCTGCCCATCCCAGTGGTTCACTCCAAACCCTCTGTCCTGAGATGGAGTGGGGGATCTGTGATCTGTAGGGAGACTAAAAGAGCTTGGCTTTTTTGTGAACTAGAGGCTGAGAGGGGTGGGACTGATGCCTGTAATACTCAGGGGGGATGGCAGGGAGGGTGATTATTTATGTCCACCCAAGAATAATGTTGGCACAAGAACAAGTGGGTAGAAACCAGCAGGAATAAACTCGGGCTGGAAATGCGAAGATTTCCATCCAGCGTAGAAAGACTGCGTCTCTGCCTAAAAGAAGCTGGAACAAAAACTTGAGCCGCTTCTCTTGAAATACAAAATTCAAATGGGCTCATTTCTAGTGTCTCTCAAATACAGGGTTATTATTTCAGCTGTTGTCAGCTGAAATGAAATAAAATAAAGCATATTGAGCTCAGCTATAAAGCATATAGTAAACGCAGGTGAATAACCATTGGAGGGAATGGAAGGGTTTCTACTGTTTTAATGGAGTTTGTCTCTTTCTTTGGAAACTTGCATTTCTGAAACTCCCTTTTAAATACAGAAACCCTCTAGAAATGAAATGTTTGCTTTTGCATTGAAGTCAGAAGCTCAGGTTCTGCAGATGAAGCCAGAGGGGTGTTATTAGCTCTCCTCTGATTTACATGTGTGCTGAAACTTCTTTTTTTCTTGTAACTGAACCACTGTGAGAAAGGTTAGGGTGTTGCAACAGGAAGCCTTTGTGTGTGTGCATGTAAATGTATGTGCACAAACTGCCTCTGTTGCCTGTGTGCACTTTCCTGTGTGTTTGTGGGATTTCTCTCTCCCAGCATCTTCCCCCAAAATGTGTCTATCCAAATGCTGCCGCACCAGGCCAAGGAGTCTTGTCATGTTTTATATGCCATGACAAAAACTCTGTGCTATAGAGAGCAAGGAATTGGCTGTTACCTGGATTGACTTAGTCCTGTTTTCCCCTCTCTTCTTTTTGCTCTCTCTCCCCCTCCATCAACACATCTCACCTCTCCCGCTAGCTGCTTTCCTACCCTAAATGTGTTGTGTTGGCATATCAGCGATTCAGGTCTGGGTAGAAAACTTGCCCCTGGTCCAGGAGCTTGGAAAGGACAAGCAGACCTGCCTCTGCTCACACCTTGGGAGGAAGCACAAGGACATCCAAGTGTCACCAAAAGCAAAGTCTCCCACCCAGCACCACAGCTGTTCCCGCAGACATGAGGGCTGTCGTAACAGTCACAAAGCTGCCCGTTGCCCATCCCCTGCTGAGGGCTCCCCAGTGAACGGCTCCATCTGACAGCAGGCTGGGAGCCCGGGGCTCCCCAGGGTTGTCCCAAGCCTCACCTTTCTCTCACATCCCCCAGGTTGCCATGACAAGGCGGTGCTGCTCTACGAGTACGTGGGGAAGCGGATCGTGGACTTGCAGCACACGGAAGTACCAGATGCCTATCGAGGGAGAGGAATAGCCAAGCACCTCGCGAAGGTACGGCTACCCTGGGCAGAAGCTGTTGCTGTCCCAGCTGCGGCTGGAGACCCTGGCTGAAGCAAGGCCGTGTTGCACTGGTGTTGCATGTTTTCCCCATGGGAATCGTCCCTGCTCCAATGGGAGATAGGGGCAGCTGGCGAGGCAGATGGAAATCCGTGGTCAGATATTCCTATTTCTGGCAGTGAGAGGGGCTGGGTGTGTGCCAGCATGTCCAGCCGCTCACCCAGGCTTGGCCCTTTCCTCCTCGCAGCGAACAGCCCTTGTGTCACCTTGCAGGGGCTGATGCTCTGCCTCTCCTGGGGGCTGGACCCCCTCATCTCAAAGCTTCAAGGTTCTCATGAGCCCTTTTCCTGCCTTGAGCCCTGCTTTTGAGGCCCACAGCCAGACAGGGTTGCTGAGGAGCTGTGAGCATAGCGGTGGTGGGGACTGCAGGGTGACACTTTGGGGTTACAGCTGCTCCCTGGCCCTGTAAGCAAATGGGTGACAAAAGTGGCCTTCACATGATGTGGCTGGGTCACCTGTGGTGCAGCATCCCCCAGGCTGGATGTGTTGAGGGTTACCCAGAGCAGTGGGGGGATCCCTGCACACTGCTGGTTAAACTGGGGATGCTATGGAGGCTGCAGCAGGATGGCTGTGCTCTCCCCCCAGCCCCCTCCCTCCTCTGCCTCTCACAGGGCAACCTGCTGCGACCCCCAGCTGCATGTGGGGCATGGGAGTCGGATCCCTGTGAGGCTTCAGAGAGGATTTTAGACTGGGGGTGCTGGTTGTAACCCATCTGTCCTCTCTGGCTGGTTGCAGGCAGCCCTGGACTTCGTGGTGGAGGAGGACCTGAAAGCTCACCTGACGTGCTGGTACATTCAGAAATACGTCAAGGAGAACCCGCTGCCGCAGTACCTGGAACACTTGCAGCCTTAAGGCAGGACTGCTCTGACACCAGCGCGCCTGTCCCTGTCTGTTCATCGCGGCCTTCGCTTCTCTGCGGTCTCAGGAAACCCCCCTCCTACACTCACAATTCCCATTTTTTTTAAAGCGCATCCATGTGGTGTGTGAGTGTGGGCACAACCTCCTCCTCTCTGCCCATGTGTGAGCGTGGCTGTGGCCCTTGAGCCGGGCTGGCTCCGGGCACATGTGGTGCCCCCCATCAGTGCTCTTCCCAAGCCAGGGGTTGGAAGAGGATGATTTTTCCACCAAACTCCATCACAAGACCAGGGGATGACTCGCTCTGCACCTCATCCTCTCGCCTCCGCTTGGCAACAGCTGTGAACTTGCTGGGGGATGTTGGTTAGGGGTGGTCATGGGGTACCAGCCCCCCTTTCCTCTCAGCAGCTGGGGGACATGCTGCGGATTAAGTCTTGTGGGACAGAGGTAAATGCTGGAGGAGCCCCAGCTCCGTGGCAGGTTCATCTCCTGCAGCATCTGTTGGGCACTGAGCTGTGCCCAAGCCCATGCAGGGCTCACATGAGAACGTGTGGGCCATGGCGGCACCTTGGGGGCTTTGCTGCACTGGCT
This sequence comes from Athene noctua, assembly GCF_965140245.1. Classification (NCBI taxonomy): domain Eukaryota; kingdom Metazoa; phylum Chordata; class Aves; order Strigiformes; family Strigidae; genus Athene; species Athene noctua. Next base: position 6,635,192 of record NC_134051.1, on the reverse strand, counting down.
GTGGAGACACTGGGACAGTGACACCTTCGGGCCTAGAGGCATGAGCCTTGTGAGGAGTGGGCTGTGGCCAAGCGAGTGCAGTGTGAGTATGCAGGAGAAAAAAGGTGGCCAAGTTGCAGAGGCTGCTCCCTGGAGAATCCAGCTCCTGCCCAGCCTCTGTACGTGGTCTCAGCGTGGCATTCCTGTCTCCGCTCCCTGCTATCGGTGTTGACTATGCTGGGGTGGACACAGCCTGCCCAGGAGGAGAGTGCCAGCCCCCACAGCCAGCCCTGGCCTAAGCGATGAGGGGATGTCCCCTGCTTTTGCAGGCACCAAGGTGGTTTCCTGCAGCTGAAGAGGAAGGCTCCCCCCCATCTCCCTTCGCTCCAGCTCTGTGCCCCAGATTGTGAGGCCTGAGCTATCGTCGCATCCTGAGAACAGCGGGGGTGAGGCCTCCAGGACCTGGTCCTGGCCTGTCTCCGGTGCTCAATGCTAGAGCCTTTGCATGGATGCTGATTGCTTCTCCTGAGAGCCTTCGGAAAGAAGCCCTGGATCAGAGCATTACCATCTGCTCACTGGCCTCCTCGCAGCTCCCAGCCCAGGGTGCTGGCAGCATCGTGGGGTCCTCGACCAGCAGCAGGAACACCCTTGTGTCGTGCTGTTACCTCCATGGATGATGACCCTGTAACCCAGCTCAGTGTTGCCACAGCTGGATGTAGAGGTAACACTGTGATGGCAGGACACTGCCTGATTCCAGTTTGCTGCCTGTCCTGCCTTGCCCAGGCTTTCCCAGTCCTGAGCTTAGACCCCAGAGCATCTTCCTCCATGCTCTTGGGATTTTGCAGTGTCCCAGACTTGGGCTGTGGTGGGAGAGCCGGTGATGCCAGCACACCAGCCCTGAGCAGCTGCTGGGGGCTGCAGCCAGGCAGAACAAGATAAAGAGTCTTTCACCTGAAGGCCAAATCCAGACCTAGCTTATCTCTCAGCAGGGACTAAAGTTTACAATCTGTGCCACGGACCGAATGAAGCCCTGGTCAAGAGGCAGCTCAGCCCTCTCCCAGAGCCCTGTGCAAAGTCCATGGAGGCAAAGACAAAAGTTCCTACAACCTTCTCTCCTGGTTGGGTTGGTCAGAGATGGAGACCCCTGTGCCTGAGCTCAGCCAGGGAGGCCCTGAGCTGTTTCTCCTGGCCACCAGCTCGAGGTGAAGCCCTGCAGCCTGCCTGTCCTTTTGGGCTGCCCACCACTGACATAATGCAGCCTTCTGCCCACAGGCTTGAGTAAAATCACCGCAGGCTGTGACACCCCTGCCTGTGTCCTCCAGCTTGTGCTGCTCAGGAAAGGCATTGGGCTCAGCCCTGCCGCTGCCTCACGTTTCTGCCCTCTTGCTGCTTATTTCAGCCTGGCTGCAACCTTCAGGATGGCTTAGAGGGACTGGGAAAGGGTCACAGGTAACGAACTAAAGAAAAGAGGCTCAAGGAGAAATCTGGGCTGCTAAATGTTCACTCTTCAACTGCAAAACACACTTTGACATCTAGTTACAGGAGCAAGGCTGGTTCTGTTACCGCCAAGTGATGACAGAACCATCCCTGCTCTTGATCCCAAGATGAAGCTGAACTGTCTCCTCTTGCAAGCCAAGACACCATCATATCTTTGTCACAGCAGATCTGGGTGCTTGGAAGAGATGTGTGCCTGGTTGTCTCCTGGGAGCAATAGCGTGAGCCCAGCTCTGCAAGCCTCTGCCCTGGTTCTGTGCTCATTTCCGCTGTATGACAGTTCCCAGAAGTACCTCGTCGTGTCCGCTGCATGAGAGCAGCTTGCTGGAGGGTGTGCTCCAGCAGTGTCCCAGTGTCCAAGCCTGGCTCTGGAGCCCTTTGTGCTGCTCTGGCAGGAACCTCATGCTTCCCGGCACTGGATCACAAGTGGCAATTGCTGCCTTAAATCAGGCACAGCATATGGTTTTGCTGCTGCTTCCCTTCGAGGTGCTACAATCCCTCCAGTGTCTGATCTAACGGAGATATGTGCCAGTGTCTGTGCCAACTGTTTCACTGCTGTACCCATCCTCTGCCCCGGCCTTCCCCTTCCCTGTGGTCTCTGAGGTCAGCCAATAGCAATACTCACAGGTCACCAGTGATGCCACGGTCCATGGTGCTCTTGTGATCTGGCACTGCCAGGCAGGAGATGGCTTGGGGTCCCTCGGTGTTAGGCAGCCCTTCCTCCTGCCTCTCCACCAGCTGCCCTTTCCCACCTGGTCTCTGCAAGAAGGAGCTTTGAGTCCGGTGCTGCCCCTTGGTGCTGACTAAGCCTGGAGGAGTTGGGGATCCTGGACTCTCTCTGGCAACAGGACTCTGGAAGTGGTTTGGTTGAATATTGATGTTCCTAAACCCATTTGAACTACAGACCTTGGTGGGTAGGGAAATGCAAATTGCTGTCAAACCTGCTTCCACATCACCGAACTTGAAACACCCCCTCCCTCATCCACTTTCCAGCGTTGTCTTCCTCTGTCCAAGGTTTCCATTCTGTTGAATTCGGTGGTTACGATGTGCCTTTCCTTCTCAGGACCTGTTACAAATGACCTTTCTGCTTTTGTTTATGTCTAACATTTATCCCTCCCTCTGTCATACTATAAAACATGAACATAATGCATGGAATACAATACAATAAAAAGTGTGGCATAACTGCCCTGCAGTGGTTCGCTGTGCTGTGCTTGGTGGGAGGCAGGAGGAGGTGCCCACACAACCAGGAGACCTTGGCCAGCCCCAGCTCTGTCATTGCTGGGCTGGGTCATTTCAACAGGGAGCCTGTTTCATGGGTCCTGTCAAACAACTCTGCTCTCTGTTCCATGTCCAGGGTATGATTTTTGCTGTCTTGTTGCTGCATATTCATTTTCTACATAAATGTCTTCTCATCCCCAAAAAACACATCCTCTAACACATCTCTTGGACAGTAACTACCATGTATCTGTCAGCATCTTGGAGAAGGTGAGAGAGAAGGCAGAAGCTGGCAGATCTGCATGTTGGTGTACTTAGCATCTGCTTTCCTACTGCCTAACCTTCCCTTCCAAAAAATGGAGAAAATGCTACTTTTCTTCCTCATGAGGAAGAGGAGCCTGTGCAAGAAGCAGCCCATCCAGGTGCTGAGGATAGTGGAGGGTCTGTAAGACCCTCACTAGTTCAGGAGTTGGTGCCAGGCCTGGTGTTAGCCATGGCTCCTTGTGACTTGCAGACAGCCACTCATGTCTTTTCATCACCTAACGTGGACTCCACCTGCATCCCCCTTCTCCCATCACAGAGCACCTCGGAGCCAGACCCCAAGTGAAATCAATGGGGAGCCATGGGCTGAAACTACTGAATTTTCTTTGAGGTCATTGGGCTGGCTGAGCTTGTGATGAGTACACAGAGCTTGGGGTGAGTGGGATCACAACTGGTTCCTCTCTTTGCCAGCTGAGCCATCCCTGCTCACACTCACCAGTCCTGCCCTGAGATTTCAGGCCAAACGGTCTTTAGGAGTTGTCCTACAAATGCAGGTTCTCATGAGCAGGCACTCAATGCTTATGTTTGTTGGTTTAAGGTGTTTGAAGACATTAAGGCATGAAAACATTTAAATAGCTGGTGGAGTTGTTCCCTGCTGTGCTTGTCTGGAGCAAGGCAGGTGGGCAAGTGACTCAGAGGAACACAAGCTGCTTCCCTCCTGGGGCCAGCACTCCTCAGCCCTAGGAGCACAGCCCCAGCCTTCAAGCTCCCAGCACAACATTTATGTCGCTTCCTGAAGCTGGGTGCAAACTCCAGGGGCTGAGGCCAGAATTTCAATAGCTGAAAATGCCAGGGCTGGGGGGGGGGTGGGGAGAAGGGGCACAGCTTATTTACAGTTATGATTTGATCCAACATGACAAGTGACAGATGGCCCCTGGGCTGCAATTCGAGCAGGCAGGAGTGTGGGTTTTGCTGCTCCCGAGACACAACGCGTTAGGTTTGGGTTATAGCACGAAGCCAGGCTGTTGCTGGTAACACACTCTGTTTACATTCCACATTCCAGACAGTCCGATGCTCTGGCCCGTCCCAGCCATGCCGCCGCTTGGCCACACACTCTGCCAGGCTGGGCATACTTCCCAAACGCCTCTTGTTCGTGCAAATGCACCATTTACCTCCACTGAAACAGCTGACCCTCAAATTATGGCTGAAAAAGCAGGGGTACAGGAGGGCCCTGCAGTTTGGAAGAGCAGCCTTGCGATGCCTGGGAAGGCAGAGGCAGCCATGGGTTTGTCCTCTTTAGTTACATTACATCAGTTGGAAATAACGTTGTCAAAAAGAGGCTTTTTCTAGGAATGGGAGTTGCAAAAACAACAGCCACACTCTTCTGACATGCACTGCTGGGCTGGAGGAAGCCTAGTGGTGCTCTCTGATGGGTGCTGGGAGCCAAGGACAGCTGACAGTGCAGCACATCTCCAAGAGAGGGGAGATGCAGAGCAGGGAGCTGCTGTTTGTTAAGGGAAAACTAATTCCTGAGAAAAAGGCTCCTCTCCTGGGAGGAGCCAGAACTGGGAACTGGAGAGGGCCCTGGAGAGGAACAACGATACCGGATATAGGCCATCCAAGCACCCTGGCACAGGTCCCCTTAGGTGACCCTGCTGTGCTGGGGGGTGGCCCCGGGGCTAGAAGCAGAGACCTGGGTGGGTCCTGGGACATCCCCACAAACCTGTGACAGCAGCAAACCTGCATTTCGTTTTTTAGTGAAGCGTTTGACTATAAACTGTTATTCCTCCTCTGAGATGAAGCAGTAGTGGAGCCTCCCATGCTCTGCTCCTCTTTCAGAGATGATTAAAGGGGCTAAATTTACCCCAAGAGAGCCCAGTCTCTTTTCCCCAGGGAGGGAGGTGCTGCCTTAAGGAGGTCCTCCATTCCTCCTCCGCCTGCGAAGAGAAATCATGTATTTTGTTCCGAGCAGGAAAACAAGGCAACGCTCAGGCTCTGGAGGACTGCTGAATTGCAGCAAGAGCCGACCCTGCTCCTCTGCACAGCCCGGACCAGGGCGCTTCGCCCGCGGCGGAGGCCGCACCCCCCCCTCATGGCGGGGCTGCGGGGCAGGCCGGGACTCACCACCACGCTCCTCCCACGGCCGGCCCGCTCCCGGCGGAAGAGACCGGGAGCAGGGGCCGCGCCAAGGGCTGCGGGGCTGCTCTGCCCGCCGCTGGTGACAGGAGGCCGCGGCTAGGGCCACATCCGCGCTCCCGCCCTACTCCCCGCCCGGCCCCACACCCGCCGAGGGGACTACGCGTCCCAGGGGCCCCCGCGGCCGGGCCCTGGCGCGGGGCACTCTGGGATTTGTAGTCCGTGCGCCGGCGTCGCCCCCGCCCAAGAGGTAGAGCCGGCGGCCATCGCGCACTACATTTCCCGTCAGGCACCGCGGCGGGCCCGGGGTGCGCTGGCGGAGACATTTGCGAGTCGAGAGTCTCCAAGATGGCGGCGTGGGGAAGGAGGCGCGCTGGCCCCGGTAGCACCAACAGCGGTGGCGGCCGGGAGAGGTGAGTTGCGGCTTGGGTGGGGGGTGTAGGGCTACCGGGGCGCCTCGGACGGGCAAGGGAGCGAGAGGAAGTGGGCTGCAGCCGCCCAGGGCCCCCCGCGACCCCAGGGCAAGGGCGGGGGCCCCGCTGAGGGGAGCGTGGCCAGGCAGGGCGGGTGAGGGGACGCGGCCCCGCTGAGGTGGGGCTGGGGCGGAGGGGCTCGCCGGGACTGGCGGTCTCCCGCTGTGGGCGGGCGCGGGGAGGGGGCCGTGCGGCGAGCTGGGGCCGGGGAAGGTCAGCGCGGCCCGCAGGGTGGCGGTGGCGGCGGCCGCAGCCCTTCCCGCCGCGGGGATGCGGCGCCCGGGGTTGGGGTGGAGGAGGGCCAGCCCTGGGGAGGCTCCTTCCACGGCTATTTATAAAGGTGGTAAGGGCAGCGGCGAGTCCTCCAGGGTGACCTCCTTCTGCGGGCGGCCGCGGCGGCCCCGGCCGCTCCGGGAGTCAGCGCGGAGCCGCTGCGCTCCCCCGATCCGCGGGGCCGGGGCGGGCGGGCGAGGGGTTGCCGTCTCGGTGCTCGCAGAGAGCTCTGTAACGCGCTCTCTTTGCCTCTGTTAGGACGGAGGAGCAGCTAGGACGTGCTGGAGGTATCCACAGAATAGCTGTAGAAGTTTGGGAATCGTAACTTTAAAACAGGAAAAAGAGACAGAGGAAAATCTTGTTGAGCGACTTCAAAATCTGTATGCACAGTTCTTTACCTGCTTCAAATGTCTGGTTAAATCCTGTATTTCCTTACGTTGGCATTTTCCCTGTTTTGCCCCGGGGCTGACTGATGTAACCAGCAGCTGCTGAAAGCGGCTCCATTTTTATTGTGAGGAGTTTTCTTTTGTCCTGCTGCCATACTTAAAGACTCTTAATATCTCTCTTAGTTTTTTCTGTGCCTTTTGCTTCATTTTGTTCCCTTGATGCAGTTCAACAATATTATTTTTGATGGTGTTGAATTTTTGATGGTGTTGAATCTACACAGCCAAGGAGAACCAGCCACAAGTAGCCCTGGTGCTAATGTGAGTTGCAGGAATGCTGTCTGTGTTCAGGGAATTTAAAAGTAATTGAACTGGAAGAGCCGATGGAATTACTGCATCAGTGCAGTTTATATAAACAACTAAGAATACCACAGAGCTCAGTGGCAGAGTGGTAAAGCTGTCTGCCCCCAGTGCTGGCATCTGCCCCAGTGTTGAGCACATGAGGTGTGGAGTTCTCATGCACTAGACCTGTCCTCCCAGAAGTGAAGGAAAAAAAAATGGGAAAGAGCACTTAATTTTCAATGAAAATATTCTGCCAGGGTGGAAACTGATGCAAACTTAAAAGTGAGTTTTTACCTTGTAATGTAATCTGTGAACTATACAATAATTGTAGTATGTGGTGATTTTTTTTAAACTATGATTAATCTAACGATCAAAAATACTTATTCATAAACACGAGTTACTTCACAAACCTGCTGCGTGTATGATTTTTTCCTTTGCCAATGAGAAGTATATAACTAAGTATAAGAAAGCACAGAAGTGACAGAACAGAACAGATACACCATTGACCAGCATTTCACAATCCCTATTGAAAGATGGTGGTTCTCCCAGGTGTCATCCCATATGAACATGACAAAAGATCATACTTCTAATAGGTGTTGGGTGATGTCAGCTAGGTTCAGCTTCTTCCTTGCAATTCCAGAGCTGAAGATACACGTGACTGGACCTCGGCCTCCCCATCAGTGTGTAATTCTAAATCACACCTACTGATCTTGTTTGGCTGCCGGCAATGCAAGTTGTGTAAACGGCAGTGCTGGCAGACCTGATGTCATCAAATGATGACATAGACGCTTTTTATACAGTGAGTACAGTTTTCTTACACTGGGTAGGATTCTTGTCCAAAGACACATTCCTTTGAACTGAATTTGCTAATCCAGTTTTCCTCATAAATGAGCTGCTTGAAGGAGTTTTTATAGTTGTCAGCCAGCTAGTCTAAAAGGCATCTCTGTGTTGAGAGGTGGTGTGAGGAGACTCAGTATTGAATAAAATACTGTTTGCTAATAGACTAGACCAGCTTTCATTTAAAAAAAAAAAAGTCCAGCAACTCTTATGTGGAGACTGTATCCCTTCATAAATGACTTTATAGATACAGAGAAGTCTGTAATTGGTCAAAAAGTGGTTTCCTCGATTAAATGTAAGGAAATGAATTTCAAAGGATGTTGGCTGTGAACTCCAGCTGGCGCTCTGGTGGTGAAATAATAAGGTTAAAAAAAAATAACCCAAACCATTGAGGAGAACCAACTAAATATTTGTTTTTCTTCATTATGGATAGACTCTTTAATGGAGACTGTCTAAAGAGAATTGTTAATCTGTAGACCAAAACAACTTTTTTATACAGAACAGACAGTGAATTGTACTTGGTGTTTTTGTATAAAATTCAGCATGATGACCGCCAGAACACAAGACAGAATGCCATTTGTTCCCCTGGGAGATGTTCTAACAAACTCTAGAAAGAACAGCTTTAATGTCATCACCACTGCTTGTACTGGTTTTTCTGCGCCCTTAAAGAGATCTCTCCTTTCCCTACCTGCACTGCTCAGATTTCTGGTACTCTGTTTGCTTACAGCAATGATTGACCTGTTTCCATTAGTCTGGCTAATCATTAGTTGACTTAAAATTGACACCTCTTTTTGTTCTGGTGGCTGGAGTTTTTTGTAATAGTCGGGTGATATTTTTCTTTGTGTTGTCTTCCCTTGCTAAGGCTGCTTGAAGCTTTTTACCCGTGTTCTTGTGTTCTCTTTCCTATTTGCATTTAAGGTACCTTTTGAATGGAAGACTTGCTTTATTGCTGCAGCTTTCCCGTTCTTCCTCTGATTTAATGCATCCCCTCACAACCTGTTAAGAACAGCCTTTAAGAAGCCATAGGCCTGGCAGCCGTGGCTGATGGGCTGAGACTGGTAGATCATGTGGATGTTCAGCAGAGAATCAAGTCGTTGGGTGCTTAAGCTCGGATCTGTTAGTACTTTCTGTACATGATATCCTGGAGCTTTCCCGAGTAGGAAAAGACACTGTTGAATATGACTGAGGTGGAGTATTTCCACTGAGAATGAAAGCCAGGCCACAGCTAATCATGCCTTAATCTTGAAATTAAATTAAATTTCAAGGAGGATTTATGTAGGGGGAGGGAAGTTTAGTTGTTTAATTTGTTATGCCTTGGCTTTACTGACTTGCTTAAGCTTGGTTAGATGCTAATAATGACCTCAGACACTTTGCTTTGGCCATCTGTAATGTCCTTTTCCTGAAGTTCACTTGTGCAGCCAGCATGAAGTCCCTCTGCACTGCTAAACTAGATTTTATGTGTGTGCTGCTTGTGACAGGTGTTACCACACTGCTGCAAGCCTCTCTTTTTTTTTTTTTCTTTTTTTTTTCTTTTCCAAATTAATAATCAGGCTGGTCTTCATTTACAGTTCATCTGAATGTATGTTTGGTGCTCCAAGCAATACTGTTGTCCAGGAACATTCTTCTTTGAAAAAACAAACCAAAAAAACAAAACCAAACTTGACCTACATGTTATGGGAGGGGTTTTGAAAGAACTTTTTTTGCACAGAACTGTACCTGTGCTTTGTGCAGCTTGAGATTGTTTCTAATTACGATTCTGAACGTTTTGCAGAACTGAGATAGCTGGATGACTTGAAACCCTCACCAAAAGTCTGTCTGGCAGATCAAGGAACACCTTTAGGCTGAGGGCAGCACGCTTGTGAGGCTCAGGTGTTCTCCCCTGCAAGTGGACATTGGTGGAAGGATGCTGGGGTCTCTTCCAGGATGTTGTCATCTGCCCTGTTTTCAGGACTCTGTTCATTTGTTTCTCTCTTTGCCAGTTGGCACCTGACAAAATTTAAGGTCTTTTCATGTTGAGTGGCATTGTCCTCCCTCCTTAGAAGGGTATTTATTTGTTCATCCATACAGACTACCCAGTTGAAACTTAGATTTAACAGACAGGCTGCTATTTTCAGGAGGCCACTCAGAGACTGCTTCCAAGCTGGAGACAGAGAAATGGAGTGGCTTTGAGGGCTGTAACTGGGAAACTGCTGGAGTTGCTATTGTTCAGCCCTGCAGCACCCCTCTCCTGGTGCTCTGATATTCCCATGTTAGGGAGATAATCCAAATGTAATTTGAAGCTTGCCTTATAGCTAAAACAGTCACTTCTGCCCCTCCTGCTGGTGGTAGCTCTGTTAACAACTGATTCCTTATTTATAACTTCAGCAACACCTAAATTTTACACCAGTGATTTCACATCATTTTCCTCTTGCTATGTCGAATAGTTGAGAGTACTGTCACATTCCCCCATCTGTGCATGCAGTTGGCACCAGGAATGGGACATGTAAATATTCTCAGGTATAGAATGCATGAAGCTCCAATAGAATAAACTATTTGCCTATAAGTTTCAGAACTATTCCTACAGAAAAGCTGTACGACTTTTTAACTGAGTCCTTTTTTGGGGGTCGGGGAGACAGGTCCTGGAAAATCATTTGACTGAATAATATTTACAACTGCTTTTAGGTTCTGGTCCGTCTAGCAAATAGCATGCTGGGCTTCTCAACATGTGGCAGCGGTTTATGGCTTTAGGAACTGGATCCTCTCTAACACTGGTTATTTACTATTCTTTTAAGTAAAATGGAATTTATATAAAATCACCACACTTAATACCCAGTGGATGCCAGCTTGGAGTTGATTGTATAGCTCTGCAGTTTTGTTTGTCATTGCTAGGGTGTGGGGGATGAGCTCCAAAAGGCAAACTCTGTAGCCTCCAGTGTTTGAGCAAATCCAGTTGCTTTGATGGGGTTTGTTCATGTGCAGCTGCTGTGTTCAATTGAAAGGCTGCGTCAGGAGAGATTGCCTCTGTGGATTGAGGTCCTTGGGCCTACTCTGCATGCCAGCAAGATCTAAAACATTCTCAAGCCGACGTAGCTCATCTCTGTCTCTTTCTATATCGTCTGAAAACAAACAAGTTTTCAGCTTTCCATCCTCCAGAGGCAGCCAGTTCTTGTGCAAAAATAATACGTGATAAATCCCACTTCCTCTGTACGAGAACCGGAGGCTTTCGGCTTGCATTGCTGACTCTTCATGTGTCCTATTGTTTGAGCAGCTAATTTTTTATTCTTTGTCTTTTGTTTTTGGATTGCCCATTTTGCCATTTGCAGCTTCAGCACTGTGTTAGAGATTTATTCCCATATTAGAGGACTAATTGGGAGAAACGGCATAGTTAAGGGGCCAGACTCTATCAGGAATTAAGCCTTTGTGCAGTTTATTTCCCAGTGAGGTTTTTCAACAGGACATATTTTAAGATCTGCTTGTTTTGGCTTAGGAGGATTGTGCTTTTCTTGACTTCATTGTTATAAAGCCTCAGAGCCTGGCAAGCCAAGAGATTCCAGAAGAGATGGACAGTACTGCCTCTGGCCAGAGTCTGCTGGATTCCTGCTCTCTGACAGGCAGCTGTTGCTTGTGGTACAGCTCTGTGTGTGTAAGTTACGGTGAAAGGAAAAACGGGATATCCAGAGTTAAGAACAGGCAGGATCAGAGCAAGGAGAATGTGTCTGATAGGATAGTGCCACCTGTCCTGATGCTGAGCCTGGAGAAATCCCCTGTAATGTAGTTACTTGGCTTAATTTCTAGAGTGAGAAGCCCGGTTCCCCATGGCTCTGGTACAGGTGGAGAAGAAATGGGCTTGCTTCACCCTTGTTTTCCCAGCAATGGCAGGGAGGTCCTACGGTGACTGGGCTATTGTGCTGTTCCTGAGCCTCTGTGGAGTTCTTGGGTGAATCAGCTTCTCTGATCTGCAGACTGATGCTGCATGTTCCTAGGTGTTTCGGAACACGGAAAATGCTCCTTGGTAGGAAATACTAATTTTATCTGGAGGGTTGTGTTAGCATTGGGTCAGCTTCCAGCTTGGAAATGCCTTTCAGCAATAGCTTATCCCTGGAGTCATTATGCCTTAGCAAGTGGTTTCACATAGTCATTGGTGGTGTTTTTACAGTTACTTTAAGTCTTGCATGTCTTCTGTCATGAAATTGGAATTCTTTATTTGGAAGAAGCTACACTTGTTACCAGCTGTGTCTTTAATGTATCAGTGTAACACCTGGTTGACTGGCTCTGTTAAAACTCCTTAATGTTAGCTGATACTTAGTTATATTAGAGATGTAGTGCTCTGTAACATTTTTATATAGGAGCTGTCCTTCAAAATTTTTCTTTAGATACTTGCCAATTCACTACAGTGTCAGAGCCCACCACAACTGTGCTGAAAGAGGTGATTGTAATTTTCCAAACAATGTCTGACAAGAATGTGGCCTTAAAGATGCCCCTGGCCTGCACAGCATTCAGGTGGATTTTAATTTTTCTTTCTACCCATGAACAGGCCAAGGGGCAAATGAACTGCTGAGAACTCAGTAACTAGCTCGTAAGTTGAGTTTTCCTTGTAGTTTATATAAATTCTGGCCAGACTTGTAATGAAACTATTACTCTGCTGTGGAAGAGGCTGGTGCATCTCGGGTCCTGCTGTTTGATACGTTTGCTGCTGTTCACAAAACCAGCTACTTCTGGCAACAGCTTGTAATTTAACAATATTCTTGATTACAGATGGCCACTGCACCATACCCTTTGCAGCATGAATGGAGCTGCACATTAAGGGTAATGTCTGGTAACACAGCAGCTTGCGAATGTGTATTTTTCTCCCTTATTTTCCAGTGCACACATATAAGTACCATTGTACTCATGGAGCAAAAAGTGCTAGTTTCATTCTCCATCTCAGCAGTGTCTTGCCTCCCAGTGTAGGAAGGGTTTAAATGCTGTTGGGATGAGGTGGTTTTGTCTGCTGTGATTAGGTCAAATATGTGTGCAATTTGTTCTCTTTCTGCTAAAGGAATCTGCTAGATATTTTTATCCTTGAGAGGCCACATGCTCAGTTTTGCTCTGGTTAAGCACAAGTATGTCAGAAACAGTTATTTTTTCTCCTTAGAAGGGAGGATTTTGCCTTGTTCTAATGGATAGGGTTTTTTATCCTTTCTCAGCGCAGGTAAATGGTCATAATCCTATTTTTTGGCAGTCTTACATTAATGGAGCTGCAGCGAAGGTGATGTGTGTGAAGAGGGTGGGGAGGAGGTGGAAACTGATGTGACTTCAGGTAGCTAAAAGCTGCTCCTCAAATGGGGGATGTAAATGTCTTGTGAACCCCCTGTCAGTAGGGAGCATGCTCCAAGGTAAAGCCAGCAGCTCTTTCCTCACTGTTAAAGCCTGCGGAGTGCTCTGCCACCTTTTTCATCTTTGTTTGCAGTAGTGTTTCTTGGCCATCCTTGTTGGATTTACTGTGGATTTACTAGGTTGGGTTTACTATGGAGGACTAAACAGTGAGCTGCATCAGTGGTGAGGAGGTAGTTATTTTGGGGAGAAAGCAAATATTCATCTGAAGATGCTTCGTCTCTTAAAACCTTCCAGTGCAGCTTGCCCTCTTGATGAATGAGCTGCCAGTTTTATTTTCTGTGCAAGCTCCTGAAGCCTGTGTGGTTTGTTCCCTGATGTGGTGTGGCCACACAGGTGTGAAACCTCCAGTGTCCCTAGAGAAACTGCTTGAGTACCAGGGTGAGGAACCAGTTTGGGATTGTTAACAAGATCCTGGTTTTTTTTCTCAAAATGTTCTAGCTCCTCCAAGTTAGGAGAAGGCAAGGAAAAAGACATTGCCTTATTTTAGGATGATTTCATGTATGGCAGGTATTAATTAGCTGATCTGAAATGAATCTTGAGTTCAAAAAGCTGCTTGTTGTTGAACAGAGGCAGTGACTGACCTTGAGAGGTTGCCCTCACTTCAGGCACTTTTCTCTCCTGTTCTCACAGCTTGGGTGGGTGAAAAGTCTGTCTTTAAGCTCTGTAGTTTTAATTCTGTGCTTCCTCTTAACAGGGCCACCTTGTCCTCCACGGACTGTTACATCGTGCATGAGATCTACAATGGAGAGAATGCTCAGGACCAGTTTGAGTACGAGCTGGAGCAGGCCCTAGAAGCACAGTACAAATACATAGTGATAGAGCCCACTCGCATTGGGGATGAGACGGCCCGCTGGATCACTGTTGGGAACTGCCTGCACAAGACGGCTGTGCTAGCGGGCACCACCTGTCTCTTCACCCCTCTGGCACTTCCAGTAGATTATTCTCACTACATCTCCCTGCCTGCTGGTGTGCTGAGCGTGGCTTGCTGCACCCTCTATGGTATCTCTTGGCAATTTGATCCCTGTTGCAAGTACCAAGTAGAGTACGATGCCTATAAACTTTCCCGCCTGCCCCTGCATACGCTCACCTCCTCCACTCCGGTGGTGCTGGTGAGGAAGGACGACCTGCACAGAAAGAGACTGCACAACACGATAGCACTCGCGGCCCTGGTGTACTGTGTAAAGAAGATCTATGAACTCTATGCTGTATGACTTCAGCAGGGAAGAGAGAAACCCACAAAGACAAGTGTATTAAGACTCCCACAGTAACATTTTGTTTTTCCTCTTTGAGAAGCAGTGGAGACTGAGAAGGAGTTGGTTTAATAGAGCTGTTATTTTTAAAATAACACATCACTGGTGCACCAAGGTTTTTCAGTTCTTTGTTACACTTAAGATGTGGATGTGTGGTGACTTGAGAGGTGTATGTTAGGCCATGGGAGTCCAATCCAGCAGCGGAATGTCAGTGAAAGAAAGATATAGAAAGAGGGGGTGTGAGAGCTTCTTTTTTTTTTTTTTTTTGAAACATTTAAGTATGTTTAATTGTATTACACAGAACCAGCCAGAAGTTATCATTGACCATTAAAGGATGAGAATTTCAAATGCTTTTGCTCTCTTGTTACTGTTATCATAGTCCCTTTTGTAGTGTGCTTCCAGGGGATGGAGGCTTTGCGATAAGAACTCCAGCAGTGTGAAACTCTTTATGCAGGCTCACACGCAGCCCTTGTATTCCTTTTGTCCGTTGCACAGCACCCGTGTTACTTCGCAGCAACCATCTGTTGAAGGAGTAGCTGTAGAGTGTTGCTTTCCCTCTTCCTTGACTAGTTGTGTTTCTTGGAAGAGGCTTACTTGTTACCTCACTGTTTATATCTTTTTGGTAATTCAGCATTGATGGTCGGGGCTAAAGCTGTGTGAATCCTCCGCTGCTCTGTCACCTCCAGCCATTACCTCTGCATGATGGAGGGAACACTCTTTAAGTTTCCAGGTACAAACACATTCTGCTCAGTTCCCATACGAGTTTTCTGATGTGGATGCCCCTCCACCGAAGGCTGTTGTGCCATGAGCAGCCGAGTGCTGCTGAGATGGGAGTCCTGCTGTCTTTTTTACCTTTGTATTTTGTTGCTGCTGCTCAACGGCTGTTCCCTGATGGCGCAATTCCACTGCTCTTGCTCAGAACACTCATGTCAGGAGCTGCCGGCTACTGCTGTGAGGCGTCTGCGTGATTGTGTCTTGTAACTGAGTTATCTGAAATTCTAGAATTTGGTCTTGTGCATTAATTCATCTTTTAGCTCAGAACTGCCAAAATCTTGTTCATAGAATGGGAAGTATTTACTGTTTTGCAAGATCTGCCAGTTACTTTTAAAAGATGAGGGCTTGCTTTCCATAATCTCCTACCAGATGGAAAATAGGTGTGGTTTGCATTTACAAGGCCAGCTTGGCACAGCTTCAAGCCTTACGATCTGAACACAAGAGCAAAGCCCTGTAATAAAACCTGCCTGCACACAGGTGTACTGCTTGCTTCTGTGGTAGCTGCAGCCTGACCTCCACAGCTGAAGCACTGACCTTGGAAGGGAGTCTCATGAGGTCAGAAACCAAATTCAGTAGTTCTATCTTTATCTTTCCAAATTGCAACAGCAGGCACCAAGAACTCCTCCTCACCTCCAGACTGCAGCAGGCTTTTTTCTGGCGACAGTTCCAACTTGTGCTTTTCTGTTGATGCAGCTTTTGGGTTAGCAGGGCGTGCATCCCAGTGCTGCGCGTGCTGGGCAGATGGGGTTTGCCGGGAGCTCTGAGCAAGGATTTCTTACCACCTGAGTGGGCACGTGGGCTGGAGGGGAACTCCAGTGGCATCGAGACATTTCTAGGTGGCAACAGTCCTTTGCCTCTTTTGCTGGTACAGTGGCCGAGCTCTCTCCCTCCAAGGTTAAAAGAAGCTCCAATGTCTCTATTTATAGCAACAATGTACAGTTGCCTTGGCAGAGATGAGGGGAAGAAATGCAACTACTTCATCTTCCTGTGGTTAGGCCAGGACTGCTGGCCAGGCTGCCTCTCCAGTCCTGACACTGTTTGTTTCTAAAGTCCTGTTTACTTGATGAATTTAAACTAGTGGCAGATCTGCCAAAGCTAAGACATACTTCATTGCTGCAGAAGGCCCTGAGATACCCTTGTGCTACCCACACAAGACATTCCTGCTTTTTTTTTTTAATCATTGCAGAATAACTGTCAGGGCTGTTTGTTAGTTCCTTTTCTTGACCAAACTTCTGTGGTCCTGGTGCTTTTTGTGTTAAGCTTTCCCTTGCCTGAGTGATCGCTACGGCAGAACAACTAGCCCTGGGTTTAAACACACGGCTGGCATCAAAGACTTGAATTAAAAATGAATGCGTTTCCTGTGGCCTCTTACTGCAGGAGGAAAGGTGAAAAGTCAGCTTAGCTGTCACAACAGGTGGGTCTGTTAAAAACACAGCCTTCATTCTGAGGTGGAGAGGACATAGATGGGGGGCAGGGGGGCCTCCAAGATATATTAGTAATAATCTAGCTAAAATGCTTGGTGATATTCTGGCTGTTACTAAATCAGTGCTGGAACTGTGTAAGGTGACCTGAGAGAATGAGGGGTCTGGAGGGTTCAGGGCACTGCAAGAGATGGTGGCTGAATCTGCTGTGTCCCAGTGCTGGCAGCTGTGGGTTACAGGGGCTGGGGGTGAGCCTCCCTTTGCTGCCCATCCTGACTGGTACGGATGCGCTCCAGAACGGAGCGTGCTGCGTTCCTCTCCTTGCAGGGAGAGAATTTCAAAGTGGAGCGTGCACACTCTTGCTAGCCCCTGACTTGGAGCTGTAGTTCAGTCACTACAGTAACTCCCCACATAAATTTTTTTTTTTTTTTTTTCCTTCAGGCCCGATGTTACACCCCTCAGCACCCTGGATGGGAACACAGAAAGGCAAAGTGGCCCCCTGGTCCTTCCTGGGTAGCCATGACTTGAAACACAGAGCAGCTGGGCAAGACTGGCAGGAGCACCGTATTTTGCCAAGAAATGGAGGACATGAACCTGCAAAACGCAAAGCACAGCTAATGCTTAAACTCCCCTTGTGGAGAGGGAGAGAAGGTAATGCCTTGGTTTCCTATCTTAACAGGGAAAAAAGATACATACACCTGAAAGCTTCAAGTTGTAATTTCAACCCCAGGCCTTTATGGAATGAATCTTCAACCTCAGCCACAGTGAATGTGGTAGAAGGTGTCCTGAAAGAGCTGCAGTGCTGTGATCGTTAAACATGTCCTGGTCATCAGCTGGGGTGGATTCTTGAGATCACTTACAAATCTGTAGTGGTCAAGAAAAGGCTTTTTGAAGGAGAAAGTCCTGCTGAGCCTGCACACCTGTATCAGTTTTAGTGTGACTAATTCTCTGTGTAGATTCACACTATGTCTACTGTAAGCAGGTGATGTGAAGAGGGCTGGGATGAATTACGTTGTCCTGCAGCTACTACTGGTACAAAATAAAAGAAAAACAAACGCGTCCTGCTTTCCCTTCCTCTGATGTTACCTGCTGTGAGGAGCTGAAGTAGAACAAAAGGATTGATTTCATAGCAATGTAATTTATTTGTCATCAGATGTGCACTCACAGGCAGGACATACAAGGGAGTGGAAAATGCTGGTAAGTGCATGGAGACGGCAGGCAGGGGTCTGGACCTTGGTTCCTGCTAGGCGGCTTTATTTAAATTATAAGTTAAAAGAGATTATTTCTGTCCTTGCTGAACTATCTCTGTGCAGCCACTCCTTTTTTCCTGGTGGTGCTGGTATCCTTCCCGTGAGGAGAAGGGGTGAAGAACGCACCATGGCGCTCCTGCGATACATGAGCAGGCGTGATTGTTCCCCTGCTGGATGTGATCCTAATGAGCATCTGTGATTGCTTTAAAACAGATGGGAACTGAGGGTCTTGTCTCCTATACTGTCCACCCTACATGCACAGATACTCCTCTACTTGCCAGGCAATGGTGTGGCTGCAATCTACAGAATCACATCTACTCTGTGCCCCGGGACCCGGTGTGCTGGTACCAGCCGCGCAGTATTCACACGAGCAGCATACCTTGCTGTGCTTTTTTTTAATCTTTGGATATCTATATGTGATTTTGTGTTTTTTATCTGTTCGGTGCTTCCCCTCATTAACTTATGCTGGGGTTAATGCTGTAGTGTCAGGTAGCACAGAGTTAAATGTCCCTGTACATCAGTAAGGCATGATTCAGACAGACAAACTGCCAAATAAAACTTAAATTTTACATCTGTTACTGTAAAAGTGGCACTGGACTTGACTTTAGCTTAACATACCAGATCATTTGGCATGTTGACAAACAGAGGCTCTGTGAAGTTTCCCACTTCAAGCAACATGATCTAGATCAGATTGGAAGGAGTGGGAAGGAGATGCTGATCACAACAGCTCCCAGCCAAGGACTGTATTTCACAGGGGCCGTGGGGTGGGGAAAATGAAATCTGCTTTATGTGTGGGCAAAACAGGTGAGTTTTATTTGTAGCAGAGCTGAGCATGCCTGGAGTGAGGTGAGGTAAGGTGCTGTCTTCCAGCACATGGGCCTCCCCTGCTGCAAAGCGTGTTCCCTTGAGGTCCCCCCCTTTCTCCAAGCACCCTTCTTCAGGCGAGGTTTAGATGCTGTTTGCCAGTGAGTGGGCCTGCCCTCATGTGGGGAAGCCGTCTCCACGCAACAGTAAATGGCAGTATTTTGAGAAAGGTTTTTCCTGCAGGAGCACCTCCACTCGTGTCCCAGAACAAACTGCAGGGGGTTAGCCTCTACCTACAGTTACTGCTCGAAGGACCTGAGCTCTACGAGTCCTTTGCTTTTCTCTCCTTTTTTGCTCTAGTGGCCATTAAGGTGAAGAAGAGCCTAGGGAAGAGGTTTCGCAGGTAGACAGCCAGGGAGGGTGTCAGGCCAGCTACAAGCACTTCCTTCTTCTTCCGTCCCACAGCACTGAGAACCACCTGAGCAACCTCTGCAGCTGTCTGTCCTTCAGCGGTGTTCTTGTCCATCACTGCCAAAGGAAAGCTGAGTCAGCACGAATGCCAGCAGGTAAGCCCACACTTCAGCACCTTTCCTAGGAATGCTCTGTTCTAACTGTACATGGCTGCTGGTATGGGTTTGGTTTTTACACCGTGGGAACACATGGTTAGGCTAGACATCAGTAGTTGGGTGTCTAGAAGGGCTAAATTTTGGGAGTTGCTATTCCTACCCTGCATCCAAAATTGTCTTTTGATACTTGAGAGCTAATCTGTGACCCCACCGAAGGCCACATCTTGCAAAGCACACTCTGGAGTATTTTATGAGGTGGAAATGCTTTAGATACAGGGCACAAAATCAAATCTCACCTCCATAGCGAGATCCATCTGCTGTTATAGCATTGAGAGAGAGGTTTGTCTGAATGTACCCAGGGCTTATAACTGTCACATCGATGTTGTACTGCTCGACCTCCGCTCGTAGACAATCAAAGAAGGCCTGGGTAGCATGCTTAGAGGCAGCATCTGGAAAACAGGAAAAGGACTATGCACTAAGGAAAAGGAGCAGGGCTGAAGATTCACTCCTCTGTATGGGTTTTTCATTGCAATGAAGCTACTTCTCTGGAAGAACCCAGCAGCTGTTCTCCAACTTCTAGGTTGGCTTTGGTTTTTATTTTAGTGAATGGCAGCAACAGGTAGTGGGAGTAAGAGGCAATTTAGGAAGGCAAAATGTAAATACTCAAGTTGGAAGCTGGCTAGGATCCTGAGCTTAGTATCACAGCCATGCCAAAGCACTATGGATGAACCCAAGCTGCCTCCCACTCACGAGAAAGGAGCCGCGCAGCCTGGCTCGGGAAGCATTTGCCGAGAGGGGCTGGGGCAGCACGATGCCAGCGCGGGAGGGCAGTGCTGACAGCCCTGCCGAGCACCCTGCTGCCCTGTGTGCGCTGAGCGGCGCGGACGTGCCGGGCGGCTTCAGAGCATGGCTGCACACAACTCAAAACCTGCTCACACAAGCAGATGGAGGGAGAAGTGTGGCCTAGGGCAGGACTTCTCCCTGTTAAATGGCTGAGTGAGTTCTCCTGCTCACTCCCTTTCCAGGGATACTTGGTCACTGTGACCGTGACTGCTGTGACCTCAGCATGGCTGCAGGGGGGACCCTGGCACACGGAGCTCAGCACAGGCTGTGTCCCTGCCTGAGGAGCGAGGCAAGAGCCGAGCTCCATGCTGCCAGGCCCATGCAGCTCTGGTTGCTGTTATGAAGCTCTTCAGAACATGCTGCTTGGTGCAGTCGTACCAACATCATCTGCAAGATCAGATGGCCCTGATGTTCCAGGCTCTCCTTCACTCAGCTTTATGCCCTACCACTCTTCTGCCTGCACCACTGTACTTTTCCATTTTTATGTTTATTTTCAGTGATTAACAGATGCTTGTATGCTGAACACTCTTCTGTTAGTTCCTCCATCTTTTATAAGGCTCTTTCCAGTAATCTCACCAATATTATTTCTTGTCAAAACTGACTTATCATGAAGAGTTTGCTGGATCAAGATAACTGTTTAGGCTTTCACTTTGGCATTGGCTGTACTATGGAACTTCATAAGTTATTAAAACAAAAAGTTCCTACTTTGTTAATGGGAGATTAACCACGCAAACAGCACAGATAAAATGCAATAATATTATGGAATTAATCAGAAAATTTATAGGGACTCTCAAATGTTGAGACAGGAATATCAAGCTGTTTTCAAAACACTGAAAACATATTTGCCTTTCCCATTCCTTGACAACTTTAGGACAGGGCTAAGACTTTTTTATTTGTGAGTTGAGTGCCTTCCTCAACAGCTGTCAATGATTTGTGACCGCACCGAGAATGATGCACAGCTCTGCCTTCCCTGCATGCAGCCAGCTCTACAGAGAGCTAAATGTGGAAGCGGTAGCCAAGTATTCATTCAGTCTGGTGCCCCAAATATGTCTTCCCCATCTTCTGTGGAGGTACTTACATGCGGATCTGAAAGGAATGCTTATTTTGCCTTGGATGCTGCTGATGGCCACAATGTGGCCTTGTCTCCTCTTGATCATGGAGGGGAGAAGTGCTGGCAAAAGACAGAAAAGACCCATTCAGAATAACAGTCCTGCCATTACTGCTGTCAAGAATCAATGCTGTCAGAGCATTCAAAGATGCCTGAGTGAATTACAAGACCCTTGTTCAGTGCAGGGGTTGGTCAAGGGATAGTGTTTCGGATGCCTCTAACTGAAGCTGCAGTCTGGCTGGGACGTTCACCTTTGAGGAGACTCCCACAGACCTGGTGAGCAGGACTTGCTCTTTTCTGCCACTAGTACATCTTTCCATTTCCTGCAGCTGACACCCTTTAGGCCAGACTTTCTGCATAACCAAAGAGGCTTCCTAGGAAAGCTACTGCTTCACCTAGAACCCCTACTGTGTTCTCTAGTGTTTTATCAGTGCAGACAGGCTAACCATATCTCTCTTCATCAGTTCCTGCTGGGCTAGAGTCAGGAGGCGTTTTAAACAAGATGGTATCTGTCATCGGGTACTTCCCACACAGTCATGCCCAAGCATCTCTTTTAGGCTTGACCATAAAACAAACCCTTCCTCCCCTCTTACACTGTACCAAATACAATTACAAACAGAAGTTAAGCTGTGCTTAGTTGTGTTGGCCTGCAGAAGGTATCAGACAAATCCGCACACCCCTGTAATCTGGATCATGAGTACCTTTGGTGAGGGCTATAGGACCAAAATAATTTGTTTCCATCACTTTCTTATCCACATCCAGTCCTGTGTCCACAATTGTGCCTCGGAAACTGATGCCTGCATTGTTGATCAATATGTCCACGTGACCCAAGTACCTCAGGATCTCTTCAGCAGCATTTAGGACAGTTTTAGTGTCCGAAAGGTCAAATACCACAGTGTGAGGTTTGTGTGTCTGTGAATAAACAAAAGCTAGTGAAAGACCAGTTCAGGCTGTGCTGAATGCACTGTATTTTCACACTCACGATGGGATTTCCCAGCTCTGGAAGCACAGAAGCAGGGCCATCCAAACCTCGTGCCATTACAGTGCAGCAGTTCCATTTGGCAGGAATACGTGACAGAAGCACGTTGTGCTCCTGTAGCCTGTTCCTATACTAGAGTCTAGGAAAGTGGAAAGTGAGATCCTCCTCAAGCACTAAAGTTTCCTATTGTCTTATTAAAGAAAATGCATCTGAAAAAGTCAAAAACTTAACCCATGTGTCTTCTACAGAAGCCAGCAATACCTTTCTTAGCCACTGTCAGCAGAACTGGACATCAAAAATAAAAGCCAATAAAGGAAAGTCACTTCTCTAGGTTTAGTGTATGACTGGGTGAGGGGTCTGGGCACTCTGCACTCGCATGCTTTCACTTCCATTAGAAGGCAAGGAGTCCTTCAGAGGGCTTATTTTTATAGGGTTTTTACAAGATACAACATGTCAGCTCAATGTACTCCTATATAGCAATATCTATCCCTAACCACAGAGTTGCATTTTTCCTATTGCTCAACCGAACAACCCACAAGCAATTCTGTAACTTCTGTAATAACATGAACAAAAATCCTAACCAGACAACAAGCTTCTCCTCCTCCCGCACTTACATTCTTTCGGTGGTTGGTCATGGTAGAAAGCTGCTGCACCAGGTCTTTGAGCTTCTCGCTGTCTCTGCCACAGAGCACCAGCTTGGAGCCAGCTGCGTGGAAGGCTTTTGCACATTCTTTGGAGGAACCAAGGGAGAGAGAAAAGTAGACATTTGAGAGACAAACAGCAGATCCACACCATGCCTGGTGCTAGGCTAAACACCAATTGCAAAACATTGCAAAACACCAATTCTAGGAAGTTTTAGAGAAACAACTTGACTCTCTGGCTTTTTCAGGATTTAGAGAAAAGACCCCTGACAGCACAAGAACAGCATAACTTGTTCCTTGCTTTGATGAGCTCCAATTTAGACAGGATGCCTAAAATCTTCCTTAACAAATTTTGAGACTTTCTCGCATCAAAATTTGCACTGGCTGCAGTTGTAACTGATATGGCTGTGCAAGCTGTGCCTCTCAAAATTCATAGTAGTAGGAACTTCCCGCTCATTTCTGCTTTATTCCACCAGGTGCCCCTTCCACAAACCTCTGCCTGTCCTGCCTTTGGTGCCCTTCTTTCGGTACCGACCTTTTCCCAGGCCAGAGGTAGCCCCCGTGATCACGACCACGGCTTCCTGGAGGTAAGCCCGCATCCGCATCCACTGCAGTAGCCGGAAAAGGGCGAAGATCCCCAAGCTGCCAAAAAGCAGCGGGATGATGACTGTGCTTGTGAGATCCATGAGTTTTCCTTTCTGAACCGTCTTCCTAGAGCCACAAGATGAAAGGAAACAGACCATTTCACCATCAAGAACATTAGCAGAGGCTTGAAAACTAGGGAGGTTCTTTTTCTTCACCCTGCTTTGACCACCAGTAAAACAAATCCCATACAGAGCTATCTTCAGCAGATTTCCTCATCCCTTCATTTAGGCTTTCAGAAGTTCACATCAGTACCCAATTTTAAACATTTAAATACTAATCTGAACATCCCAGCAGGACACTTGGTGTTGGATGTCAGCTGTCATGTAAAAAACTTGGGTTCAGAGACCTGTTCCCAATTTTGCTCTACATTCACTCTCTTGTACAAAGTGTATTTTGAGTGAAAACTTCTCAGGGCTGGGATATGTCTCTGTGTTCTGATTGTAATAAAACCTCTTAGATTTCTGTAGAACAGCCCGTACCACAGTTTCTGCATGCCAGAGACCAGTTACTGTGTATTATCCCAGATGGATATAAGTAGTCTATCTTCTGGAGGCTCAGAGTAAATTTTCTCTCTGAGCACATTATCTGCTTAATGCACTAAAATCTGTGCTTTCATCTCCAGTGTCTTTCACCACCCATAAGTAGAGACAAGTTACTTGATTTAAATGAACAGCATGTCCAATCTAGTAGGCTAAAGCCTACATTCATGTTGTTTACTTTTATGCCAATGTTAATTGTGCAGTTTAACAGCATGACCCCGTGTTCCAATATACTTAAATTAAACCTGTTAATGAAACCCAAGCTAAAGGAATCTGTGAGACACAGCTCATCCTGGAATTGGATTCTGATACCAATGCACAGCCCTAATCTCTTTGCTAAGCCATTGCCTTCAAGGGAGTAGTTTATGTTACAGCTTACTACATGGCCAAAGATTAAGTGATACTTCTGCTGTAAAAAAGATCATTAATTTTCCCACTGTATATACCCCCAAGCTCTTATGACATTTACAACTCCTTCGTGGAATCTGTACAATTTTTGGGTCACACATAAGGTCAAAACCAAATGGGTTCCCTGTTGGGCAGACAGAGTTTGAACTCTTGCAGTTTGACCTGCAAGATAGGCCTGAACCAGGAAGATGTTGGAGTGGTCTGGGCGCACAACTCAGACTACTTCAAACAAAAAGACAGCACGAGTAGCAGAAAACAAGAGGTAACTAATAATGCTAAGCCAGAATTCAGTGTCGTGAAGTAGTCTGAGCTTCTGTGGAGCTAAAGGGATGATGTGCCACGGAACAGAGCTAATGTGGAAAATGTCAGGCATTTGCAATTTCCATCAGGGGCTTGGGCAGAATTCCTCAAGTAGCTGGTTGGTGAATGGCCTAGCTTGTTGAACCAGTAGTGAACTGTATAAAACAGGCATTTCTGGAGGAATAGCTAGAACACAACAAAATAACACATAAAGATAGCTGAGCTAGTTCTAAGTAAGCTTGACGAGGTCTAAAAATAAAGTCATCGAGTTAGTACACTGCTTTTCTCAAGGTACTGTGGAGCTTCCCCTTCCTGAGCTAACTCATGTATCTACAGAGTACTTCAGTGTGCCTAATGCAGCTGGATGTCTAGGCCCCCAGCTCCCCTGGGCACAGGGACTATGCCCAAAGTGATCAGAACTGATCAGAAATCAGAAACCCAGAAGGAGGATTAAAGTCACTCCATTGTGAAGAGATGTGTGAGCACAGCACCCAGCTGCTCAGAGCAGCATCTTATTCTTCCACCTCTCTGTGCTGAGTGCACACAGAGGGTACATTTTGTACTGATTTACAGCAGAGGCCTGATCGAGTTGGTTTAACATAAGAGTGTATGTCATTCCTAAAATAATTCCTGGGAAAGAGCTGTTTAGACACAAGGCCACTGGCCTTTAGGCTGGATAAGCAGGAGGTTCTCCTTACTGGTTCATGTTCAGCTAGTCATTTAAAGCAGCTGCCCTCTTTATATTGTCCCTGTTTTTTTTTTTTTTTACTCTCAAAGGTCTCTTGAGATTCAGAAGATGAGATGTGGGCAGGGACAACAGGTGCTGCGCTGACATTGAGCAGTGTGGCATACAGGACATTTTGGAACCAAAAATCTTCAGCTCCCATTTAGGACTTTTTGTTATTTCCAAAGTGGGAGCTGACAGGTGAAGCAGCACTTCCTTTATAAACCTGTCTTGAAGCTGAGGCATTTTAAAAATCTGGCCCTGACCAGCTTTGCTTCTGATTTCACTAAAATTCAGATGAATGTGTAAAGCAAATGAAAAGGTAACTGGGAAGAGGGGGCTCTTCTGAGAGCTCTTCACCTTTTCTAACTAAACCACACTGGGAGATGGGAGGCAGCCTCATGTATCTCTGCCCTAAGGCTGCAACAAGCCACTTTTGCAGCTTCCAGGTTAGGATTTGAATCAACAGGTAACCACCTCTGATATATGGGGAGGGGAAGAGAAAAACTGAATGAAGGAGGCGAGCAAGAGAGAGGACTATCTGGTCAGAGATGTACATCCTTTTTTATCAGGGCATACAGTTGCAGTACCTTCTTCCAAGGAAGGTCCTCAAATGGCCCCTTCAGAAGAGCCCCAGAACAAAGAAAATCAGTTCAGTCAGACTTGAGGAGGACAACCTAGCTGAACCAAATCATTTTGGAAAGACAGAGTTCCTCTTGCACTTCAGACTGACAGCAACAAGATCTTCTTTGATTTCATAAGTAGCTTATATCACAAACCTACGAGTCCTTATTTTAGCTTGTCATATTGAACATGCTTTAAAAAATGATTGATAAAATAAATATCAGTGGAAGAGGAGAACATGGAAATCATCTCAAGCCATAGAGCCACACTGCAGTACATGCAACAGCATTGATCTTACAGAGCCTGGTGCCAGGCTACTGACACAACAGGGTGGCAGTTACATTCTGTTCAGTTTTCAGGGTTATTTTGTGGAAAGACCAAATGAAAGAACTGTTGCAAACCGAAGGGGAAGTCATATTCTCTTCAGTATTAGGATTATTTGCTTCAAAAGCCAGAGGAAAAAACTGGTGCAGTCCAAAGGAGAATGAGATAGATCCTAGATATAAAAGGCATGATTCACGTCAACAAAAATGAGAAGTCGAAAGACAAAGGCTGGGAGAATAAGATAAAAAGCATAAACTCCAACTTAAGAGAGATCACACTTGGAAGTACCTAAAGAGATCCCAGGGCAGATAACGCTGTGTCACATTAAAAACATGGGGGAGGGTGGGGAACACATGGGTTTTCACACCAAATTTGAGATGAACTGGATATCCTCAGACCCCTCACTCAAAGGTCTGAGACGCCACTAATCACCTTTGTTCAAAAATTTGGTATTCATTCCAAAAAAACCCATTAATTCTTAACAGATAATGTTTATGACACCAGGTTATTGGCAGGGGAGAAATCACTGCTAATAATTGATTCAGATAAAGTCCTGTAATTCTCAGTTCTTCATCCCAAAAGGCAGGATTGGAACATGCAAGTTATTAGAGAGCAGAAATAAGAACACCAATAATGTGAGCAAATACAGGTGACTGGAAACTTTTCGAAAGGCTTGTCATAAAATAAATTACATCTACCCAGTTATAAAAAAACCTTTCCCTTAAAACAAAATCTGGATGTTATCCTGTAAAATCCAGGACAATGATTTCTGAAGGAACAAGGATCTTAGTTAATAAGGTCAAGAGTGCACTAAAGGCAAAGATGAGATCAAGTCCTAAAAGAAACTAAACCCAAGATAGTTTCCCTAAACAACACCTATTTTCCTTTAGCTTCAGCCACCTAGAATCACATTATCCTTTATATGACAAATGGCAGCAACTGGGAGGCTATTTTCAGAAATCAAAAGGTGTCATTTAAAAGGTGGGGGGATAAAAGGAAGGAAAAAAATATTTTTTTTCTAAGGAAGCCCTCATCCAGAAACACAGGAGCTCTAAGCTTCATTAGCATTTAGTCTGAAGAAAGCACAATATCCTACCTTTGAAAAGAACTCACTTGCCAGTGACTCTGTGAGATGGTGTCTCCCTCTGGTCTTTCAGCAGGACAGACCTGACTTAAATTTGGAACTGGCAGCAGTCCAAGCAAATGTGCTCTGTCCAATGCTAGCACGGCCAAGAACTGCCTCTAAAAACAAACCTCAGGAATACGGGCCCTGACCTTTGAAATGGGGGGGGCAATTTAACGCAGAGATTGAAAAGACAGATGTGAATTCAAAATGATACACAATTTATGATGACCCTCTGATTATTTCTAGTACTAAACAAATAATTTCTAGTATTGAATCCACAGCATCCATAAAGACCAATGCTACTGTTTCCATGCTCTAGATGGAAAAAAAAAAAAGGCAACTTGTTAATCAGTTGCAATTCTCTGTTACTGTAATTAGTTTTGGGACATATGCTGATGTTATAGTGCATGCTCTAAAATAGGTATCATGCTAATTAAAAGAAAACAGACTTTTAATTTCTTCTCTTAGGATTCTTGAGAACTTTGAGCACAATTGAACAGACGGATGAGTTTCTCATCACACTCTGCATCAACACCCAGTATTTACTGGGGAAATAAGCATTCTTTCCAGCAGACCAAAGTCACTAAATCCCTTATAAGCCATGTTTGACAGGGAGAAAAGTGAGTATTGCTTTCATTTTGTATCAGCTAAACAGTTCTACTGACCCATTAGAAAGAAACTGAAATCAAACTCAGACATCTGAGTCAGAAAAAAAAAGTCATCTAGCATTCCCTGTTAAATCAGTGATTTAATATAAGCCAGTGGGATGCTGACAATTTATTTGATGCACGAGATCCCCATAAATGGTAAGTTAAACTTCAAAAAACTCATTCAAAACCCAATGAGAAAAAACAGTGATTACATTAATTCAAACAATTGAATTACTGAAATGCCAGTGCACTTATATAATCAGCTTTTATTCCAACTTTATAAGCAGAAAATAATGTCAAAAATACACTAAGGTCATCAGAAGCCAGTAAAACTCCTAAGAAGGAACACTGGAACTAGACAGAGCTCCTCACTACAATACAACCATTTCAAACAGAAGACAGAGGTGGGGTTCAGGAGAAGGATTACAATAGCCCAACTGGAATTCTCAAAAGAAATGATGACAACTGGAGTGCCACAGAAGCGCTACCCACTGGTAGCTGGTAGGTCTCATTGTAAGCAGCTGGCAATAATGAATAAATGTTTGAGGTTTGCTGAGGGGCATCAAGCTGTAGTATTCTTAATTAACTTTTTCTAATGCGATTTGAACAAGCTACCATCTCACAAGTGTTACTTGAAGCAGTGCCTAGGGAAACCATCAGTTGTCTTTCAGTAGTCATTCCCACAGCAACCTGCTTGTGTATTTACGTAACTTATCCAGAACAACCGTTTCACCCATGATATGGGGCAGGTGTGGAAAATAGGCTTCTAGCACTCAAAAACCGGCTGGACTTGAGAAATAATTTTCTCATAAATCTTCCTGACACTTTTATTCAGTTACAAACTTCATTTCCAACCCTCCCACTTGAAAATCTTATTGGTGTGTTTGGGACACAAACAAAGGTAAATCAAAGTGGCACGATTAGAAAATTAAAACGCTGTGCCAGAGAAAGTATTTTGTAGACATTTACTAAATCAAAAATCGCCTAAAACAGAGTGAGAAAACGAGAGTTGGCTTAATGCCTCGCCCCGCCCTGATTTATATGTAAGTGTACACTTAACAGCTGTAACGGCGATGAACTCTGTCCTGGGGAGCCCAGGGTTTCCCCACACACAGATCAGGGACACGTTCACCCAACCTCTCCCCCATTTGCCAGACCTCGACCTCCCGGAGGACCCGCAGGCCCCTCGGCACGTCCCCGGGGGAGGGCAGACCCCCGGGCGGCCGTCGGCGGGAAGGGGCTGAGAGGAAGAGGAGGCCGCGGGGCCTTACCTGGCTACCGCCGTCACCATGGCCACCGCCGGAAGTGTCGCGAGAGTGCGCATGCGCCTGAGGCGCCGCCGGGGGAGAGGCGGGATTTCTGCCAGGGCGACCAATGACAGATAGCTCCTGCGTGACGCCACCGGAAGTTGCTTCAGGAGGGCGGCCTGCCCTCGCCGGTCCGCCCGTAGGTGCCGTCCGGCCGGGGAGCGGCGCTCCCGGCCCGGGGTTCCCCCAGCGTGGGGCCTTTCCCGCCCGCAGCGCTGAGGCCGAGGGTTTTCACCGTGAGCGTGGGGCTCCAGCCCTTCGCGTGGGTATCCCTTATCCCGTGTGTCCTTCCGGGGTCGCCTCCGGCCGAGCTGCTGGCGGGGTTTGCGGAATGGGGCGGGGAGGACCCAAACTGCCGTCGCTTGGGCGAGGGAAGGCCAGAAGTGGGTAGAGGAGGGAAAACGGGTCGGTAAGTGCAGCTTGGCTTCACCAGACACCTGTGGTTGAGGCTAATTTTGACCATCAGACTCAAAGCACAGAAACTGGGCTGTTCCTAAGCAGCTCAGTTGGGCAGACTGTGTCTGTGGTTTGTTTTAGGGGAGTCTTCTCTGATTAGCAATTTGATCTCCAAACAGAATCCCTGGTAAGCTTGGAACACTTCCCATTTGCAGTGGTCGGTTTTTGATGTGCACATTGCTGATTACACTGACCTAAATTCTGTTCTCTCCTTTGATATCTCTGCATGAAATTTGAAGATGGAGAAACTCTACGCAATGGGACTGCGTAATGTGTGACTGTGAGGAACGATGATCAGGGGAGATCTGATCTCTCTGGTTTTAAATGAGCTCTGTGTGGTGATGCCCACTGACTGCAGCAGTGGTATGGAAGCGTTTCAGTTTGTGTTGAAATGGGGCATGAATGTGCTACAAGTTCTGTAGCTTTAAATCTCCTCATTGAGGTAATGGCACTGACAAGGGGCAATAGAGAGATGCCAAGCTTTAGCCCAAATCTGACCAGGGCTTTGGAAATGTGAGGCCCCCGTGATCCCAAAGTCCCAATGGACTCTGTGGCATAAGGAGCTTTTGCCCTGAGGAAGGAAACGGTGCATGGCTTCATCCCAGGATAGCAAGTTTTTCCACCTACTTGTTACAGTGTGTATGAGCAGAAGATAGATACATTTACAGAGGCAGTTGGAAATACTTTAGCATTATCCAGAGACAAGCAGTTAACCCCAGATGTCTCTCCCTGTGAACAGCAGCAAGATAAAGGACAACTTTTAATTACAGCTATTTGAAAGACAGTTTTATCTTAAGTTATTATATCCGTGTTCTGTGCCTCTCTTCTAATGAGGAAAATAAACAAGCTGTGAATTTATTTCAATGTTTGTCATTGGTAAAGGATCAGTATTTCAGGAAAAAGGATAAAAGAAATCAAGATCTTCCTAAAAAATCACATTCTGAAAGGTATGATGGTAATGTAAGTACTGGCTTCAGCACCAATGAAAAATGAAAGGAAAGAATCAATTATTTTATTTACACAAATGATACCTAAAAACAAAATAACAGAAGAAGGTAATTTCTGTTATGACAGTCTTACTGAAAGCTGTAGTCAGTTCAGTCTTCTGAAAATTAGAAATGGAAAAAGCCATTTCAGACTGTCTTTCCCACCAAAGCAGGGCAAGATGAGCTGTAGTCTAATGCATTCTCTTTCTTACAGGACAGTAGTTACCCGAGAGCTCTGTACAAGCTCCTGTGGTCATTTACCTGGTATCTGCCAGCCTATTTTTTTTATCGAGGAATAGTCTGTCACCAGACTGGCAAAGTTGATTGAAACAAGGTGCCCTGCAGTGATTGTACGAGTCATATAGCAAAGGGTTATACTGGAGTTGCAATTAGAGAAGGAAATTCATTGAACTAAGGCTTTGATGAGGATTCTGTTTTCTTTGGTTAACTTAGTGTAATTAGGACAAATTCACCGTTGCTTTAAACCTGCGGATTCACACATTGCATGTTGGATGGCAGTTAGGTGACTTACTTATATCCACATGCCTTTGTTTGCAGAAACATTAGAGGGGAGTCTATCCTGAATCCAGGGCTTTTGTTTCGGAGGCCATACAGGCCTGACTGGTAAATAGTCTTCTAAAACTATGCCTGTTGTTTTAATCAGCACTCAGTCTCCTCTTTTCTTTCTCTCTGTGTCAGGCCAGAACTGCAAAGGGCTGGAATCCTTTTAGCATTTTAACACTTCCTTGACAAACATCCTGCTGTTTTATAGCTGCCCTCCTGAAGTGTAAGAGTTCTTTTTTGTGGAGAAAAGAAATCTCCAAACTCAAGGAATTGTTTGCACTTGTGTTTGGTGACATCTGCTTTACTGCAAGCATCACTGAATGCAGATCTACAGCCTTTTAACCCTGTTCTCTAGGGCAACAATTTTGTGCTCTAGTTCTTCCAGGGTCTTATTTGTCACCTTTTTTCAAGGAGTATAAGATGTAGCTTCTCTCCTAAAGCTTTGGTTGCTTAACCTAAGAGCAAAGATCTGTGCAGAAATCCCTACAGGATAAAAAACTTCCCCAGGGACAACATCCTTGAACTAGTTTGAACTGAAAACTCCCAATTTCACAGTGCCTTTGGCTGGGAAATGTAAAATGTTCAAAGGGCTGTGGCATGATTAAATATTTTCTTGTCTTGGCCTCTGATGCAAGAGTGCAGATCCTCCTTCTCTCCTCCCTGCTTGCATAGATTGGGTTTATAGGAGTGAATGAAAACAGACGAGGCTGTTAGCAGAAAAAAACAGAGAACAAAGGTAGAAGACAGAGAAGGAAGGTCTTCTTGGGGCTTTTCCACCCTTTGCCACTGCAGCTCTGTGCAGATCAGTTGTCTGTGTCCCTTCCAGGCCATGGACCCAAGGAGATGGTCATGATTTTTGCCCCAGTTCTGGTTCGGAACCGGGCTCTGACTCAAGGACATCAGACTACTTTCAGAGATCTCTTGCTGGACACCTGGTCACTAGTCTCTCGGCTCTTCTCTCTCTGGGAGAATTTTGCTCTTGGTTCAGTTCACTGCACTCACAGGCTTTTCACCACCCAAGTCTGGGTTGGTTTTTTGGTGTTTTTTTTTTTGTTAGTTTCTATGAGGTTTGTTTCCAGTTGTTTATAATTACTGTCTTCTCCAGACCCTGCACTGCAGCATTTCCAAGCTCAGTATGAAAACAGTGTAGACTTAGTGAGACTGCGTTTCTGATGTATTATTGTGCTGAAAATCCCTGATCTTTGCAGCTAATGCAAAAGCAGGGGAAGAGGGAGCGATATCCTCTCCACCTGCAGCTAAAGATCCTCAGACATACACCACAACCATTTTAACCATGTTGAATGCCTTCAGGGGAGATAGCGGTGTTCTGTCACACACAGAAATAGAGACGTGGCAAAGCTGAGGTACCATTTCTGTTGCTTTAATTGCTGAGGGGACAGCTCAGGCACAGTGTGTGGAAATACCTTCTACCTGCAGCTTTGCTGATCTCAGGATATCCAACCCTGTCTTTCCCTGCTGCCTTCTCTCTTTGGTTTAGAGTGGTAAAAGCAGGTAAGGTTGGGCCCCCAAGAGCTGTAAGGCAGCAGGCACATATGCAGAGAAGTGTATAGCTTACCCCTCTTCTGCTTTTTGGTGGGTTAGGAAAGAGTTAAATGACAACAGAGGGAGAGGCTGTGCTATTGTTCAGGCATCCCTGGGTCCAGGGTGGCTGATCTCTATTCCCGGATCTGCCTCTGGCTTCCTGCATGACCTTGGACCGGTCACTTACCTTTTCTTTTCCTTAGCTCCCAAGTTATAACATGGAAATAATTCTCTTCCTGTGGTGCCTCATTCCCTGCGGGTTTCAGGGTGGCTGAGATTCTCTGGTGGGAGATGATGGGAGGAGGAGAAAACATTTGCAGTGGAGAAATATTTACACGGAGGGTAGCAATTTTGGGATGTGTTCTTGTTCACTCAGATACAGCGCGGGCTGTGCATATGGTGATATTTGGTTTTTTTAGTAGGCAAACCTGTGGTGAAAGTCAAATTCCATTTGCCGTTGATGCAGCTGCCCGAGAGCAATGCCAGCTGCAGTGATCCTTTCCTTCACTAGATGGTGCTTTTGATCAAAGATTTGAATAACGGCAGTTCTTTTCTGCACAGGATTTCCTAATTTTTCTTCCCCGGTCTCCATTCCTTCCCCTCTTCTTTCTGTGCTTTAACACTACGGGGGACACTTAATGATGCTGGATATAGAACAAGGCTAATCTGGTGGTAACAGAGGCTCCAAGCCACCCGCACCCACCAGCCAGCTTGTCTTCTGGGCTTTGGTTTTTGAAGCGTGTATCAGTGCTGCTGGGCTGTGGCGGAGAATTGAATTCTTTCCGTGTTTTCTATTCCCATAAGGAAAAGGCTTCAAAGAGCAGGTCCCCTCCCCCTCTCTGCTGGTGAAGGGCATTTAGGGAAGCTGGGAAAAAAAAAATCCAGCTCTGACAGATGC
Organism: Athene noctua; assembly: GCF_965140245.1. Lineage (NCBI taxonomy): Eukaryota > Metazoa > Chordata > Aves > Strigiformes > Strigidae > Athene > Athene noctua. The sequence goes on along the minus strand of NC_134051.1, from coordinate 6,601,715 downwards.
ACTTATTTAACAAACCACTGCCTTTCCCTACCTTAGCAGAAGATTGGTTGTTTCTTAAAAGGGGAATTGCTGCTTTTATATCCATCTTTGTATTCAGGAGATGGTTACCTAGCCAAGGTCATTGCTGCTGCATGCCAGTATCAAGCAGCGAGCCAGGCTCCTCTTCCTTGAACCATTGATTTCAGTAAGGCTTCCCCAGGTGAAGATTAGGAACAGGCTTGAATCTGCCAGTGCAAAAGGTCCCAAGCTGCTGCCGGGTAGAGGAAGCCACAAGAACAGCCTTTCCTTTTATAAAGGCAGCAGAGGAGATGAATGAAATTGTAATCAAACATTTCCTGCGCAGACATGCAGGGGATCGGTTAGGAGCTGGTACAGTATGAGGCACAGCAGGGTGTGTGGCGGTGTCCTGTCATCATCCGGGACAGCGGGTGCGGGGCAGGTCGGGCTGCCTGCCCCCAGCACCCCAGTCCAGCACCCGCAGACGCAAACCCTCCTGTGCTGGGCCCCTTCCGAGCCTGTCCCGAGGCTCTCGCCCCTGCGGCAAAGATGTTTGGTCGCATTTGTGCGCTGGCAGGGCTACCTGCAGGGCTACCTGCAGCCCACGCCTCGGTGCCAGGCTGCCTCGCACGCTGCCAGTGTGTATCCGGACACTCCCATCGGGGAGGCTGCGAGGTTACCTCACGTACAGCTCCCTCCCCGTGGAATTTTGCAAACATTAATGAATGGGGCTGGATCGCTGCTATGACGCCAATCAGCCATGCACAGATTTATAGTCTGAGGCCAGGAGAGATTACGCTTCTGCCTCTGGCACTGCACCAACCACCGCAATTTCATGTGTGTGCTGACAAGCCCACAAGGCCGGTGCCCGCAGCGGCCCTGTCCTCACGTGCTGGATGTTGTGCTTACGGCAGTGACGTCCCCACAGCAGGGACACCGGCTATGCTAAACTGCAGTCTGACACAAAACTCCTCTCGGGACTGGGAGCTGACAGTGATTTCTTTGTCATTCCCCTGTTGTCATCTTCCCATTGCACATACATTTGTTCATCGTTAGTAAGATATTGCTGATGACTAAACCCTGGGTCTGCATCACAGAGAAACGGTTTGAAGGAGCAGCCCAGAACTGCAGGGTTCAAACTCGTAAGAGGAGTGAGAAGTGGGGACAGCGCATTTCCTCACATCTATTAGATCTGGAGAGCAAACCACTCTCCCAGTCCCTCCTGGCTGACAGGGAATTGCATCACTGGCATGTGCAGATTATTTTTTTTTTCTGAAATGTGCTTGGTTTATTGTTTTCCTCCAATGGAATTTGCCAGCATGTTCCAAATTACGTTGTTCTGAAATTTAAAAGCAACATACCTGTGTGGGGGAGAGAAAGAGTCGTTTTCACTTTGCAATCTGGCTCTTCCCTCCCTCCTCCCTTTTCCCCACATCCCCATGTGTTATGGAGCCAGCTGCTCCCGGAATAGTTTGGGAATGAAATGTCACCGTTTGAAACTGGTGAGTCACACTTTTTGAGGGGAGGGGGGAGAATATGAAATCTTGTGGTGTGGCAGAGCGTCTCCTGGTGAGTACAGAGAGATTTTTAAAACCACAGACTCCCCGATGATGGAGTTGAGGGGCTTTGAATAAAGGCGGCTGGGTGTGTCCGTGCTGCTTTTTGCAGGAGGATCTCAAAAGCCTCTGCAAACTTTAATTGTCTTCCTTAACATGCCCACTGCAGTTGGATCCTAGTTGCCTCCTCCAGCAGGACGAGGCTGTGTCTGTCTGACAACACACCTACAGTGACTCTCTTAATTAAGTCTCCCCGCACTGCTGTGAGGTGTGTAATTACAGTGAGACCTGACTTAAGCAACCACTCGAGGGACTAACAAAAAAAAAAAAAAAAAAAATCTTTACCAGAGCAAGGAGGAACAGAATATTAGTTAATACATTTTTGGGGGATATTTTAGAGGAAGTTTATTAAGCAAATAAGGGTTAATTCTGGTTTCCTCTCAGTTTATCCCAATATTAGGATGATTCCTTTAATATATTGGCTGTTAACATAATCAGGGGTTTTTTTCCTTCCAAAAGGATACTTGAGATCTTTTGTCTTTTAACAGATTGCTATAAAAAAATGTCAATTAGTGCAAATGGTGGCAATGGTCTTGCGAAATGAACTATTGTTTATCAGAAGCTGAGTAGTTGTCCCTCCCTGCCGTGTCCAGGGGTAAAAAATTTCAGACAAAGGGCAAAATCCAGGATTCCTGCTCTAGGGCACTCTAACTACCTGTCTTCATGACTCTACATGACGGCTCTGCCTAGTAGGTACCAAGAATCGTATATCTTGAACTAAAACTGTGTACTAAAGTGGTGTCTCCCAGAGAGCTTTAGCAGTTCCAGGCAGACTGATTTTCGGTGTGGCTGCCCCAACCTGCTGTCAGAGGTCTCTGCCTGGTACTCGCAGTGTTAGGCTGGACTGTGTATCACCATTCACAGCCCAGCATATTAATCTAAACTGCCAACTATTTCAGGTTGCATTACTATTCCAAGCACTGAACTGTGGTGGCCGCAGAGAAAATATGCCACCCATTTTGCAGCCTCTGCTTCTACAGTAGTGATCTCCAGCTGAAGGACAGGAAGAAGCTGGAAATAGTAATATCATAAATAGTCCCGGTATGGGCTGGCAGCCCTCCCCTCGAGTCCCACCTTCAGTGGCATTCTGACTACATGCTGTGAGTAAAACTCCCAAATTGCAAGCCAATCTATGCAGCTAACTTGGTGAGGATTTTGCAAGCATAAGCCCTAGGGGGTTTGATGCCATCTCTCTCTATTTTATTGGGAAGACTGAGCTAGTAGCAAGATTTTATGAAGTGTGCATTTCTATCTCAAATTTTAGATAGCGTTAACTAGAAACCCACATACTCTATCGTCACTGGATTTGACAGAAATAATCTCTGTCTGCAGAAATTTGCTGCAGAGCCTAAGCTTTTGCTTAATACAGAATAAAACCACCTCAGAGAGAACCTTGAGAAGTCAAATCTGGGTGCCATTCTTTTTCTCAGCAGCAAAGCTTACTTATCTGCCCCACTCTTTTCTCTTTTGCGTATCATTGTTGCCCTTTTTTTCTTAACTCAGTTTCAGTGATTTGGCTTATGCTGCGGGTCTGCAAAGAGTCGAAGCAGCCACACTGCAGACAGGAGCTGTAAGTTGCGGCAGCGACGTAGGAGTGAGCCAAGGAACCAGGTAAGAAAAAGATACTCCTATGGGTCTGCTACGCCATCAGGTTTGAACTTTCAGATATTCCAAACCAGTAATAGATAGGAATGCCAGTGGATCATCAGTTTTGAAGCACCATGACAGTATTTTAGTGCTTGATATTGTTTTCTGAGCCTGTTTCTTCTGCCATAGGTTTCTGCCTGTTTATGGTACGTTTACCTCCCCAGATCCCTAATGGGGATTCCCTTTAGCTTGCAGTTTCCTGCAGATAACTCCCAAGATAACGCTGGGCACAATCAGTACAAATACTCCCTATTAAAAAGTAGCTTCTTTCTTAAAATGAGGTTAGTGTAATTTCAAACTGAGTAACAAAGGATGAATTTACTGAGTGTACAACTCAATGAAGTACTGAATTCAGTGAGCATTTGAAGTCTCAAAGACAGGTGGTAACTTCTTTAAAACTGAATGCATTTTTGCCCAAATCAAAGGATTTTGCCTCATCACCTACAGTGGGATTTCCCAGGGTGCCTGAGTCCACACATCCTCAGCCTCTTAGACCTTGGCAAAACTGATACATAATGTGTGGAAGTCTTCCTAACATGAACAGACATTTCAGTTCATTCTGAAAGGCCAAGATTACTACTGATTTGTTTTGGGGGAGGAAAAAAAAAGGACAACTGAAATGACGTTGGACATTCATTAGCAAAGCATTGTCAGAACACAATAGAAGAACAGACAAAAGCCAGTCCAGATTCTGTGGTATTTCCTAAAGGGCTCCCTCTGGCACATGGCTATTCCCTGCCAATCCTTTTGTATTGTTTTTGATAATGAATAGAAGCTGAACAGATGATTGTTGCATTGTCCACTAAGTGATTCATTTACATTAAATAGTGCTCCGAAAGTAGGCTTTGGGTGGACTTTTTCAGTCGCTTCAGTTATTTATTTGTACAGTTTAATTACTGTCTTTTAACTCTCCACTGTACATAATTGTTTCCTGATTGCTTCAGCTCCTCTGAAGTCAGTGGTCCAACAAGCTGTGACATAAGAAGCAGCATCTCTGCATTTTCAAAGATGCTTAATTTTGAATGGTCACCTCTAGAAAACTGCTCCTGAGTTGGGAAGGTGCTGAGGTTCTTAAGCATCTGCAGGTCCTTAGTGCCCTTGGTCCCTGTCTCTGAAAGTTGGGCTATGAAGCACAAACTTTGCTGCATAAGCCATCACAGATCCGTTGATTTCCTCATTAATCTCTCACCTCCTGCTGCATGTCTACACCAAGGTTTCTTCATTAACCTAGGGCTTCCATTACAATTTCAAGCTTTTCTTACAGAGGTCAAAAGTTTTGTTTTGTTGTGTTTTATTTTGTTTTGCTTTGCTTTGCTTTGTTTTGCAGGGTGTGACAGATGTTATGTGCTTGAGGGCATATTGACCGTATTGCAGTTAGAAGAACTTCAGTGTCTGAGGCTATTTAGCCCCAAATCCACATCCAGAACTGCAGGTCCACTAATTTGGATGTACTAATGGGTGGGGGAGAATGACACCGTATTGAAGGGCTTTTGATGGTTGAAGAATCTAAGGAAATCAACACTCTAGGCCATCTCCCCTTGTCTGAGAAGCTGCATGACTTTGCGTTTGTTGAATAACTGCAGTTACATCTCAAAAGTCCTGATTTCCTAGTTATTCTCTGTTCCCCATTCGATGTACCACAGAGGGGTTCAATGGGGGTTTTTGATTCTGTCTGGGTGAAAAAGTAGAGTCTGGGGCAAGGCAGCAAAATAGTGATGCAGAGAAGGGAAGGAACAGACCTAATAGTGCTAATAGTGTTGAGTTTTTCATGCAATATGGATTAGGTTTAAATCTCCCAGGGCAAAGCAAAGCAGCCTTTGCAGTCTTTTTTGATATTTTTCTCAGTCCCTTCTTCATCCATTTAGGAAACATGAAATCACCCATCCTCTGCCTAGGTGTAAAAGAAAGAAGTCTGAAGAGCTTATATGCCTGTACCCGCCAAGATGAGGCAAGAAAAAGATGGACTTTTTGCACCCGGTTTCCTAACAACTCATAAGCCAAATGAACAGGGAGAACAACTACGCTCCAGTACCACTGTAGCCTTCCAACTGTGAAAGATGTGGCGCTACAGCTCTCTGCCATTCTCTACTGCTCAAGCTACAGACCCCGGGCAGAAGCTGCTGCGTGGCTACCTGAGGTTTAGGCTTCTGTGTGTTACGCTTGTTATGCTGCTTCAGAAACTGGCTTTGCCTGCTCTGTGATTAAAGCAAACTATCCCCCCCTTAGGATCTCCCGGCACTTCAGCTTTCTTTTGGGTTACATGGCATCTTCATAAACCCAGATGAAACTCAGCAGACAACACAAATAAAACCAGCCCTTCCTCTGCAGAAAACCACGAAGTATGGCTAGGGTTTCCCTCGCTGCCTTCCACTTTAACCCTCCAGCATTGCTCTCCTTGTACTCTTGCTCTCCCAGGAGCCCACATCGCTCTGTGTTTAGTGGCAGGCGATGAAATCAAACCATGCATTAGCAGCTCCATAATAGCTTTGCTCAGTGGAACCCAGCTTCCTTCATTAATCCAGAAAATGAGAGTTGTTTTCGTACATTTGAGGAGCTAATTATTTAAGTGCTGGGAATTAAGGCTCATCAGATACTGGAGACTGATTTTGGTTTTGCTTCCCAGGGGATGGAATGAGATGGAAGGAAGCTGGTTTTGCACAGGTGTGCAGTACAGTAACTCACCAGTACCTGGAGCAGGGAACAACAGCGTGCAGATCCTTGTCTACCATAAGCATAAAAGCCCCCCTCTTTGTACATCCCTTTTCTTCCAGACATCATCAGATGATTTTTTCCATTTAAATAGATTTCTTAAGTCACCACTGATCAAATAACTCTATATTTTTTTTTCTGCTATGAAAAGATGTACCCCATTTGTGGTTCACCTAGCCTGAATGTTTTGCAATAAAACAATAATGCTTTGTCTCAGATGGGTTTTTAGAGAGGGAAACCAGCTCACATCTGTTGTCCTTCTATAATCACTAATCCTTCAACCTCACCTTTGCTCACCACACTCAGAGAGGGGTTTAGATAGATCAGCTGCAGTCTAACCTTGCAAGGGACCTTCCAGTGGCTTGGGAAATAGAAGATGAATTGGGTGAAAACCCCCCATGTCTGTGGGAAACCACAGACAAGGACAGATCTGTTGTTATAAACAAAGTTTTTACAACAAAATAACTTTCAACAGTAGATGGATGTTTTTGACATTCTTCCCGGAAAATGACAGAGAATTCATTGATGCTGTTGCCAATAACTATATGCTAAAGAAGGGGATTTGGTTCTGATAGTGTCACTGGACGCATTCACTCTTCATTACAAGCAGCTTGCCAAGAACAAATTTTTCATTTTTATTGAGATAGCCAATGTCCTGTGTTGTCTTCAGAGACTAAGGGAGTGAACTTTTCTGTGTGTTCAGTTGAAGCCAGATGTTAAAGTATTGTCTGGATGTAATTGACTTGACAAATAGCAGGAGTGACATTTTAGCTCCATTTAAGTCAGTGGCAAAATTCCTGTTGAGTTCAACTGGGGCCAAGATTTCATCCTATGACAGTGCTGATGGGAAATCTAACAAATGATCTTCAGAAAAATAAGCTCAGGCATTCTGTTTTTCTGGGACTCTTTTCAACCTATGGGCCGTGAATCCTTGGAATTCTGTGCACTACTTTGAAGAGGTCTGCAAAAGATCACAAAGACAAGAAAGCTTATTGTCAGTAGATTTAAATTAGCTATACAGTGTCCACAATTCCAAGGGAAAACTCGAGGAATCGATTACAAATTTCTAAGTCAGCTTGAGCCATTGAAATCCACCTATCTTTGTACTCCTTGGACTAACGAGCATCCTTCTGGCAGGACCTGTGCAGCTGAACTAACCCTTTGACACTGAATACTGTGGATTCAAGAAGCTGCTCTGTCTCCTACACTAGGACTGAGCCATGTGGAAGCCTCTAATCTGGCATCTACCAGGTGCTGTTACCAAAGGATTGGGTTGAAAACCCAAACTTTGTTTTAGAGAAGCTGGTGTAGTGGGACTATACAACCAATTCAGTTTTGTAGCAAGGTCAGTATTTTGTCCCTGAGATAAATGAGCAGGTACACAGTGTTCTCCCTACAGACTGTGAGGTGTCTGAAGTATCTCAGATGAACTTTATTGGGAATTAAAGGCAATCAGCTTCAGGCAGAATCATGCAACAGAGTCTGTCTATGATATCTCCAGAGGTTTAAGCCCAGCAGTCAGACATACAGCCTGATGTGTGTTAAAGGCTTTGGAGTAAGTCATGGTAGTGTTGCTTGGGTGGAGGTTCATAATGTTTAGATGAAAAAAGGCTTGAGCTAGGAAAAAAAAATCACTAGAGATTTAAAAATAGAGTAATTTGAAAATGTTAAAAGTGCTCTGGTTAGGGTTTCATAAATTTTTCCGTGTGGGTTTTGGTAAGTGGAGTTCTTCTGTAAGTTCTTTCCTATTAGATTGTGGGAGAATTTGTTTCTTTTAGAGTGCCTGAGTCCTTGTGCTTGTGGGAGCACATAGACTCACTGTGATGAGAACAGGATGCCATAACTGGATCTAGCATTTTAGCCATATGCACACAAGCTAACTTCTCTGTGTCTCTTACTAGAAGGTGAGATGGTGTTTGCTTCTGGAGACCTGGGCCCAGGGAAAGGGAAAAAGGAAGGAGTGCTGGAGTCCAGCATCTACCACAGAATACCCAAGCTGTGCTTCTCTCCTCTTTATATGGAGAAGTGCCTACTTAGGCATCTGCTTCGATTGCTCTACCAGAAGCAGGATGACACTTAACAAGTACTACTTTATGGCAACATATTCCTGAGTTCCTTTTTCAGTTCTGTTAAGTATGTGCAGAATCCACAACTTTGGAAGCTCTTCAATCCTTGAGTTTCAAACCAGCAAGCAATGCAAGCTCCTGCATAGCCCCCTTCAAATCCACTTCTGGAGCAAGAGTCTTCAGCCTCTTGTAGGTTCAGATTTAAGACAGGTTCACTTGTAATCCAAGTTTATGTGAGGAATCCTAGCTAAATCCTTGATGTTGCTCACACATCTGTTGAAGCAAAAGGTTCGTGTTTACTTGAGAACTAAATTTTAACACATATTATGTGGAAAAGCATGCCCAAGTGATAAAGTAACAATTGATTCATGGCTATCCAGCAGAGGCTAGAAGTGCCACCTTGGGATGACATGTATCGAAGATACAGTTGCTCTGCTTTTCCATGTGAAGAACGCTGCTTCTTCCCAGCTGAGCTATCATGTAACGTAGATGACTCTCTGGAGGAAGAGTCTGCTGCACATTTGCGGTATGTTTTAGCTACTATCAACATTTATATTCCATTGGCATTTGAGGGTAAGCACTAATTAGCATAATCATCAATGCTTTAAAATTAAAAATTTCTCCAAGAGACACAGGAGGGATTGAAAATGTTTCCTGCCCCCAGAGGCAAATCCTTTCCCAAGCTATCTTCTGCACCAAAAGGTTTTATTCTAGAAACATTCCCAAGCTGTGCCCAAGAGTAAATTAAACTACAGCAAACTTGTAAACTCTTGTGTGTGCCTGTGTGTGTGTGGCAAGCAGGCCCTGATTTGACAATTACTAAGTGACAAAAAGTTGTCACTATTTTTCACTCCTATTTTGTTTTGACTGTTGCTCTGTGCTGCTGCGTCACCTTTACTGTATGGGCTGGAACAATCAAGAACCATTTGTAGAGTCAGAAGTTTACTTCACAGGAAAGATTTTGGTGTCTTCACAAGACTGAAAGCAAGCAGTTTAATGACCCTGCCCTCTTCCAGAGCTTGCCTATCTCCCCAAGTCAGGAGCTGGCCTCAAAAAATCTCAAGAGCCATTCTTTTGTACACTATTTTAGAGTGAATTTTTACTCTGGCTCCAAAATGATTCATTGACAACAGGAGCCTCAGATTGGATTTCTGGCTTAAAGAGACAGGTATTGGAGAATAAGGTGCCAGGAAAACCTTGGGGGAACTTTAAGTTTGAAAGGTAATGTTCATACCTTGGAAACGTCCTCTAAGAGTCAATCTTTACATTTCTACATTTCTGCCTTTGGGAGGTGATGGTGGGCTTCAGCTCCCATTGACAGCGGGTGTGGTCAAGGATGGGTGTCCTGCATGTGGGTCCCTTTTGTCTCAAAAAATGCTTCTCAAACCCTCAAGCAGGTCTGCAAGTGATGGGCCATGAAACCTCAGGGAGCAGGAATAGTTAAATGTTGTCATTGTTCTTGAACTGGCCAGAGATAAAAATTAGTGTTCTTCCAAAGGAAGTATTTCTTTGAGAGGGAAACCCTAACAGATGGTGGTGTTTCTTAAAAGAAAACAATTGTGTTTATAAACCCACAATTCTTGTTATTTCTGCATAGGACAAACAGCACCACACCCTACACTGAGTAAACATTGGGACTCTGCAAAAAAGAGTGGCACAGATCCATGATAATTTCAGAATCTGCAGGGCATTAAACATATGTATTGTCTTTTGGGTATCCTATTTTTTCAGAGAGATGGACTTAAATTTCATTGGCAGAAATTCTCTCTTTTATCTTTATCTCCTGTTTTGATGTGGTAGCCATGGAGAAAAACCCAAGATTAGTAACAGTAGGTTGTTGCAGAATAACTCTCTACTTGGATTTAGACTGTAGTAATATTGGGGGGTTTGTTTAGCTGGAAATACTCAGATCGCATAGAATAAACACTAGATGCTGTTAGGACATTAATCACCCATCCCATTCACTTCTCTCCACCTTGAACTAAACACTGGTAATCCTTAACTTCTGTTTATTCTGAGGGATGTTTTTCACGGGGTAGGGGATGGGTCTTTAGGACTACTGCTTTTGAAAACAATGGTTAGTTCTCCTGAAGGTCGATGTGTTTATACTTTTGCTGTCCTACAGACATCAGGGTACCTGGACCCTTGGAATTTGACTCAGTTTGGCTAATAGTGAATGAAATGGACCATGTTCTGGAGCTGAGATGCCTTGAGCTTCACGAGAAAGCCAAATTCAAAAGTACTATTTTAACAGCAGTGTCTAGCAGTGAGTTTCCAGCTTCCCTCTGGAAGCCCACAGTGAGAAACTTTAGATAAAGGAAGGGGGTGGTGAGTCTTTTCTCAGAGAGCCTAGTTTGTTGGTACCGTGGGCTAAGAAAGCAAGACAGCAGTAGGAATAAAGACACCACACCTTGCTCTTGGCAAAGCAGGGAATGCTTGACCATAAAGTTTTAGTTTCCCTAATACAGCTGATACCCATGCTGTCTGGTATATGACTTGATTTGCCTCTCCTCAGCATCTCAGCATGTAGCCTCATGCACATTTTGCAACTTTTCTTCAGAAATTATTTTGCACTTTACAGCAACACACGAACCAGAGCTCTTGCAGCATATTTAGGAAGAAAGGAATTTACACTGCTTTTGCTGGAATGACGTTCTAGGATGAGAGACACACATAGTGACACACAGAGATAATATCACGTTAAGTTCTACCAGTCAGAGTGCTTTTACAACATATATCTTGTTTCCAAAGGATCACAGCTAATGTCTTCATTTGATTCACGGTGATGGAAACTAGGCTGGATGACTAGCTAATTTTAAGGCCCAGAGAAAAGGCAGATTGTCAGAGACCAGGGTCTGCTTGGAGACTGGTTTCTGAATTAAAACTAATCGGTCACTTCCTTTGATGGCCCTTTTGTATCTGGATGAGAAAGATCCAAGAGAACTCATTTTTATTACTTATTTCCCTCCTTAAGTTTAGCGGAGAATGTCAGAATGCCATCATGACAAGTACATTTTTTTTTTTTAGAAAATAAAAGAGTTGTTTGATTAGTAAATGTACAAGATTTTCTGCTGGTTTTTCATTGCTAAAGATCTGGTAAATCTTATGATCAATTTAATTAAAAACAGTTTATGACATTTCTTAGGTGAGATGCTCTTTTGAATATGTCTACAGCAGGTTTGGAGTTAAAAGCAGAGTGATATTAAAGGGTATGTCTGATCGTGGCATGTAAGAAATTTCGTAGGTATTGTCTTTGTGAAGAGATGACAAGTGTGCAGCATGTAGAGTACAATTCTGTTAAAACTGAAATCAATAAGGAATATTAACATTGACTTAGTGGAAGTAGAAAAGGATCACTGAATCTGTGAGGCTGGTTTTTAACACCGGGAGAGCCTTCTCACAACTAAAAAGATTTCACTTTAGCTCAGTTGTAACACCTCATAACCCCCACCAATCCTTCCTGGACAAATGCAGAAAAAAAAATAAATCTCTGCTCCAAAGAGCTTAGGAGCTAAAACAAAATAAGAGAGATTTTGAGAGCCGCAGAGTTCAGGGAAACAACCTACTAATCATCAGGTATATGTTGGTAATGATATGCAAGTAGTTTAGTGAGCCTCGACTTCTTTGTGCACACTGCAAGCAAAGGGTCCTGATGAGGGGTTCAAAGGAAGGAAAGAGGAAGCTACGTAGGTATCATCAGGGAGCTTGTCCCAAGCATGGGAGAAAATATGGTTTAATTGGTTCATACCATTTCTTATGTTTACAAAAGAGCCATTCAGACTGTGGGGAATCACTGTCTTAGCAAGACGTCCAGCCGTTCCTTGATGTGGGAAATGCTCAGCACTGGGGTCATTAAACTGTGTTCATTAGCATCAGGAAGGCGTCACGCATGTGCAGCGATCTTCTCACACAGAAAGGACGAGGGCTTAGAAGTCCTCTTATGGTTCAGTCTCTCTGATGCATTGGGGCGATTAGGTGGTGTCAGAGCTGCAACACTCGAGTGACTGGTTGGAAGCGTTATGCTGCAGTGTCACAGGTACCGATGCTTCTGAGGGTGACGGGTTAACACGTGGGAAGTATGTGCAGCACCAGTTCTTGTCCTCTTTTCAAGAAGAGGTGTAGGTTGCCCACTTGCCATGATGACTTCATAGGTCTAATGATTATGTAGCATCAAAGAAAGGGTATAACCTCACTCTGGATTTCACACATAATTTGCTGAAACATTCAGTGCAACTAGCAATACTAGCAGCAAAACCAGCAACCTCTACCAGCTTGTGTACACAGCGGGATAATCAGGCGCTGTCCTGTCTCTTGGCATCTTTTTTTTTCTCCTGTGGGGTAATTCTAGTTCTATTGCTGGAGCTGTCATCCCCAAACTGCATGGAAGAGGGATTTCAGAGAGAGGCTAACAAGCAGCACGAGCCAGGCAGACTGAACAATCCGCATTACTCTTACAGGAGGTCTCCCATATGGCACACAGCTACGCTGGCAGGACAGCGTGGCCTGCTGCTGCTTCGCAATCTGAGGGTATAAACTCAGGTCTTTTGCTAGCTCTGCATTCCCTAGTTGCTTTGCCACCAAACCTTATGGTTATACACGAATTGTGAAAAAACATCTCTTGCTACCAGATCCCTCTGCTTTCTTTCTAAAATGGCAGCACCTCTAAAGAAAACGGAAAGGTTCTGTCCACAGGCGATAGTTGCAAGTAATTGTCTTTGATTTCTGCAAGTTGTAGGCTAGATTTGATTTCTGCAAGTTGTAGGCCTCATAAAAATCTGCCAGGTAAAGACATCAAGATTATAGCTGAGAAAGAATGTAAATAGGACGTATTGAAAAACGGCTTGAGAAACTAATGCAGTCGTACTTAACCACTGCCTTTCTTCTTGCAGTCCTTCCAGGGCTCTGCAAGAACCCAATCTCTACAAAGCCTCATGCCTCTCTTTCCACAAATCATGGCAGAATTCCCATCCTTTTCCTCTTGCCTCACTCCACCATTATGTAACTGTAGTGTGTGTGGCACACAAGCTAAGAACTACGAACAGATTCAGAATTTTTTCACTGTCCTCTCATTTCCTTGTATAGTCATTTATAGGAAAAACCTGAAATACTACCAGTTCTGGCTATACACTACTCGTGTTTCCTCCCTGTGGAAGCATAAGGAGAGGGACCATATATGGGCCTCAGGACATATCGGCGCGTTGCACTCATCTCCCCAGACCCCAACGTTCTCGATGCTCGGAGAGGCCTGTTACACCCAGACCTGCCCCCACAGAGCCGAACTCGGCTTTTTGAACCTGCGAGCCACCAGGAGGGGGAAGGGCCTGCCTCTCCTGTTGATTTTGTCCCGCAATACCGGCTGACCAAACTGGAGGCCGCTGTGGCATCACCGGAGGCGCTCCAGGGCAGGAGCCCTGAGCCGTTATGGATGCCGTCAACAGCCGCCCGGCGCGGAGGCCAAGGCTGCCAGGCGGAGCCCCTGCCGAGCACACAGGGGCACAGGCGGGGAGACAGCCCTGCCCCGGGGAGCGGCCCGGCCGCCGCCGCCCCTCTCCCCCTCAGGAAATCACTGAGGGAGCGGCGAAACAGCCGGGACCAGCGGATGTGACAGCAGCGCTGCCCCCACAGCGCAGGCTGCTGCTGGGAGGGACCGCCCCCTCAGCCGGCCATCGCCAATCCCCTCTCGCTTCGGAGCGTGACCGACGGCCCTCTCGGCCAATTCCGCTGCAGCATTCGCCACACGGGCCCCGCCCCTTCTTCCGTTGGCTGGGTGGCCTGTCAATCGGTAGAGCCCTTCCCGCCCCTTTCCGGCAGGGGGAAATGCTAGGTAGGAAGGGTGGCGGGGGGAGAAGAAAGGGAAAGAAACCAATGAGACGCTAGAGACGGACACCTCAGCGGCGGAGTGACAGGCGGGCGGGCCAATTGCCGCGCCTCTTCCCCCTGCGGCTCCCTCCCCGCAGGGTGGCGGGGCAGAGGGGGCGCACCTACCGCCCCTTCCCCGTTGGTCTGTCCCACTCCGGGCCTGGCGGGCTAGGTTGAGTTAGCGGCTCGGACCATTGCTCACGGCGGGCGGAGGGGGGTGCGGGCGAGGAGGAGGAGGAGGAAGGAGACGACGAAGGAGGCGGGGGGGACGGTTTAAAGAGACAAGAGCCGAGCGGGCGGCCGGCTGGGGGAGCAGGAGCGGCGGCGGGCGGAGACTCGCCCCCTTCCCCACACACGCTCGCTCACACCGCGGCCAGGGTCGCCGCCGCCACCGCCCCCCCTCCCTTTCCCCTCCGCCCGCCGCTTCCACAGCGGCCTCTATGAGGTAGAAGGGAGCGGCGGCCACTCCGGGGGCGGCAGCGGCCGCTACAGCCGCCGCCTCCTCCTCCTCCTCGCCTCAGAGAGCCCCATCTTTGTGTGTGAGGGAGAGGGCGGGCGAGAGGGAGTGCGCGCTGCCCGCCCGTCGCCGCGCTTTGTTCGGAGCCGGGGGGCCGTGGCGGCGCGGAGCTCCGGCTCTATGTGCCAGCCGCTCCCCGCGCCCCCACAGCAGCCCCGGGGGGGCGGCGGAGGCCGCGCGGCAGGCGGCGGCGTGAGGGGCCGGAGCCCCTGAGGGCGGGCGCGCGGCGGCGGCGGCGGCGGGGGGGGGGGGTGGGGGGGGCGGGCGGGTGCGCGGCCGCCCCGGCCCGTGCCCGCGTCCGTGTCCGTGCGGTTGCTGCGGAGGGGGGGAAGGGGCCGGCTCGCTGCCCGCCGGCCCGGCCCGTCTGCGGGCGGATTGATGTGGGGGGGTCTGACATGAGTCCGCCGGCGGCCGGGTGCTGCCATGTGACCGGCTTCAAGGTGGAGAACTGGAAGCAGAACCTGCGGGCGATTTACCAGTGCTTCGTGTGGAGCGGCTCGGCCGAGACCAGGAAGCGCAAGGTACCGGGGGCGGCTCGCACCCCCCCCACCCTCCTCCTCCTCCTCCTCCTCCCCTCTTCCCTTCCCCTCCCGTCCCTTCCCCTCCCTCCACCGACCCACCCGCCCGCCCGCCCTCTCTCCGCCGCTCACACGCACTCCGCCGCCTCGGCCTGCCCGCGGGCGCGGGGAGGGGACGGGTCCCCCGCCCGCCCTCTCTCCTTCCCTCCCGCCTTCCCTCCCCACGGGGCAGGTGGGCCCGAGCCTGCCCCAGCCCCGTGTCCCCGCCCCGCCGGTTGGGAAGGGGCCCGGGCTCCGGCATGCGGTCATGGGGGGAAGGAGGGAGGAGGAAGCGGTCGGTGTCTCCCGGAGGAGGAGGAGGAGGCGGGCGGGCCGGGGGGGGAGGGGGGAGTACAGCGGGGCCGGTCACCGGGATGAAGGAGGCAGCCAGCCAGCCCCGGCGCCCGCCGGTGGGGCCTCCCTCCCTGCCACCTGCCCCGGCGGCGGGGACGGCTCTCCGCAGCGCGGCCGCCTCCTCCCGGAGGTGCGGGAGGCAGCGAGGGTTTCCCGGAATACGGCCGGGGGGGGAGGGGAGGCCCGGGGCAACGGGCACGTCCGGCCTGCGGCGGAGCTTTGTGCCGCCGGGGCGCGGCGGGGAGCCCCGCGGGGGCGCGCCCGAGCCCGGGGGGCTGCGGCGTGTGCGTGGGGGAAGCGGGGAGGCACAATGGCTGGGAGCGTGTCTGCGGGTCCCGCAGGCGGCAGGGGGGCAGGAAAGGACTGGATTTCTCCCCCCCCCCCTTAAAAAAGGAAAGCTGCTCGTTCTGGTAATCCACTTGGAAGAGGGAATTCCTGCTGTGGTTGGGCGGGGGGAGAAGAGGAACCGGCTCGGTCTGGAGTACACGGAAGGGGAGAGGGGAGTTTGCTCTTGGAGCGTGTTGGTGCTTGGGGCATGCACCGAGCAGGCAAACGCCAGGAAAAAAAATCCCTGTTAATGAGAGAGGAAGAGCACCTTTTCCCACGTCGTCTAAAATTCCATCCCTACCCCATGCGTGCTTCTAGAGAACTTCTCAACTATGCAACTAATGACTGTTTTTTCCTTAGAATCAACTAGTTTTTACTTCAAAGTGACTTGGCAGATTTCTATCAGTTATCATATTCGTGACTGAGGAGGGGAGCGCAACAGCTACACGTAGCAAAACTTGGGGTTTGGGACAGCACAGATTGTGTTTATGTTGAAGCAACCCATTGAAAACTTCCTGAATCCGGTTGCTTTGCGTGAAGCTGCTCAGTTCATTATTCATGGTAGAACTAGAGTATGAAAGATGTACTTCAGGGGTGAGGTGGCTAATAATTTTTCTGTGTTCCGTTTATGTTCTCGGGACAATCCAGTTTTCCAGTTTTTTACTTAGAGGCAAAAATGGAATCTGAGAAGAAACATGTTTTAAATGTATTTAGTTACTTGATAGCCCTGCAAAATGTAGTCAAACTTGTTTTCAGTATTTGTAGTCCCCCACAAGTCAATATTATGAAGTATATTAGTCAAAATCTGGTTTTATTTTGCCTTTAGTGTGTCAAAATACAAATTGGTAGATTATATATGGTACTTAAAGCTTAAATGGAGGAAAATATACACATGCTGTGGAAGAAAAAAATTGAAGTGAGAAGTCTCGCAGAGAAATACAAATCAAGTGTTACGTGAAAGAATGAAAATAAAATTTCATTAGCAATATTACCACTTTAGCTTTTTTTTTTTTAAATGTGGAGCATCTTTTGTAACCTGCATACCATTTGTATGCTGCAACAGTTTGGGCTTTTTCTTCTGAAATCTAATGGTAGTGATGGGTTCATCATTGCTTGAAAAAACATCTGGAAATAAATTATATTCCATTGTAATCAATCTGTTTGCACTTCCTCTTCGCACAGCCAGGCTCATAAAGCAGAAGAGGATTGTTTCAAGATTATCATCTCATGGAAAACATCAGTTTTCCAAATATGTGCTAAAAATGTCCACCCGTCCCGTGTCGTGTTGCCCCCCCCCCCCTTTTTTTTTAAGCAGGTTACCAGTCTGAAAATAGTTGGATTCCTCAATTCATGCAACCTGAAATATGTAGGAGTACATGATCACATATAGGGAAACATTTTGGCTAACCAAATTTGGGGTTCAATTTCCAGAGTATATTCATAAAGATTAAAGAAAGTATGTGAAGGACAGTTACTATACTTACCTCTCCTGCATAGGGACATGACATCATCTTCCTTGGAATTTTTCTTTACTAAAATTCTCTGTCCGTATGTGTGCCTTACAGTTTTACATGTAAAATTTGATAAATGGTATTTTCTGTTTGGAGGCATGTTTATTGTCTAATAACTAGAAAACAGTCCTTTGTCCTTTAATATTTTATATACACATATATTATGTATGTGTGTATATATATTTGAGGAGCACAGCTCTGGCTGGTTAAGAGTACCCGTTTATTGGTGAAGATTCTTGTTCTTAATCCTCATCAAAATGATGAGGTCAGATTAAGGGTTTGGTAAAAGGTGATTTTCTTTTCTGTTGCAAAATCAAGGACAATCGCATCATTCATTTATCACAGAAAACATTCGACGTATGTACTTGATCGTTAATGGGAAGCACTGGTCAATTTAACTGTTAGTCAGATGAACCTAGCTGTGAAAAATGTCTTGGCTGTCTGGTGATAGCCAGATGTAAATTGTTAGGTTTCTAGATGGCAACATACTATCCCTCCTAAGGCTGTTTTTAAAATCTAGATAGCAATGGAAACTGCAGGGGGCAGAAAGTGTCCATTCCTCCTCCTTTACTTACACTGCCTACTGCATTATGCTTTGGAAGACCATTTTAATGCTGCTTGCTGTTTGCTATTCATTTTTAATATGTACCTTTTCTGCAAATAAGCTTTTATAAGCTTCAGCTCTCGGTTCAGTATGCTTTACAGCCAGCATTTTGAATAGAATGGCTGTAAAGCACAGTTTATAGTTGTAAAGCTATCTCCTGAACGTATATTTGAATTCTCAGTCAGAAGGAAGAGGTAATTATGTCTATATCTTTGTAGATAGTGGAATTCTGGTGAAGGTTTTAGGAGTATATTTCCTTCTCAAGCGTTTGTGCCGGGATTTGAGCAGTCGTCATGATGCATCACTGTATCTACGTGAAGAAGCAAGGCTGTAGCTTGCCTCACCTCACTGCATCTGGGCCAAAGTAGTAAAGTGCAGCAGTCATACTACATACTGTTCTAGGCAAAGGCTTTGCCGTGGTGTAAATCCATGGTTGATGGTAAAACCGAAGCAAAGACAAAACCTGTCTCTCACACTGTTTGAAGAATGGAACAGGAAAAGGGATAGAAGAAGAAATCTGAAGAATGGTTCTTGAAATTGTAATAATTGTCATTAAAATTTGGCACCAGGTTTCAGGGCTCACGCTATATGTAAAGTGGCACAAAATCAGGATTGAATGTCTCAGCTTTAGGACTTTGACCTGTAATTCTTGATTCTTAATTTTTGATAGTTAGAATCTGTTTAATAAGCTGATGGCAAAGCTCATGTTTCTGTAGGTCATGGACTTTACCTTAAATATTTTGATGTGGAAATTACCTCACAGTTAAGTAATACTGTGTAAGAGGTCCTTAAATTTAACACCACTACCCCCCATTCAGGAATTACAGAACAGACAGAGGATGCTAAAAAGACTTATGCAAGCCCTTCGTGTCAGCTTTTTCCATTTTTCTGTAGGGTCACGCTTCAAATGCTTCGCTTATTCCTTTGGAATTACAGATGAGAAAAATCTGGTTTGCAGTGCTGAATGGAGTTTTTGGTTCCCATCAGTGAGCAGTTAGACATGTAGATGCATCTTTGTGTCTAGGAGTTGGTAAATAATGGTGTTTCAGTGCTTGAAGGGCAGCTGAATTTAAAATTAAATTCTGTGTTACTGGACTATACACCTTGGACGAAACTGTCTTGTTCTGAATGGTTATTATCACTGCTCTGAAAAGGCTCTTGGTGATAAAAGCAAACTGCTCATCATGACCATAGTCATGATCTGCACAAGGTCCTATCTGGAATTTCAGAATGTTTGTTCTGTGCTTCTGCCAATAGATCAAAGAATAATTGCCTGTCAGGGGTTGTACACTCTCATTGAAGCGGGTGCATTCTAGCATATTTCTTCCTGTTGGAGAGCTTCTGTTGTTTTTTCCATTACTCTCTCTTTACATGGACCCTCCGGACTGATTGATGCTTTCAGATATGAAGAAACATTTTCTTTTATAGGTGATGACCTTTCCTCAGGTACCGTTCTCCCCATGTACTTGTGACTTCAGTCCTTCGTTCCTTATGATATTTGACAGATAATTTTAGAGGTACTTAAAACTCAAATGACACTGGTTCATTTCCTGACTTTCAAAGTAGAAAAAGTTTAATAATATCCTAGCAAATAAATGCCATGTCATGTTTTCAGTAGCAAGTACTGTGGTTCACATCTAACATCAGCATGTGGAGTTCCTGCTAAAACGACCTTGCAGTCACAGGGTAAGGTAATGGTGGAACTTTTTCATCTCATGCCTGTTGAGGCATGCTTGCTCACTTGCTTTCTCCCTTACAGCCTTGTCTCACCTACTTGTCCAGGAACAGGGAGGTGTTGCTTAGGCTGTGCCACCTTCTCAGCCTTGGTGTTTTGATTGCTTAAATTAATAAGGAAACCTTAGCTTGTTTTTCTTTAACATTTTTAGCATATGCACCAAACTTCTGGATTACAAATCCTGTGGAGAATTTGAAAGACAAATCCAGGTTTCAAGAAGCATGTCTCTTTTTCAGCTGCATACTCCAGTTTGGCTGCCTCTGTGAACTGATTTGCTCAGGAAGGATGTTCTTCCTTGCCATGTATTGTGGGGACTACCTTCTCCCTGAAAGCCCGTAAGAAGTGTCAAAATCAACTGCAAGCTTCATTGTTCAGGAGGTCTCCAGTTTCATACCTGAACAATCTTCCTTAGTTCTTAACCTCTAAGGAGCAAAGAGGTCCTTAGACCTGCTGAAGGTAATGTTCTCTTTCCTCTTGGTGTGAAGACACAGTCTTTGGTGTGAGAGATACCCAGACGTTAGCTCCATATTTTACCATTTCTTACCCAGACTTTAGCTCCATACACAGCGGAGCCTTGCATATGTGGAACAAGCCAGATTGAGAATGCTCCACTGAGTTTGTCTCTGGTGCCGAAGAATAATATAATACAAGATGTTCCTCTTCCTAGTGGTGTTAATCCCTATTTTGTATCCTCTACCATGTTTTTAAATAAGTGGTTGGTTTCTGGGCCAAAGGTTAGGAATTAGTCTTGCACCATGAACTCTAAGGTGGTGAACAGCAATTCTTGAGTTGTGGGATCTGGATCGTTAGGACTTAACCAAACACTCGTATCAGTCGGGTCAGCACTTACAGTCTGATTTAAAGGTTATATAGATCTCGGTCATTGAAGCTGACTTGTGAATAGTAGTTGTATTGGAATCATTTCCTTCTCTATTTTCTTAATATGGATGGAGACAAGCACAATAAATGCAACTTTCCTCGTACTTTTGGTTGTTCCCTGTTGCAGAGAAGATGAATCTTCACAAGCTGATGAAGGGGGAAAAAAAGGGATATGCTGGACAAGAAGGCTTCTTTTTTTCTGTAGTCTTATCAGCAGTCAAGATTTGCTAATAGCCAGGCTGTTTGTTGGGACCAGTTGTAGCATCTCTTTAATTTTGTCTGCAGTCAGCAATCTTATTTGATGTTGAAAATGTTGAAAGCTTTCAAACTAGAATGACAGCTGGTAGTGTGAAGGTGAGCAGAGTGGAATGGCTTTGTCTGATTTGTTGGACTATCTGTTGAGCTTTATTTTAAGCCATCAAAGCTTTAAACCCCAAACAAAGGTTAGATGATATCCTCATTTTTGTTTCAGGCCTTTATCTGTAGCTTTAACATGAAACCGGAGCTGCAAATCAGTTTCAAACCTTCTACTCTCCTTCTTTCATTTGAGGATTTTCCGTCTTAGTAACTGGAGTAACAAATCAACGGGTAAATGGTACTGACTGGTAGTGGAGGCTGTCTGCTTGTGAATTGCTGACTCTCCTTCTCCTGACTTACTACTACTTGAGTCTGGGCAAAAAAAAAGTATGTTTTCCTTTGGGACGTACTCTGGGGATCCTGCTTTGTAACAAATGGTGTTAGCTTGATTCCCAATGGTGGCTGTGGTAGCTGATTTGTTTTAAACTGGAGGAAGATTAACTCGGTTTAAAAGCTTGCATTTCTATCATTAAACATAGCTCCCATGGTTTTCATTATTATGCACGATTGACTTGGTACTGTGGTTTCCTGACATCTTCTTCCTGGTACATGAAGGGTTTTTTTCATTGGCCATACGTTTCCATTTCATTTGATTGATAGTTACTTGAAAACATTCGGTTTGTTTTTTTAATTCTTGTATTCCCATGGTTCTCCAAGTCTTTATAATGTGTCTGTAGCATGTGGCAGCATCTCAGGTGAGGAGATACATACGTAGTCTTGCTTATATATTAGTTATAGTGGCATCACAAGAAAGGCAATCTGAGGGTGACCTGTGCATTTTGCTGGATTTACCAAAACTATATTATTAAAAAGTAATTTTTTTTTTCTTAACCATGCAAAGAGCCATCATTGTTAGAGCCTTTCTAGACTCGGACAGAAAGAGCTGCCTAAAGAAGCTATCAGATCTCTTGTTAACCTATGGGCAATGGAGCTAAGTGAGTGAAATGCCATGATGACATTACAGTTTATTATGTTATCCTGGACTGTGTTGTCAGCAAGCAGTGCTGGAGTGTCAGGAGAGCCATATGTTATCTGAGAGGCCTAAACTGGGAACCTTTTCTTAGTGGAAGCGGTTCTAGAAGCTGATAGATCTGTCCTGACTGGATGAAAGCTCTGTCTTGATGGTTATATTCTTTTACATATTGATTTTGGAGTCCTTTATGTACATTCTGCTTAATTCAAGAAAACAACTTTGCTGCATTAGCTAGTAATATAATCAATGTTGTAAAGAGTTACTCATTGCAAAATTAAGCTGCATTCTGTTTGGTTCAAAACGCATTTTTTTCCAAGCAGTGGTATCACATTAATGCAACTTGCATCGCAGTTCCAGAATGATCTGTGGCTTGCTTCAGTGCTAGGACAGCTTCCACCATGTTGATCTCTCTCATTTAAGAAAAAGGACCATTTTATCTGTTTCAAGACCTATTTGATGATCAGTAAAGTGAACTGTTACCAGACACCAGTTGACTCAGAAGTAACCTAAGATTCACTTTATCAGCTGGTAATTGATTAGCAGCAAGCAGTCTATCTTGTCACATTCTTTTGTGTTTGAAATACATCAAATACTTGACTCTTTTCAGTTGTCTACTTTGGTAGAATGTTACTCAAGTTGGATTTGTTTAAAATCTCTGTTAAATCTAACACTAATTTAAAATTCTTACATTTTTTTTCTGTGTCTGCTGCTTTTCCAAGTTGGGAAGGATAACTTTCCCCCCCCCCTTCTCATTCTTCCTCTCCTGTGTTTAATGGAGCTTGAAATTAACGTGGCTGCTCTTGTCTACCTTTTGCATAGTATCACTGGTGATGTCAGCATCTCCCTGGGAATTATTTCTGTGAAGGTCTACAGTGTACTGAATTTGTCATTGAATAAAAAGAAATGGGTATTAGACAAGGGGAAGCTAAAAAAAGTGGACAATGTAACAAAAGTTGTTTTTAACACACTTAAAATGTAGCATAAATATTTATATTTATAAATAAATATTTTATCATAAATATGGGGGCTAGTGCAAGTTCTCATGTCCTGTAACAAATTCAGACATTAAACATGTCAAATATCCTCATATTAAAAGTAGTAATGAGGAGCAACTCACTAAATGTGACGCTGCCTTGGTAGTAAGTCTGCAAAGAGAATGGTCTAACTACGCTGACACGGTCTTGTTCTTACACCATCCTACTTTTGCAGTGTGACAGTTGGTTTGCATGCACAGCTGAGTTCTTCTGTCTGTACATGTAAAAATATAACTATTCATAAATTCAGTGAGTTGTATTTATGTAGAATTAAATTGTAGAGATGATGAGTTTCACTTAAGAGATTATTAGAATATATCTTCTTTTTCATTAACGTCTTAATCTGGAGTTCTGTGTTGCAACTCTTGCCCTAGCATATTAAACCAAGATTTCATCTGCATGTGTGTCTGTGTGTGTGTGTATATATATATGTATATATATGTATGCTAATCCACAGTTTAAAAAGTAGTATGTATGAATCCAAAAAGTAAAAGTTACAGTTAGTAGTAAGTTTATTTTTGCCTGAACACCTGAGAGACTGCAGTATTTGAATATAGTTAAGTGATGGGGATGATGGAGTATCAAACACTGATGTGACACCGAGTTCCATTTGTGGCGATTGCCTCGCTTGTCACTCAGAAGTTCATGCATTCAAGTAGACTTTTTTAAATAGGATTTGGCTTTGGATTCATCTTACTGAATTTGCTGCCAGGGCTTTTATATGTATGTTTTGATTCTGTTTTTAAAGGGCTTTTGTTTTGCATGAAGTACAGACTAGAACTGTATTACTTCAGTGTGTGTTAGCACAAGGAGAGAAAACAGCAGCTTATAAGCTTTTATTTTTGCCTCCACCACCCCAATTTTTGGTTTATGTTTTTTTTTTTTTTTAAAAAAAAGATTAATCTTCCTCTCCTTGTGTCTTTGAACCACCTAATGTTATTTCACAAAGTTTGTCTAACTATAATTTGTGCTTCTGCCCTGTGCATTCAGACTTGCTATTGCATGCAAGTCAGATTTTAAGGGACCTTCTTTAGAATATACTTGGTAAATAAAGGTAAGATTTATTGCACAGCAGATGTATGACAACTTCATAAGTGAAGACAGCTGAGATAACTGACTGATTTCAGTACCTCATTTATGTTACGTGAGCTTTGGTGACCCTGTGCTATTCAGTGACAAATGCAAAATTTGTCTTAAGGTTTTATGTTTTACTTTGCCGTGCTTTGTTGTCTTCATATTACTGCCCAGTTTTGTTCTCAAACTGGATCACTGTCCTTCTTGGCAGCTAGTGGCCAGGGTGAAATTCTCATATAATCTTGTTTTCTGTACATTGCTGACTTCTGTCACGCTCTCTTAGCAAGCATCCCCCTCCTAAAGCTTATTATTGGATATGTTTATCTGAATGATTAACACTCAGTTCTTTGGTCATTCGTGATTACATTTTGTGGGTTTGGTTGTGGGATGACCTTAACGGTGATGCAGAGAACAGAATGAGGAAAGCAGGGAAAACAGTTTCAAGAGTAATATTAGTTATGTGCGTAGACGTACAAGGCGCTCTTCTGTCATTATGAGGCTGTTCCCAAACAAAATTGATCTTACGCTTTGTCCAGTGTAATTTTATAGTACTACCCTTAGTGATGTGTTTCCTTGTCACATAGTAATTCTGCTGCATAGAACTTTTCGTGATGTGTAAGTTCCAGAGTTGCCCCAATAAATTCCATTTCTTTTCTGCATCTCTTTGCAGTTTTTCTGCATTAATGCAGTTACCAGAACTGATTCAGACTTGCACATTCTGAAGAGTTGCTCTCAACCACTTGTTTGCTAATTGAAGGGGCCTAAATCACAAAGTGCAGTGGAGTGGTACCAGAGTTCATAATTACATGGAGTATATCACTGTATAACTGTGAAACAGTGCCAAGTGTGAAAATGAAAAATATACATGGATCATTAGAGGAATTGCTTTATGACACTAAGTAAATCTTTTGTTCATCCATGTGGTTAAGTATTTTATGAAAGAGAAACTTGAGAGATCCTGCTATGTTTGAGGTCACAAGGACATCTCGTAATTGGAATGCAAGTTTTCAGGCACTTACTGAAAGATTTCAGGCAGTAGGAGGTGGGGGTTTTTTGTCTGTGTTAGGCTGCACACTGCAAAAGTCTGACTGCAGGAAAACAGCACTCCAGTTTAGTGGTAACTTGAAGAATTACTTTATTATAGCAATTCTTTATAAAGTAAGCAATTTAATTTTGTAAGCACGTTGTACTTGTAGGTTGAAACTGTTTTGCAGACAAGTTGTTTTAAGCAGTGGTATAAAGAACATAAGAAAACAACATTAAGGAGAAGGCGGTGAGTTAGCAAATCTGACAAAATTTAAAAGCTTGAATTCAAATTTTAAAACGAGTTGGGTAATGTGGGTATTAGTGAAACAGAAGAATGTGATGGAATTGGCAAGTGGTTTGGATGACAAAAATGCTGTTCAGAAACAGGATAGGGCAATATTTGATTTACCAGAGGAGAGCAAGAGATGTGAAATCTGGACCTTTCTGTCTGTTATCACTGAAGATTAGTGAGTGGGGAACATGAAATCCCAACTCCTCAGCTGTGGGTGTATGTGTGTCTTTCCTTAGCTGTCGAAGGAATTACCAGCTCTTGGCTCCATGTTCTTACTGTTGTGCCATTTGCTGCATTGTGTTGGTGTGATTGTGCTGTGAACCAGAAAGAACGGATAAAGATGAAAAAGATTTCTTTCCCCTCTTAATATTTCACCTCAATTGGCTCTATGTTACTGTCAACATAGGGTTGGACAAACAGCTGTAGTGTTGTAGTGCTGGTAGCTTGGGGGGAGGAGTGCCCGGGTGACGGGCGAGGACCTGAGTGGTGATGCTTGGAGGCTGCACATGGCAGTTTGAGTAACAACTGCTGCCTTCCTCTGGACTTTGCCACTGACAGATTGACTGTGTTTGAATGTTCTCCACGTACTAATGGTTTCTTCTGTAAAGTGGGGCTAATACTGACTTCGTTTGAAAGGTTCCATGGAGTAACCTCTATATCTGTTACAGCTGTGTGATTTTTACCTGCTATTGTACCGCAGGCTTTCACAGATGCACTAGTGTGTGCTGAGCCTGATATGTGAAACTTGTCTTATGTCTGCAGTCATTAGAACTTATTCCTGTATGCAAATAATTGGTTTCTACTCCAGTTTCCCTGTGAAAAATAAATGAACCAGGGAGTGTAGAATGCCTGTAATCTGTGATCAGCTATTACAGAAAATCCCCTTTTCATATTGTGTTTAATTTAATGAAACGAATAGTGTTTTTCGAAGTAATCAAGTTATGAGCCACTTGTTTCCCTCTTTAGACAAGGCCTATCGATGTTAAGATTTCTGTCTTTTATAATCAAAGTCTTAAAATGTTTTAACTTTTTTAAAAATTTTGGTTTAAAGCATCTGATCACAGGGCATCTGTAGCTTATGATCATGCTGCATATAGTTGAGAATGATGGGATAATAGGATTGTAAATTAGCTCTTTATGGTACTGGTTTTCCTCTGGCCTACTCCCTTGTGTAGTCTAGAGCGGCCCTAAGGCTGTTCCGAGCTGTGCCATCTGACTGTAGCCCTGCAGGGCTGGTGTGCCAGATGGAGACAGCAGGAGAATAGCAGCACTCCGGTAAAACCCTAAATGCTTCCTAGGGTGGAGGAGAGGTGCTGCTCAGCAACCCCATCAGGGCATCCTTGGGCAAGCAGTTGTGTTGGTACTCAGTTGCTCTTGTACTGGTGCAGCCATGGAAAGGACTGGACTAGGGGGTCTGGGCGTCTCTTTTTTTGAGGAGATGCATAATACAGGATGCAGCTTTTGAAACATTTTGAATATGTTAGCATCTCCTTTTTCCTGGTTTTATGCTTCTGTACTGCATCTGTGAAATGTTAAATTCCATAGCTTGTATGGATAATCAAATCGAAAAATATCTTAATGTTGACCAAGTGTGGTGTTTCCTGATGTGTTGTCCTGTTTTTTTCCATGGTATTCTTCTATAAGATAGCCAGTCAAGAAGAAGCTTCTTAAGGCTTATAGTTTTTCTTTTTTTTTATTAAAATGAAACAAACCCTCAAACTCTTCATTTTACTATCAGAGAATGACAACTTTAAACATGCTCAAAATGGAAGGTATCAGAAGTTTTAATCCGTTCATTTGGTGAGTTGTCTTTGTAGTTTTAACTGAAATTTATTTCTTAGAATGCCATGAAGTCTGTTGTTGGTATTACTGCATTACATTCAGGTAGGCCTGCTGATCTACCCTAACTGTGTGGCCGCCTTTGAATTCAAGAACAAGCTTAGTCGAGTAGTCTTCCAGCAGCAGCGGAATAGCCTCAGCTGCAAAAGTACCACCACACAGAAACCATGCATGTGAAAATTTCCATCTTGTGGAGATAAGGACAGTAAATGGGTGAAACTCCTTGAAGAATTGTATTACCTGAATGGCTGCTTCAACAGTAGATATTTTCTAGAGGAGCTGAGATACGCCAATTTACCCAGTGTTTCATCACTCTTTTGCCACAGAAGACTTTGTTCTCATTGCCCCATTAATGCAGTTAACACTTCTAATCCAGCAGCCCAAAATAGCTGTCAAGCCTGGATTTTACTCTGGTGGCATTTGCTGCACAGATAGTTGATATAACCTCACATGCTGAACTCGAGCTGAAAAAAAAAAAACCAACCAGCCAACTGAGGCGCATAAGCCTATTTTGGTCAGATATTTCAAGTGTCTGATTTAAATGAACTAATAAAGTCAACATGATAGTATGTAAAAGACTCTTCTCAGAAGAATGATTCACTTTGTCAAAGAAAGTAAATTTCTTTGAGACATAAACCCCTTCTGTCAACCTCCAGACCTGTATGGAAACTAGTGGGAATAGGCAAGGAAGGATGTGCCCTGTGGCTTCCTTGCTGCAGTTACTATCTGTGCTGGAGGACTGAACTAGGAGAATGGACCACAGAACATGGTGGCTATCATATTCCAACCTAAATAGTATTTATCTGTGCTCTTGAAGACAGAATGCTGGTATTTTTGTGATCCCACAGGACATTACACAGATTTGGAAGTCATCATTTTGTCATTGTTAGTAAAGATGAGTGATTTAAGGCTATGGCTGTCACGAAAGATATGCTAGCTTGAAGTAATGAACTCCTGGGAAGAAAAGTATGGTGAGAAATAATTTACAAGCTGCTCTAGGGGAATTAAAACCAGAACTTGAGCCACCTTGTAATTTCATGGGAATTAGGGGATAATATGTTTTTGTTAGGATAGATCTGGTTTGGTTTTTTGGTTTTGTGAGAGATCAACCATAGACAGCAGCAGTTAAGTGTGATCTCTGTGAATAGGGTGGATTAATTAATGTTTCAGAGCAGTCCAGTGGGGCTTATATGGTAGCACTATGCTCCAGAAGACTGGAGTCCAGTCTGTGGACACTTCACACTAAACTGTGCCCCTTGGGTGAAGGTTGGTGTTCCCAGGCACTGCAGCATTCATTTCATCATTACAAGCCAGTGTTAAAAGCTTTAGATGCACTTCCCTGATTTCTTGACAAAGTAGATTTTTCCAAACTGACTTCAGTTACAGCATCTGCTTCAACTCAGTGTTTACTCCTCTTTGCTAGATGTTTTTGCTCCTTTTTTATTTAGAGTAGCTTCTAGTCTGAGGGAATTGGAGCTAATTTCCTAGCAAGATAGTAGATGAGTTGTAATCACTTCCTTACAAAATTCTCTACCCATGCTGTTCTTTTAATTTTCATGCTGTCATATTTGAGAGTTTAGAGGTATATCTGCTTACAGGTATGTGTTTGAAATAAAGCTTTTCAAGGAAATTGTACGTTTTTCCTTTTGTCACGCAGAAAGCTGTGTTCTGTGTAAAACCATGCTGCTTGTGATGCCCACTAGACTGTTCCTGTCACTTTAACATACTTTTATATTCAGCTACTACTAATAGTTCATGATTTAGATTTTTTTTCCTTAGGAGATGAAATCAGTTTGTCCTGGTTTTCTTCAGTGCTGAATCCCTTAACCTCACCTATTCATATGCTTCAACCCACACTGCTTAACTTCTTAAAGTATTTCCTTCAAGTTAAGATCTTGGACGTAGAATATGTAATCTGTGAAATCAATTCTATCAGCATTAATACTATACATTTCTTCTGGTTCATGAAGTAAAGCTGCATTAGAGGTGAAGCTCACGATGGATGGAACCTCCTGTGTTCATAGAAAAATTTCTAGCAAACCAGATCAAAGAGCAGAAGTCATGCTTTATAGTTCTATTAATTCTGCAAAGCAAAAGGTCTATGGTGAGTGCTCAAGGAGGAAGAAGAATCTACCATGTTTTCTTCAGCTTCGTGACTTTCTTCACTTCCCTCTACAGTTTTTATTTTAAGAAACTTGTAGTAAGGAGCTCTGTTTTCAGGTTTCTTTTTGTGGTCAGTTAGCTGGAAAAGTGGAATGGGTGACTGTGAATCTGCCAAACAGAACTCCTCAGTAGAGTTGGGTCTGATGTAATGTCATCTCTGACCTTCTGGTGAGGCCAAAGCTGTTTTTTAATCTGCCCTTAACTCACAGGTAATGGCATGTATTATTGTAGAACACAAAAGACTTGACAAACTGTAACTCAGCACGACTAGTGTCCTAAGTTGGACTCAGTGGTAGCTTTTTTCTACAATTTGCACCTAGCTTTGAGTAGCTTATTTCATGTCAAGTTGATCTGACTGGATACTTTAATGTTTTTCTGTTAAACATGAGAAATCTGGTGGACTTTTCTAATTTTTGTTTTTGTTGTGTACCTGTTCTTTGCAGCGTGTCCTCTACAATAGTCAATACCTTGTTTTCAATGGCTGCTGCTTTTTTTTTTTTCTTCTTCCATACCTTGAGTTTCCCTTGGTGTTCCTACTTCTTTGGCTGTACATTGCCTTTTCCCCTAGAAATTGTCTGTTTGTTTACAGTTTAGGCAAATGTCTGCATTTCTGTGCTCTTAATTTCTTAACGTGAGCCCACCCTTTCGAGTCTGATCATGGAGCACTACTCCTGACACACTAGCTGAGCAGACTGCTCTTCATGCCAAGGTTGTAAGTGTTAATCTTGCTGCAGACTGGGGTGATAATTCATTGCTGTCACAGCAACACATGCTTAAAGTTGCTTCTTGCCAGATTTGTTGGCTATATGCTACACTAGAGAAAATTATTTCAAGAGTCTTATTGCATAGCCAGATGCTGTAGAACTAGTGCAATCAACTTCCCCTCCCCCTTTTTTATGACTGTTCTGACTTCAGGGAGGAAAAACTATTATATAGTGAAACACATTCCTGTGGAGCACTAGTAAAGAGGTAGAGGAACTTCTGATCGTGGGTAATTTTTCTGGTTTTGCTTGTAGGGAAGTTCTATTTTGTGTTCAGGTTAAAAAGGAAGAAAGGCTTTTAAGGGAGGGTGAGGGGAATTTAAAAAGGAATTAAACAGTGTCCTCCTTGCTGGTTTGGTTGTGTTCTCTGCTGTAGTTGGGTGCTGTGGAGGTTTTATGTTTTCTTTAAGAACATGTGCTAATGACTAGGTTGACTTGGTTCTGAAGAACTGTAACTTCTGCCATCTGTGTCCTTAGCGATCTTTCAAGTGGAGAAATTTTGTGAATTCTTGTTTGATAATGGCCAGCATATCTAGGCACTGGCCTGTAAGATGCTACAACTACTTTATCTAGGTCAGGTGATTATAATTTTATCTCACTTGGAATTTTTATTCTATGCTGCTCTATATGTCCAAGGATACATATCCAGTTCTTGGAGTTTATGGCTGTAATTTACAAACTTCTTGTTGTTTGGGCTCACTGGAAGCTGATACTGGAAGCTAGATCACAGAGTACAGGTCACCACTCTTACTTGGTCACATCTAGCCTTTGTAAGGCTTCTACAAGCCCTTTACATCAGTAGCTGTTCTGTGTCTGAGATGCTGTAGGGCTCTAAAGAGGAAAACTTAACGGCTTCTTGGTACAGTATCTGGGGTTGCCAGAGCAGGTTAACATTTGCCCTCATATACATGCTGTAGAAAAGTGAAAGTTAGGTAATGGAAAGTTTCTGAAAAAAAAAATGTTTTGTGCACAGTGGTGTTTGATTACCAGGGAAGTGAGATTTACCGATTGTTTAGTCAGACACAAACTTGCATAAATCTTGTAAAATCTAGTGGCTAGGCAATGTGTCACCAGCAACTTTAGCCTCTCTTACATTTCAAGAGGAGTCGCCATAGAAGGTACATTATTATGAGTGTGTTCCAATAGGTCAAGACCCAGGCAAAAATGTGTTATCAGAAAGTTCACTCTAGTTTGACCCAAAATGTGTGTCATGCAGCCCTTCCCTGCTTTTCATTCTTTGTGTCTTGATTATTTGCACTACCAGATTATAGGAAATACTATCTTGAAAATCAGAATTAGAAAGGACTTCTTTTAGACCTGAGTAAACCGCCTTTTTATTTGGCAGGGACAGTTTTTAAGCAACCTGAGGTACTTTCAAGAAGGCCTGAGGCAGTACTCTCAAATTCTTTTTTAATCCTGCTGTAAAGAGTAAAGACTCTGTATTTGTCTGCACAACACTGCACATGTTTATAACCATAGAAACGGAGCAAGAGATCAGAACTAGAAATCTGTATGGGATCTCATGTAATACATTTGCTTAACTCGACTGGTGAGATTACTGCTGATTTGCAATTGTAATACTTTCCTCAAGAATCCCCTAGTTTTGCTTCAAGCTCTTAACTGGTTTTTCAAGTGATGTATGCCAAGGCAGTTCTGGTTTTTGCTCAGGTAAAAGACTTGGTAATTGACATTCTCTCTCATTCCCATGTTTTCCTTTGCCACCCCCATCCCAGTGCTGTGGTTTGTGCATACATATTAGCCTTTCATTTTTCTGTGTACAGGGGCTTTAAGACCCCGGACAACTTTATCCTGCTGCTGGGGTAGCCTGCACAGCTCTTTGAGGCAGACTAGAGAAAGGTTGGGTTCTACAGCTGAGTAAATGGTAGATTGAGGCTGAATGTCTTGCTGTGTGCATTATAGATGTTGAATTTATTACTGGTACCATTTCTGTGAGTGCAGAAACAGGGATTTGTTTAGAAAAAATGGCAAGATGTGTTCTCTGTTCTTATTAAAATGCAGATTGTACTGTGGTTATTTTTAATAGCAAATAGAACAGTTTTTTATTTTTTTTTGAACAATGCCAAGCATGCACAAACTTCTGCTATTATGTTAATTTTGATAAGGGGTCTGGAGCTTTAATGAGCTGTTAGTATACTAGCTAACACCCTAACCAACAGAAAGTGTTGGTAAGTCTGTCTTAGTTTTGGAAACAAGGACAAGATAGATCAGTGGAAGAGTGTACTAAAAAGTATGCCTCATCTGCGAAAGAATACTTGTTAGTATGTTGGGAGCAATAAATTATGAGTTTTTAGAAACTGTTGTGTTCCTGTAGTATGGGGAGGAACAAGGGAAGCAAATAATGATAAATACCCTAGTTCTCTCTTTCCCAGTGAGTCTGCAGTTTCAGATCTTCAAAAGCAGCTGTTCTGCCCTCGCAAATCCAATTGTTCAGTTGGGAGACAAGAAGCATTAAGCTTATCTTTATTATTTGCTTGAACTGATTGATTTCAGACCTTGGTCATTTGCAGCTCTGGGGCAGAGCTTGTAGAGTCCTACCTTTTGATGATGTTTCCCTGTTGGAATGCAATGTGGTAACTTTGAGATTGCATCAGATGAATTTCCTACTTAAGGGGAAGCTGTGGATACCAGCAGACCATCAATGTTGATTTGGGGAGAGAACTGAAATTCAGAAGGGAAGGCAGGACACACAGAACCCATGCCATCTGTCCTTTGGCTTGTTCAGGCTTCCCTGCAATTCAGTCTTCCACTTACATTCACTTGATATGAATTACTACCTTTTAGCACAACAAAAAAACCTTTCAGTTTCTGTATGGAAAGTAAGTAAACTGAAAAAAAAAAAAAAGGAGATGGAAGCCTGTACAACACATAATACACATTGAGGGAAGGTAGAAGAGTTGGAAGCAAAGTCTCTTGTTTTGGGTGGGGACATGAGGGAAGAGAGTGTTCAGGAGTATATCGACAGTTCAGGAAACCCCTGGTGTAAGCAGTGAGGATGCACCAGGGAAGTAACTCTAGTGACTCAAGCCAGAGTGCTGTTCAGGTGTAACTATCCCTCTGTTTCTCAAAGGCGTGAAATAGGTTTTTGGCTTGGTTCTGTCAGGGTGGGTTTTAGTGGTATAGCTGATTCTGTCCCTCCCAGCAGTGTGTCCTCTCATAGACAATTGTGAACGTGAGGCCTTGGCACAGATGCTGTTGGCCAAGTTTCATTTCCCTGAAGGACGTTATGTCAGCAGAAATTATTGCGTAGACTTAGCCTCCCTGTTTGCATGAACACAGCTTTTTCATATAGATGTACCTTCTTGCTTTTTTGTCTTTCTTTTAAATGCTTAAATTCTGTGTGAAGTCTGTGTAGCTGCATGTTAAACATAACTGATGGCTTTCTCTGTTGCTTCATGCATGTCTTGAAATTCAAATTTAAAACCACTTAACAAAAGCAAATTTTTCTATCAGTCTGAAAACCAAGAACCTGTCACTTTCGTGTTGTGGTAGCACGTAAAATTTCTTGATTCTACTTCTTGTAGTAAGATTATATTGGCTGATGGGAAGCCAGTTGGAAATAACTTTTTTTTAAATTGCAAAACCAAATGAGTATACTCTTAAGTCCCTCAAAAGCACTGCTTATGGTATCAAATGTCTGTTAATCATTTCTTAGAAGAAATTAGGGAGATACTACTCAATGCACTAATTTTCTACAGCTTTTCTAATTACTCCGTTGATTTTTTGAAGCATAGATTTGTGCCAAGGTACACTGGGGTATATTTGAACAAAATACAGAGCAATAAAACTGTAATTGTAATTCATGTATGATCAACAAACAAAGCATTAATTTTATCAGTTTTGCTAGCAGTCTGTGTTAGAAGTGTGTGGTTGGTTCTTAAGCCTGTGCTTCATTAAACTTTTTGCACCGTTCTGTCTCGTCTGTCAGGCAGTGTCCCACACTGAATTGGTGCTTTATATATAGAGGTATGTGTATCTGTAGGTAACTAAAAAAAAAAAGTCTGAAAGTGTATGTAAAGGCTGGTTTAATGGTTACTTTTGGTAGAGTTTTTCTCTTCTCTATATTATAATTATCTCAACCATAAAAGAAGAAAAACGTCACTTGAGTTGTTTCAGTCAGTCTACTTTCAGTTCTTAAGTACTGGTCTACTGAACAGTCACTGTTCCGTTGTATTAGTGTTAATTATATAGTGACCTCATCTATATTGTTTTACTAAAAATGCAAATAATTACTGTAAACAGTTTTAAAATTTATTTTTCATTTCAAACCCAGTGTGTCGTGGAAGACTTCTATTGAATATTATATCATGAGAGACCAGAACTGTGTGATAAGAAAATGTGTGTTGTTACTTAGAAGCCTGTAAGAACACTTACTTATTTTTTTGTGATGTTGCTGTTGGGTGGAGCTCAGGGCTGGTTTTGGCCAGTATAAATGTGTTTCCAGATGTTAAAGTCTCAATTTGAATTTTGAGTTTTTAATATTTCATTTAATTGCACAGAATATCATTACTGTGGATATTTTATTTTAATTCATTTTCTTGTGTGTGTTTTTGTGTGCACTATATATGTGTGGTTTTTTAATATATAGTCAGTGATAATTTGCTTAACCTTGGGAAGGGAAAATAGAGAATGGCAATATGAGATACTTCAGGGTCTGTGGTATCCAGTATAGTACAGAACCTGTTTCTTCTCTGCCTTTTTAAGGATCGGGTTCACTAATTTAACGATCAATTAAAGAGGATTCAAGGTCTGCTGTATTTTGTCAGAGCAGCACAGCTAGACCATGTGTGTAACTTTTTTTTTCTTCTTCGCTAATTTCTTTGGATAAGTATGACTATCAGCATTCCTGTCTCCTCTTGTTTGATTAAAAAGAAAATTTAGTATGTTTTTTTAATTAGGTACAATATTAATGGTTACTTTGATCCCCCACCCCACCCCCCAGTTTTCTAAGCGAATACTTGGCAGCAAAAGAGCTGCATAAAACCTTTGGAATAAAGAACTGCTATCCCTTGAAATAGCTGCTGTTTCTGACTTCTTTTTTTCTTCAGTAGAAGCAGAATGTAGCCCAAGGAGAGAAAAGTATCATCTTTTGCTGTAAAGATGGAAAGATGAAACTACGACAAAGAACAGGTGAATGGAGACGGTAGTGTTCTTGTAAATGCATATGCCATTCTCAGAGGCTTGTTGAAGAATGATGGAAATAGTGGCCACTTTTGAAAGACTGTCACTACTATACAGTGCTGCTGTTTTGTCTCTTTCAAAAACATGTTAGGAGAAAAAACAAAGGAGGTGATCAATCTTTTCAGGCCTGCTCTTGTAATATTTTGGTCAACTTTAAGTTTGCAAAATCTTCATTATGTTGATTGTTAGAGGTGGTCTGACTAAGATGTCAGATATGAAAGGACCCACTTCTTTAGTTAATTTGTGACTAAAATAACGGAGGATTTGTTGTAGATTCTCCAAACCCCTATTTTATACTGTGAGGATAGACTGTATTTTGAATGATTATCAGACATAACAAATCTGTAGTTTAAGGTGTTGCAGCTGACCATCTTGTAATGCTTGCAAATCCTGAGTGGTAATCCCTTTTCTGAAGAACTGCGGAATGATTTCTTATCTCTAAATGGACTTCTGGTTATTTCAACCCATTATCTGTTTGTCCAGCAGTCTTGTGTGGCTGGGATTCATCTTGCGTAGGACTGCTTTTTCTTCCTGCTTCTCTTTACCTAGCACCCCCCACCATCTCCCTTGCAAAGAAACAGGTTTTCATTTACCTCTTTTGTTTACATATTGACCTGTGAGTTTGAACTTCTCCCTAAGCTGTAGCTCTTTGAACATCAGAAATGTTGAGCTAGTCCAGGAATAATTTTTGTATGAACTGTAAAAGCCCTTCTGTTTCAGATGACCATCTTACATTCTGAACTAAATAACAGAACAGCTTGTTTGCACAGTGGATTGTGAGACTTTACAGCTACTGCCTTTTTTTTCCGGTAATGCTTTTTGGGTTTGGTGGGTTTTTTGTTTTGTTTTGGTTTTAGAATTTGTCTTTGTCTTTAGTTTTCAATTAAATCTTTTAATCTCATACTGCAGGCAGCTTTACATTGGTACACAGAATAGTTACGCTAATATTGGTGTAACTATCTCACATGTGTACAAGCATCACATTTTAGGATTATCATCAAGATTCCAGTATTTTCTACCATAGGCATGAGTTATCTTTGTTCAAGTATGTGAATGCTGGAGCCTTCTTATCCCGTCCGTTTTGAAGCATTGTGTCAAATCTGAAGCTGTATTTGGAAGACTGCTTGGGTATTGCGTTCATGTCCTGTTTTCACACTAAGCAGGTATTTCCCTCACAGCTCTGAGTAAGCTCTGCTGTCCTCGAGCGAGTGTCCTGAGGAACAGTAGGCTCTGCTTCAACATTAGACAGACTATGGGAGTTCAGCTGGTAAAGAGGAGACTTCCTTTTCTTGTAGCTTGTTTGAATTGTGGCGGCCGTGTTAAAGTGAGATTCCATTAAACAGATTTACAAGGTCACTGACTACAGCCCAGTCTGGTTTTGTAGATGCCAGAGACATCCAGTCTGTTTGGATGATCAAAAAAGATTATTTGATTTTGTCATAATTGCTGTCTGCAAATAGCTCAATCCTGTTTGCCATAGGACTTAAAAAGCAATTTGTTCCACCAACATATGTTACAATTTTGAGTTGTGTCTTTTTTAGCTGGGAATCCTCAGATCTATGATTTTTCTTTTCAAATAGATTATTTAAATTGCAGTATTACATTTATACAACTGAAGTGGTCTCTTCCATGTTCTGCTTTACATAAAAATGCATGTGTGCCCAAGTACCCTTAAACTTTTCTGATAAGATAAACTGTAAATTATTGAGTAGGTTTTTTCTGAAAACATTCTGCAGCTTTACAGGTGTTCTCTTGGTAAATGAATTACTACTTATCTTAATTATTAGTGTTAATGGACATGCTTCAGGCTCAGTACTTGCTAATGCCAGGTAGAATCTTTTCTTCTTACATCTTTTTATGCTTGACAAATGTGACAGTAACTGTAGTTCTCACTGTCTTGTCTGAATGAATCAACGGCATGTGCATGAGTAGTTGCTGGCAATCACCTGTAATGTATAAGCAGACTATCGTCTTCCCCTCTTTCAAGTATCTTCTGCAGGCACTATTATTACTAAAATACCACATGCTACTGATTTGTCAGGTGCATGTGCTTCAGAAGACTGACTGATGAATGTCTTGTAGTTCCTCCTTGTGCTTTTCTCTCTTTTTAAAGGTCTCTGCTCTTACAGAAACCAATATGCTTCTGTTCAAGTGTGATGCTAACTACTGAATGTCTCTGGCATAAGTAGACATAAACAGAGCAAGGCCTCTACAAAAAGCCCTATCTTTTCCCATCATACAAACTGTACTTGTGTTCAGATAGTATTTTTGAACTGAAAATTTGCAGTGGCTTCCTGGATCTCAGTATGTACTCAATGTATGTAAAGTACATCCTGAAACCATCTTTACAGGAAATTGAGATTTAATTTCCCTTTTCTTTCTTCTAAGTAGAATGGTTACACTTTTTAACGTGTGTGTGTGTGTGTGTATATGTACATAAGTTGTGTTTTCAGTTGACAAGGAAGGTTCATATATATGGGATAGTTCTTTTTAAAATGCAAAGTTTCCCAAGAGACAGTGAAGGAAAAGGGAGATGTGCCTGAGGTGGGCTGCAACAGTTTAGCTCTTGTTTGCAATACTCCTGTTTTGCAAGATATAGAGAGGAAAATGATTTATTTTTTTTTCTTGAAACAAAAAATGAGCTGACTTACAGAATTTGAAGGGATAGGTACAAATAGGTATTCCTGCTTACTTGTTATAATGGATGTTATTTGGTGGGTTACTGTCTTTATTTTCTTGAAATAGTTTAAAGTTTGGAGGATAAACTCTGTCTTACATAAAACTGAAGATGAATCTTTACATGAATGGTGAAATGAACTTTTAGCTGCATGAAATGCTTGTATATTTAAATTTTCTGGTATTTGGACGCAGCATAGAACAGCATTTGTATGTGCTTGGTGTTTCTTGTACCAGGTGCTGAAGGAGCTGCCTGCAGTAGTGATACCTAAGGAGTTGTCACATTCACTAGAGCTTAGGTTTTCCCATTTCTGTGTAGTGTTCCTGACCCGTCCATTATGTGATTTTATTTTTTTTTTCCCTCTGGTCTCTCTTCGGTGTCATCATTTGACTTTTCTCTAGTAAAACTATAGTGATGAGTTTGCTGTGCAAAAACACTTCTCCAAAGGGTTATGTGGAGTATGAATATATTTGATAAATCTTTCCTTCATTTTTCTTAGGAGATAAGTTTTACCTGGGATTGGTGAACTGGGGAGTCCTAATGCAGATCTTGGGCTAAACACATGTAGGTAGTACTGTTCCCCCATTTCCTTCATCAGTTACCACTGCCATCACTTGATTATCAGAAACGGGATGTCAGGAAATTCTGCTCTGATTAAGTCTTTTGGCACTTTTCTTTCTCAGTAATGAAATAATTTGTGGAATAAATGCCTGGGCACGGATTCACAGTACTGATGAAAAACACTTGAACTTGCCTGCAAACTTTCTGAAAAATTTCCCCTCTCTTAGAGTACCTTTTCTCTGCATTCTTAATTTCTGAGTGATTAATCAAAGAATAACTGGAGTAGTTTAACTTTGACAGGCAAATTGTCTTCTACATCAAAGTACTGTTCTGGCTCTGGCAGTGGACAAAATTGAACCTTTAATAGAAATCTTAATGTCATCACCAAAAAAGAAGTGGAAAATGTTATGTATTATGTAGCATGTTACTTTTTCTTGCTTACAGGGCACAGACATAACGGCTAATAGAGCATCTTAAAGGCGAGAGTATTGTGTTTTGAATACTTCCACTAATCTGACATGTATAATGGCAGTAGTTTAAAATGCTGAAGGTAAATCCATTTGCGTTTCTTTTTAAAATCAGGTCTTTGTCTTTTGCTGAGCTTTATAAGCTTTTTTTTTTTTGGGGGGGGGGGTATAGCTTTAAGATGTTCTTCAGCACCTTTAAACATTTTTCTTTGCTGTCTCATAACTTGAGTTCCAGTATTTTAATTTAAGGAATGTTCTGTTGTGAGAATGTGAAGCAACGTGCATATTATGTGTTCTGAAGTATTGTCAAAAAGATGCATCGTGGAATGAAACAATGGTGTTGTGTTGAAAGCGTTGTCTTGACAGTTCCTGTTCTGCAGAACTCTGAATAGTTCCAAGAACTGGAATAGTTTTAGGACTTTTAAAAAAGTTGTTAGCCTCAGCTTTTCAATTACTTAAGAAGTAAAAACTGTGTCCCTTTCAAAAGGTTGCTAACAATTTTTTGGAGCTGGCTGTCAGATACGGTTCTCACAACATCCCAAACGCTTTGTAAGATAAGGCTTTACCCCATAAAGTGTTGTGTTGTTGTTATGGTTTTTTGTTTGTTTGGGGTGTGTCCTCATGTTTTGTTGTTAGTTGGGGGTTGTTTGTTTTTTAAACTTTTCACTCTCTTCTGAAGGTACTTAAAAGGTGGCTTATTGTTTGCTGTATTTGGTAGCATGAGGGTGGATTGGTTTTTGTCTTGGCAGGATTGGATAACACTTTGGTCAAAATGTCGTCGTCTTTTCATCTTTCGTATTTTAATAGGGTTATTAGAATTTTATGAAACCTAATTAATTCAGATAGAAACTGGTGTTTTTACAGAGACGGATTGTATAATGCTTATGGCTCTGGACATGCTTTCATGCTTGATACCAAGGAAGGATGAGATGTTTTAGGTCCTGGAAGTAATGTTGTTTGCACTTAATTATATTTTCACCCTTTTCTTCTGCAGCCCTTCCAACACCTTCCTTTGGAACAGTAGAGGGTAGGTGAAGCTTTTCTAGAGAGAAAGGCTTCTCTTTAAAACACGGCTAGCAAGATGGCAAAAATGGAGGTGCCTTGTTTTGTTTTGTCCTTGAAAGATCAGGAAAAATAGGGAAAAAGATCTGTTGTTGATATTATGAAACAGGCCTTCACTGTAATTAACAGCTTGGGAATTTTTCTTCTTGCTTTTCTTATCCTGTGTTGCGAAAGCTTGCTGTCCTGCTGGGATTTCTTTTTGGAATGCAGAGGTGTGTTCTAGCTAAAAGCATGTGCTTTGCCTAATAAGCTTTTGTAGCCATTGAGCCCAGCTGGCTGCTGCAGTCTGTATTTGTTTGTCTTAACTAATTTTTATATCCATGCTTTAAATTAAACTAACACTTTTTGCATTAAGTGACAAACCAAGCACAATGTCCATAAATGAAACCAAACACTATAATCTACTAATTTTTGTTTTCAATGTGCAGCATTATGTAATCAAGCAGCCTACTAAAAAGGAAGACGTGGAAATAATACTGGTGGCATGTAAATGGTGCTAAACTAAAGTGATCAGCTTGTATTGAAGGGAATGTTTATAAGAGTTAAGGGTTTAGCACTTCCTCTCTGAAATAGAGAAGGACAGTGGAGAGAGCAGGGTCTGGCTGGTCAGTGCAAAATGTTGTCAAATCTTTGTATCTTTTGCTGTAAGAGATTTTGTATGCCATCAACGTGTAGCACCTAGCTGGAGTCTACTGATGGGTTAATTTTCAGGGATGCTGCAGTCTTGCAGCTACCTCTGAAATTGATAAAAGTTCCAGGTACTCAAATTGTCTGAAATTCAGCTTCCTGTATTTCTGGTTTGGTCCAAATTATGAATGAACAGAATAAATATTAGAAGATGAAATATGGAATAGAAATTCTATTTCAAAATAATAATGAATTGCTATTTACGAGTCTACAACAGTGACACTGGAATTGTTGGTGCAAGATTGTTCTTCATGTATTTGTGGAAACTACAGATGTTTTCGTTCTTATGCCCCTTTGTCAGTTTTTGTAGTTGTGAGTGATGTGACATGTTTTCTTGTTAGGAAGACATTTGCCAGTGGGAAAAGGAATCCTTCTTTATATCTTATGTGATTGCTCACAGGTTTTGGGGCTGTTGGATCAAACATCCTTAACTGTAGACAAAGAGCAGACTTACTGTGGCTGATACCTGTAATAGATGCATTG
Source organism: Athene noctua (assembly GCF_965140245.1). Lineage (NCBI taxonomy): Eukaryota > Metazoa > Chordata > Aves > Strigiformes > Strigidae > Athene > Athene noctua. The sequence continues at coordinate 6,560,682 of NC_134051.1, read as the reverse complement.
TTGTAATGGGGGCTTCAGCCTCAAGAGATGCAGAGCCTTAGCCATGAATCCAGTGCTGCGTCATCTTCAGCACTCTTTAGGTAGTGCTGTGTCTCTGCTTCTGCTCTCTGGCCTTGTGGGTGACAGCAGCTGGGTTCTGGCAGAGTGCCCCTCACCTCAGCCCCTTTCACTGTCAGTTTGAGCTGTTCACCTTCCTTTCCTCTCCTCTGGACTGTTCATGCCTGGCCCTACCAGCTGCAGTTGCCACTCTTGCTGGAGTCATAAGTATGGATGGTGTAGGCTTGCCTCTTCTCTGGCTTTATTGCTGAATATGAGAACTTTTAATAGCATAGCAGTCATGTATAAAAATCTCTAGGTGCCAGAGGAGTTTTTTTATTAAGGTGCAGCAGCTGCTTGGAAGTTAAATTAAAAAAAACACTACCACCACCAATAATAATAAACAATAATGATGACAATACCGATCTTTAACCTTGTTTGGATATTTATTCTCATAGTAGTAAGGACAGACTTTTCTTCTAGTTAATTCATGTAGTTTAAAGCTCCTGTAAGTAGAAGTTTCTCCCTTTGCTGCTAGGGCGAGTGGCATCTGACCTGCACATAAATGCCCTCCTGTTTTCCTCTTCATTGTAGGCAAGCAGTCTGAGCTGGGTCAAGATGAGGATTTGAATCTATTTGATGGTTCTCCATGTTGCTCTTCAGAGAATTGCGTTTTGCAATTGAGGCTCAAGACCTTTTTTTTTTTTCTTAACACAAATGTCAGTGGACAGATTTAGGGCCTGGATGTCAACTTCATTCACTTACAGGTTTGCTTCATGTTTATTAAACTGTGACTGATCAGAGTCAAAGTAAATTTCCTGAAGTCTAAACTAGTGATGATGACACCTCAAAAAGATACAAACAAATGCATTTGTAATTACATTATTAAAGAAAGTCAAACTTTTGCATGTGGCTGAATAATTATTTATTATTTTTCCAATAACACTCTCTTTAGTAATGTACGGAATAGACTATTAAAAATACCAGGGTAAATTTCTCTACACTCAGTTTAAAAATCTTAATTCAGAAATCTGTCTGTTTAGATCTGAACAAAGCAGTGACACTAATACATGAAATGTAATCTGTTAATGGTTTACAGGCATCTGTGAGAAGGGAATATATGGATTTTTACTTAATGCTATTGTTTGATACATTAAAAAAATTGTCGAGTGGTTGGATATTGCTGGAAAAAAAGAGTATGAGAAGGAGATCTCTTTAGCTGTAGTCAACAAACTAAAAGAAAGAAAGAAATGAGAACTTCCGTGAGGTTGTCATCCTACACTTCTCAGGGGAATGTTTCAGCATTATAACTGGAACTTTGTTAAAGTAATAAAGTAGTGTCTTTAACAGTCCTGACACCAGTGATGGAAATTCAGAAAGTGCTTCATAGCCACTGTGACCTTCACAGTATTAAACCTGTCCAAGGATTGCTATCCCAGTGTCTGAGTAGCACTCTGAAACCATCAAGAAGTGGTGTCCTTGCTTTTTTTGAACTTGCTGCCAGGGTATACTTGAATTTCTATAGTATGGGAGGAATAGATAATTTCAATCACAACATACAAAGATTGTATATTATACTAGATGTTCAGTTTAAACACAACTAGGTAAGGTCAGAGAGATGCTTTAAATGTAACAAACTTAAAATGCTCTTTTCTGTCTCAATGGAAGGTTGGCTTTGAGATAACTGACAAAGTGCTTGGTAGTATGTTGGAGGTGAGGGAAAGGATCAAAGTTTCAGCTGTCTGTAGTTTGGTGTTTCTACAAAAAAAGCAAGTATTTGTTACAGCAGCATTTTTTTTTTTCTTAACGTATGGACAAGATGCTCTAAGAACTGAATCTTACTAGTGAAGTGCCAAATTGAAGATGCGATGTATTTTTGTGTTGGGTTTTGGAGGTGGTCTTTGTTTTGGTGGGGTGGGGGTGGGGGGACAGATTGAAGGGGGTTTTTGTTGCTTTTTGATTCCATTTAGGGGATTCCAAATTTCTCTACTTAGAAACCACCCCCTCCCCAAGCCTTTCTGAAAACCAGGAGCTAGAGTTTCATGTGCCCTGATCTTGAGAGGCAGTAATAATTTCACTGCACTCTCTTCCCAGTTCGTTCTTTTGAGAGACAGGTAACGTGAGCTTATTTTGCAGAAGAAGTTAATGTTCTAAATGCATCACAAAGTGTTAAAATGTAATAATTGGCCGGACATCCTATGTAAAAAGACATCTCTTCACTAAGAAACTATCACCCACCTTTCTACACACATTGTCATTAATGATTGTTCTGTGGGACTGCAGCAATTTGCAAAGTCCTTAAATGGATAAAGGAATACATTTTTGTCACTAGAATGCTTATTTCCCAGGGTTTTTTTTCTGAAGATGCTTTCATTCATCTTGCCAATTTTAGTGTGAGAAATCCAAACTCCTTTTCTCTTCCAAAAGGTATTTTGTGTTCATATTCCTTTAATAACAGTTTTTCTAAGCTAACTTGCATGTCTGTAGAGTTCAGAATATCCATCTGTCTAAATCTTAAATCTTCAAAAGGGTGAACTGCAGTTCTGCCTTCTCTCTTATCTCCAGAACTTGAGGTTTGCAAGTTTGCATGAAAGTTTTTTTTTTTTTTAGTGAATGAAAGACTTCTTATTTTGCTGTAGTAAAATGAATTATTAATTTGTTTTGTACTGAGGTAGGAGGAAATTGTAAGCTCCAGCTTGCTAGATATCAAAGCATGTTCTGTGTAAGCATATTGAGAATTTGCTTTCATTCTCTGGATGTTCCCAGGCAGTAATATGCTAGTTGGCTTAGAGTATTCCTCTACACATCCAGCTAGATGAACATAAATGTGTCCTCAGATGCTGACGTCTTAATATCATAAGCGTAACTAGACAAGCAAAATTTCTGGTTTGTCCATTATAGTTCCATTTTATGCTTCATGCTCGTGAAAGCACTGTTGTTTGAGACCCTGTGAATGTTCTGTCTTATTTTCTCAAAAAGACTTGCTGTTTAATTTTAGAGGATGCACTTGTTCTGTGATGAAGACTATTTAGTGTGTATGGGTTAATGGTCTTCTCTGTGTCAGCACGTTTTTCTGGCATGTTTTTAAGGGGGAATGTGCTGCTTGGGAGTGGTTTGTGGTGCTTGGGGCAAATGGGTCTTTGGAAGGAGAATCAGCAAATGTTCTGAATGGCTCTTGTAAAACCAAAAGGGAAATTTATTTTATTGTTTTATAATGGTTTTTCTTGTAGGCACTGTGAGGCGACTAAAACTTGTCTTCAGCTCCTGTTAGACAAAGAGGAAGTTTTATTCTTACGGCACAAAGAGAGTTTGGCTTGTACGCCTTGTTTGTTATATGTATAATCATTGAAACCCACAATTCTCATAAAAGTTGTAAGCAGTGGGGTTAACTTATGTACTACCAGTTGGCTTCCTTTGCTACAATAAATATAAAAATGTCATGTATAATAACTCTTAAAGTCTTGACAGAATGGTGCATACATAACTCATAGGAAGCTTTTAAAAGCAGAAGTGTTTCCTACCAGACTAATGCTTTTTGGTTAGGCTCAACAATGGATCTCTACCCTATTTAGTGTGGCATTGTGGTTTTAAAAATTTTTTTACATAAAACAAATAGTCACTAATAGATGCACTCTGTCACTATTGCTGCTCATTTTCTACTAGTCTCCTTTTTTGTTAGGAGTATTTGTCCCATAAATAAGTTATACCAGGAGAATCTCTGCTGTAGCATCCTCCCATCCATCTTTCCTACTAGCAGAATTGCTTTGACTTTGATGTGGACTAATTAAGTTCACATTTTTATGGACATCTTAGAGTAGTTAAAGAAAAGATATCTGAAATATCTGTGCTTCTCTAAATGAGGCTGTAGGACTTGTTAAGGCTTTGATCCTACGTATCCTGAGGTTTCTCTTTTCTTTCTGAAAGGATGCTATCTAGAGTATTTCCATCAAAGCAGTATGGCAAACTTCCCAAGAGCATACCTGTTTTCATGTGAAGAATCCAATTTCTTAGTTTTATGCAGAGCAAAATACAATCTCTGCAGCATGGGCAGGGTCTAGTAAGACTGTACAGCATCAGGCAGGTTTGTCAGCTTAGCTTGCTCCTTGAATTGCTTCTCAAGTCACGTGTTCACAGATTAGATCAATACATTACCTAATAGGATGTTTAAAAACATTTCCACGATTTGCTGACGTGGGGGAATGGTGAGGTAGAGTAATAGATTTTGTACTAGATCTTAGAATACACTACTGCGGTCTTGGCAAGCCACTTGTTCTTATGTGAAATTCGCTACTGCAGTGGTGCATTGCAGGAAACAGATAAAAATCAACACACAGAACATATCCATGCATCATGTATATTTGGAGAAAGAAGCTGCTCAAGGTTCAAATGCATGTCTACATGTTTTCAATAAGGCAAACATGCTTTCTACTTTTAAAAGAATCTTAATATAGAAGGACATGCGATTTAATTTGAACAAGTTCCATTATTTAAATAGTTTAAAAACACAATAGGGTCTCAAATGTATCTTTTATAGAGTACTTGAGAAATCATTTAAATTTGTAAATGTTAGTGGTGGAGATGAGCACCTACCAAAGGAGAAGCAAATAAGCAATTTCAGTGTAGTCATTTGAATTCCAGAGAATTGCTTTATTCTTGTTGAAATACAGCTTTTTACTGCTGTGACTGTATATGGGGAAATCAAAATTACATCTTTAGAGCATCTTCCTATTTTCTTCTCTAGCTTGTGCTGTCTGTCTTTTAAATTATGCAACATTTTTTTTTCCTCACAAGTTTCAATTTAGCCTTTTACCTGCTGTGGAATTCTGTGTGAAACAAGAATTAGGGAAGGTTGGTTTAAAAAAAAAAATATCTAATTTAATGTCCAGCTCTTGACATGATACATCATGCAGAGTAAGGATAGCAGGAAAAAATCTGTACTTAGAGGTTAAATGGTAACTAGTCAGATCTGTTTCACCCCCAAATATAATTCTTAATTTCATCAGAGTTCTCTAGTTTTAGATTGACTTGCACTACTCTTTTGAGAAGAGCCATTGAACCAAAGCTGTGGTTTTGGAGATTGGATAGACTTTGGCTACAACATTGTTCTCATTTAAGAACGTCGCTTCATTGCAGAGTTGATTCAGAAAAATGTGTTGTCTCTCTTCTGAGCATTGTCCATACCCCCTTAATTTTATTGTGTTGGAGCTTTGACTGTAAGTCCCTTCAGGGTATGTACGCTCCAAGCTTAAGATAGCACAGATTGTCAATAGAAATAACTGTTCAGCTGCATAGTCTAACTGTTTTAGAGCAGGAAGGTGTGATTACTACACAAACGGCTGCAAAGGCTCTAAATGTGTGTGTCTGACCCTGCTTTGGAGATGGTTCCACCTGCAGTTGAGCCAGTGGAACAAATAATGTGAGTGCTGCTCATCAGCATGAAGTGACCTGTCTTAGTGTAGAAAAATACATGTTGGTGCAAATTGTATGAAATGAAGCAGAACAGTTTAAACCAGCCTCTTCCAGTAGGAAGGAGACAAGTAAGATGAGTTTACTGCTGTTTAGTGCAGAGCCTCACTGAGCTTTGATCTTATTGAATGAAAGACTATATTGACAGCAAGTAATTTTTCTTGTTCTGAATCCTTGGAAAAAAGGGACTTACTTGAAGTAGCTCACTTAAGAATGGGAAAGGTTGCTTTAGGATATGATGATTCAAGTGTATAATGGCATATAATGTTATAAACTGCTAGATCAGGTTTAATAGATGAGAACTAAAATATCTGTCCTCAAGAGGTCTGGTTCTTTCTGGAAGAAGGGCTCTAGGAAGGCTTTTCTGTCTCCTGTACATCAATATTTGTATGTATTAATCCAGTATTTGTGGTTAAGGAAGGGAGGAAAAGGAGGTTGTCTTTTCAGAAATAACTTTTGGTGAGTTGTTTTTTTTTTTTTTTTTTTCCCCCTTTACTAGTCTCAAAGCAGCTGTAGTATGTTTGGGCACAGTGGAAAATGGTCTTTAACACTATTCTCTAATTTAATGCACAAGAATTCAGAAAAACATGTGGAGTCATAAAAAACCCACTATATTATGTGACACTTAGTATGTATAGAAGCATTTTTAAAGATTTTTATGTGGAACCAGTTTGCTGTCTGTTTCTTTTTTGTTTTGTTTTTAAATGGACTCAGCTATTTCAAACTTGCTGCTTTCAGTTCAGATCAGTGAGTTGTCTTATTTTATACTGCACCTTTCTCCACTGGTTCCTTAGTGAAAAGTTACTCATGTTTTCCTTAATGGTGATAGGGAATGAACCCCTGCCAATTAAGGGCTGGAACAGTACTTCCATGCAAATGAGCTATTAACATAACTACTCACTGTGCTCTAAAACTGCTCAGTAATATCCATTCCCATTTTGTGGTACAATTTGGAGGAGGAAAAGGAATGCTCAGGCTATTGATTCATAAGTCACTGGATGCTGGGATATTACCTGCTTTGTGAAAGTTTCTGGGATAACTTTATGCAGATTTTTCATCCTTCAGCAGGATGAAAAGACATGTTTGTGGTCCTTTCAGGCTTAGTCTGAATGTTGTTGCTTCCAGCTGATATGTCTAGAAGATGTTTTTATAGATGACCTCTTTTCTCACATGTTACGAAACAACCCCTCTGTATTGCTTATGCCCTATGAACTTGAAGGTTTACCTGCGTGTTCCTCTTGTGTCTTGTCTATAGATCAGTGGTTTTAGTTTGTTACTGACAAATCATTTTTGTATAGAGCATTTTTCTGGTGTTCAGCTAACTCTTGAAAGCATGATACCTCTCTTGTCATCATCCCACCCTTCAAGCAGAGCATAAAAACAATTGTTTACAATGTCCAAAGGCACAAGACATACCATCAGGCTTCCACAGTTATTTTTGTGGTTAATTTTACACTTCAGAAAACCTGTTCAGGAACTGGAAACAACCTAATTGGTCTCTTTTTTTTTTTTTTTCTTTTTTTTAAAAAACTCAATTCTACCATTATTATTTCTCTGGACAGGGATCCTGGTCCAATCAAAATATTTGGCCAACTGTGCTTTGGTTCCTGGTGGGTTAGCCACACTGCTGTTGTGGCAAGCCGTCACTCCTGCAGAAGGCAGCTCAGGCTGCTTTATTAATTAGGATAAACTCCCATTCTCCCCAGCCTCCAGAGAATTTGTCAGCCTGGCATCAGAGCACCACAGAACACTTAGCGGAGGCTTGTCGTTGCCAGATGAGGAAATTGAGATAATATGTCAAAACAAAAAAATACAACTGAAAAAGCTTTTAAAACTTTTAGACCAAAAAGTACTAATTAAGCAGATCATTCAAAATATTCTGATGTTGGCCTCAAACTGCAAGTCCTGTTTCTCTTCTGGGGTTGCCAGTGTGTCTTCCATGAAGATAAGGGGGGGGGGGGGGGTGGGGGGTGGGGAATTACCTTGAGAATTTGAATTGCAGAAAATACTTAATTATTCTTTTCTGGCAGTAGCTACTGTGCAACTAATGCTTTTTCAAAATCAGGGTTAAATTAAGAGAAAATTATTCTGAGGTTCAAACAGGTCAGCTTAATGTACTTGTTATTTTGCCTTATTGAAAGACAGGTAGTTTGTTCCATCATCGGGATGCAGCATCTTGAATAAGGTGTAGTGGAAGAGTTTTATCAGTTTAGAAGCAAAAAAGTTTCTTCAGGTTACTTTCTGGCATCTTTTGTAGCATGTTCAGTACTTTCATTTTTCACTTGTAGGCAGAATTAGGATTCATTGGAATTAGCCATGCGTTAATCTAATCTACAGAAGGACAGCAAGCTGCTCAGATGGTCCTAATGGTATATTTTTATTTACACTCTGAGAACTGTGATGTTATTTAACAACTTAGGCTATTTCATCTTTAATTATGAATTGTGATATTGTTGTCTTCAAACGTGCTCAGATGGTCAGAGGCAAAGGTCCTGTTCACAGACTGGGAAAGCTGCATAGACATCTGTGCTGCACCCGATGGCAATATGGGAGCCAGCAAATACAGCGGTGCAGAGTAGGGGCCTTGGATTTAATGTTTGCTGTTGAACAGAGTTGAAATACTTAACTTTTTCTAAACAAACATTTAGAATAACCCAGTTTAAGTAGTTACTTGTACTTGACTTGCTTTTTTAAGGTGACTTTCTGAACCCTTACCAAACCACAAAATTCTCTAACTAGTCCACAGTTTTTCTAGTGCTAATAAAATGTTTACTAGTACCCCTGACCTTAGTGGGGCTGGAAACAAAGTTACAGTAATGATGACATACTCTTTTAAAAAAATAATAGACATTTCTAATTGGACAATATCATAATTAAGTTGCAGGTTGCAGGAAGTGAGTGAACAATACTGAAGTTGATTGATTTTTTTTAAAGTTGATGTGTCAGAAATGTGCGCTGACTCAGAGTGACTCTGAATCATCTTATCAGCATGTGGAGGAGTGATTTATATGCCATACCATGGAGAACCGTAGAATCAATTCCCTCTTTTTGTTTCTTGAAAGCTAAGAACATGGCTTTGAAGTTTTAAGTATTTAAATTTATGAAATATGCCAGCCACTATACTAGTGGATGATGGGTCTGTGGCATGCCTCCCGTAGGAAAGCAGTACAGTGAATCTGGAAGTAAATGCAGACTAAGCGACAGAAATGTCGTAAGGCAGATTTGACCTAAATTTGTTACTCTTGAGTTGCAAAGAGTACTCGAGAGTAATAAATCTTGTCAGCTGTGGTTTAATATTGGCTTTCTCCTCCCACAAGGCAGATGAAATGCTGCTCTTGGAATAGCCATAGGGTCTCTCTTCAGTGAAGAAAGAAACAGTGGTCGGTTATGTGACCTTTTGTGATTATCTGTCCTTTTGTCTTTCAAAAAACAGACTAAGCGAAGCATGCTGTTTGTCACTCAACATGTGCTGCTGTGTCTACATTACATTTGGACAAGAATTGCTTGCAACACAGATGGATAAGAACAAAAATAACTGTCTGTGCCTAGGCTATAGTCTAGACATGGCAAGGTGAATAGGAAGGCAAAAATTGACAAAGAGGCTTGACTGTACCTAAGATGTGCATATTAAGACCAGGAACTCTGAATATGTGAAGAAATGTTTAAATTTCCCTTACATGTCTTGATCTATGGCCCAGTTTGTACTTCATATGTAAAAAGTTTGTCGAAAGTCTCTGGTTTTTCTGTTTTATGGTTCCGCCCCCCCCCTTCTGATGTTAAACTAATGAACACTGCAGACTTTAAATCAGTGTCTTCACTTTTGTTCATGTTTCTGTAAGGGATTAAGAATTCAAGAAAGAGTTATTGGCGGAGCTGTTGCAGGTTCCTCAGGCTCTGTGCAAGTAGATCCTCATTTGTTCCTTTCTCCTTCGTGCCTCTCCCACCAGTGTGTGTAAGCATCACCAGGAAAAGGGAATGGGAATTGAAAGGATATATTTGTTTATTTCATAATATCTAGTTTTAACTCAAAGCAAGTTTAAGCGTAAAAACATAAAATCCTAACAGGAGGGAGAGTATTGAGAATTACGGATACTCTGCTTCTAGGCATCTCATACCATTGCTAAATTTTGCCTCTTGACTTCAGGGCTAGCAGCTTCTGCCTAAACTGCTGGGGTGGCTGTACCAAGGTTAATTTTGGAATAGGTTTCTCAATTTATCACAGAAGTACTGCTTGAATTTAACAGCCACGAGTAGGACTTTCAGTATCCCCTTGTGCCTGGAGTCCCCTTCTTTCAAGTCCACTTAAGTACTACCTTGTAAGGAATAGCTTGAGCTAAAGTAATGTTTCTGGAGCACAAGAGCTGCTTCTTGAGAACCAACAGATTATGGTGACAAATTTATGCATGGAGAGAATTTCCACATACACCTGTATTCTGTAGGTAGACATATTGAGCTGCACAACAAACACCTTAACCTGTGTAGACTGAGATTAAAGTTCTTTCTGAAGAATTAGACTTGATTTTGGACTGGAAAGTGAAGCGTACCCTTCCAGAGGCTTTCAATAATGACGATAATGTATTAGAAAATTAAAAACTTTCTTCTCTTGTTTCTGATGTGTCTAAATTGTATGTCTGTTTTACACAAAATCTTACTTTAAGAGGTGAGGAAATAGATTTGTATTGAGCAGCTTTTACTTTCCTAACAGTAAGAATTTGTACATGATCAAAACACTTGCAGGGATCCATAGCTAGTATATTTGCTTTAAGAGTACCTTAAGAATCTGCTGCTTTGAGTTACTTGTGAACACGTACAGTGCAGCAACACCTTCCTTACGATCTTTTAACCTCCCAAGCCTCCCACTGTCTTACTAGTGTTACCTAGTTCATCTTTTTCCGTGAACCTTTGTGGTGAATATGGTTTGCAGACTGTGAAAGGTAGGAGGTCTTTGGCTTATAAGCTTGTAACTGACAACAGCTCTGTTCTGAAAGTGCTTTGATATATTTAGTGTGAGGATAAGAGGCAAGACTCCTTAAGTACCCTAGTGGAAAACTTCTTTAAAAAGATGTTTTCCTCTCATGTACATGTACAAGTAAATAAAAAATGGGCTTCTAAAGCAACTTCTGAAATAGCTAGAAATACGGAGGATGGTTTGCAGTAGCTGAGGTCTGTTATGCCTCTTGCTTTTTCTGCATGGTTTGCTTTGCAGGGATAGTGTGTTGCCACTCAAAACTGCTCTTCATTGGTTTGAGGAGCCAATATTAAATGAAGTTGAAACGGGTTTGTACGTTTTTTGGAACAACTGACAGTACATGCCCAGTGTGACCTTCTTGCTTTGGGTGGAGCCTGAGCTGGACCTGGAAAGGAGATTGGGAATGGGAACTGCTAGGGCAAAGTAATGCCGGCTGGATGCATTAATTTTCGCCACTGCTGTTTAGATGGTAGGATGGTAAACTAATAATAACCTATTCTGACATTCTGGGAAGACTTGAAGTGTCAGCAATCTGGTTTATTTGACCTACTGATACCTGCTACTTTTTTCTTAACTCACTTTACATCGTACCTATTAACAGTATCAAGAGCAGGTGGCATTTTAGAGATGGACTCAATTGACCTGTGTTACAGGTGATTACAGCCAGTTCCCTTTTGTGTGTTGTGCACTAGTTTTTACATCCTCATTTTCTAGGTAGGCTGTTTGAACTTCCTTTAAAGAAGGTACAGAACCAATACTGAGGGTCTCTGTGAGTGTGTGTTATCACTGTCTTAGCAACAATGAAGGAGATTAGTAGAGGGAAAAACACTGAAGAGGGAACTGGGATATGTAATGTTGCCCACTCCTGCAGCTTTGTCAGAAATGTTGTCGGTTACTGTGTATGTGTGTGTGCATACGTCATTTATATTGTGTAGGACCATTCTTTCCAATTTTCTATCATTTAAAAAACCCAATTATCTTCCAGAAAGAAAATGCTCAGGGCCTCTTATGGCTTCTGTGTGCAGTTTGTTAGAATATCAAAGCAAAGTTAAAGGGGATAAACAGACAGAAGTTCAGTGTGGACTGAAAGAAGACTAGCTTGGGGACATGAGGGAGTGAGTGTGTGGGGAGAGAGAATAGGGTTAAGGTTAGAGAGTGGAGTACTTGAGGGTGAGGAGAATAAAGGAGATAAAGTAAGGAGAAGAATAAAATGATGGGGGAAGCAGAAAAATAATGGGAGGGGGTATGGAGGAAGGGCTTGACTCTACATTTATGTCTTAGGATAAGGAAGGGGTGCTCTTGTATCTAGGAGGACATACCAGAGAAAAGAAGGGACAGGTTGGTTCTGCAGCTGAAATACTGGTTGACTTCCCTAAAGCATCTGGACCATAAGCAAGACCTAACTTGCTTTTTTAAAAAGTTGGGTTGTGTTTTAAAGCAAGCTTGTGACTTGATGGATCCGACTGATTTTGATTACTCATTTGCAGTATTCTGTTTCATCTTAGACTGTAGCCTCAAGAGACGTGAGCAGGGGTGGGAGTATTATGAAACAAAGTAATTTGATTATTTGGGGTGGGGTGGGAGGGTGGCAGCTTTGTTTTATCTTAGCAAATTGTTTAAAAGCACAGACAGATGAAAAGGAGACAGCTAATCTAGTTAAGAATAGCCACTATGGTTTTTGATATTGATTTCTTTCCTCACTCTGTTGTCTTTTAACCTTGTTTTCTTACAATTTTAGAAAAACTATCATGCGCTATACTGAACAAATAGAGGATATGGATAAAATAGCTTCCTCTAAATAAATGATAGAACTCTTTTAAAACTTACCACTAACTCTTTTTGCATCCTTAGATTTCTCTTAACTTTCATTGAAATAAATACTTGTAAGGTATGAATTTTCTGCCTTTTAACCTAAAATAATCAATATTTGCATGCTTGTTATGTCGTCTGTTTACAATACTTTTAATGCTAAAAGATTTATTTTTAACTGGCTAAGTAAAATAGCTAGTTGCTAGAGTTGTTGTCATAGCAGCAATCTTTAACAGATACCCTGATCCTATTTAGCTTTTGCAGCCAGAGAGCAACCGTTAGGCAACAGTTTGACAGTTCCGCAGTATTTTTCTAAAGATGGAAATTGTGCTGGTGGTGGTGATTTTTTTTTTTTTCGGTCCTACTTTAAAATATTTTTTTCTGTAGGTGTGTAGAGTTTGATTCAACCGATCTATTTTCATCGAACAGAACTTAGGAGAACTTCGAATACACAACATGTGAGATTCAGGATATAAGTCTTATTTTGTAGAAGCTTGGAAATAAATTACTCGGTGCAGCATATTGCAAGCTTCTTTCTTGATTATTTTTTTAACAGCCATAAGTATTCTGAAAGAAAAATGCCAGACTAGAGAACAGGATCATGCATCATTTATTCAGCACTAATTTTAAGTTGTGGCAGACTGGGCAAATATTACTGAAGAACTTCGGGGGTTATTTTTGATGAAATGCACTGCCTTGATTAGATGATAGCTTAGTATTTTAGAAATTCTGATTATAATTTTTTAATATGAATAAGAAAAAGTGCTTCTATATTGACAAGCAAAGGAATAGTATTTTCAGATTAGTCTGTAAAGTGAGCTGTATCTCTGTAAGTGATCTCTCATTGAGCTGTAACAGAAGTTCGGTTACTCTTAAACATATGTCTGAATGCAGTTCCCGTTGTCTGAGGTGAAAAGTGAATTTCCTGGGAGCAATTTCTCCTGTCTGTATCTTCTAATCGGATGGTATCAGACCCAAATTGTTCTTGGTGTTGTTGAGCTTTAAAAGACTTACACCTCAACGTCTCTTAAGTCTTACTAGATGGAGTAATTTTTCAAAAGATTAGTTGAAATACCCAAGTTTAATGCTAAAAGAAATTTTTGGGTGTTGTTGGCTTAGAGTGCTTCAAATATGACTGAAAGTCAAAAAGTCTACTTAACTTTCTAATTGCCTTTTTTTTTCTCCAGGCCTGCTTGTTAAAATCTATTGTTATCTTAAGAATGCAAATCATCATGTCAGGCTTACACGCTTATTAATTTCCAGTGAATCATGGTAACTTTCTCCTCCCCATTCTGGGTCTCCAGGGAACAGCACATCACTGTCCAAACTTGATTTGAAGTCTGAGAGTGGCAAAAGTGACTTCTGTAACTCTTGGACTGGTATGGATTTGATGATGTGCTGCTATTTTGTGGGCTGGTATAAAGAAATCTCATCAATAAATCTGGCAGAATTTCCCAGCAGAGAAATGAAATGTCATATACCCACAAATATTTTAATGTTCAAGTTATATTACATCATTTGAGTGGGTCAGGGAGTTCAGTGCTGGGAAAAAGCAGAGTTCTTGCTGTGGTTCCACTTCCCAAAACTGCCTTGTCACCCCTTTTATCTTCCTGCTGGTCACCTGCTTTTCCTGAGCTCTGATGTTCATGAATCTACTCTATCTCCGCCCAACCTTCTAAATTTACTAACCTAACAAAAGCTTAGTTTTAGTCTAGCTTCATCTTCCAGATTAGCAAGCTGAACTGGCTCAGTGAAGGGGCTGTTGAGCAGGGCCCATTGCTTCAAGGTAGGGACTGTGAGGGGGGGGTGATTCTGAAGAAGTGAGCAAGAACAGATGCATCAAGACCTCGCTCCCCTGGTAATTGGCATCTGTGCTGCTGTAATGTTAAGTCTGTGCTGTGCTAGCTGTAATGCCCAGCGGTTTTGCGCCAGCGATGAATGTTTGTGTGGCTCACGGTGAGCTGGATGGAGAAGCTGATGCAGGTTAATCTTGGGGGGAGTAGCAGGTTCGTCACACACATCTTTCTCCTGGTTTACACATGGCTGTGCAGGTCATTTTGCTGGTACATGGTTGGTATGGGAACAGAAATGTCCAGGTGGAGTGAAGGAATGGTGGGATGGATTGTGTATTTTAACAGGAGTGCCTGCTTACCCCTGCTTGATGTGTTCATTAAACTACAGGCCGAGAGCTGTAAATGGATTGACTATTGTCTGCTCTTAGATGAGACCTGCTCCCTGTCAAGACTTGGAAACGTATTGAATGAATGGAAGAGTTTTCTCTGATAATATGCCTAATTGATGGTTTTGTTACATGGGGGCAGAACTGTTTCCCCTGTTCATCTACAGTGTTCAGAAGGCACTGAGTAAAAGGGAAAGCTAGTAGTTAGATCTACTTTGTTTAGCTGGGCTTCGAGATTTGTTTCTGTCATTCATATTCTGTGTCTGTTTCTCTATTTTAGGCAAAGTCGTGCATTTGTCATATGTGTGGTGCCCACCTGAACAGACTCCACTCTTGCCTCTACTGTGTCTTCTTTGGCTGTTTTACAAAGAAACATATTCACGAGCACGCAAAGACAAAGCGACACAATTTAGGTAAGCTGTCATCCTGATATACTCACCGGTGCTTTTAACTCACTGTATTGTCCCTGTCAATTCCAGGCCAGTAAGGTGATGATTTTTTTTGGTAGCTACCTCATTAGAAAGGGAGATCAGTTTTATTTGTGTTTTGGGTTAGTTTAGTGGCATTATTTTAAACTTGGTGCTTAAGCTTCCACTTCATCACAGATAAGTTTTTGTTCATAACTTACAATTTGAATTATTACTGTTTAGTATCTCAGTATTTATCAATTAATGTAATATTTATAAAAAATAATTAATGTATGTAGACAGTGGAAAATGATGGGTTTAGTGCCTTGAACTAGGAAGTCAACGTTCACTTTTTTGTTCTTACAAAGCGAAAACACATCATTCCCATCAGAAAGACTAATCAAGTAACAAATCAGAATTATTTAAACATTTAAAGTTTTGTGTTTTTTTTTCTCTGTCTTGGCTTCTTGTTTCCAGTGGGGTCAATAACCTAAGAAATAAGAAAACAGTTTAACTGATATGGATTACCTGTCCCTCAGCTGCCTTAAAAACGTTTGGTAAAATGCCAGCAAGTTCTTTTATTCAACTTTGGTGCTACATAAATATTCAAAATCCAAAGCATTCAGTTCTGGTTTAAATTACCTATTGCTTATAGTTTAGAACACTTTAGAGTTATAATGCAAAATCCTGATTGTTTTATATTAAAATTCTGGTTGAGTCAAAATGGATATATAAAATTTTGCTTGGTGTACAACACATTTAATTTTTCTTCAAATGAAAATACATTATTGGTGGAGTGATATAAGAAACAAGGAAAAAGCCATTATTTCATGGAATAAATTTTCTCTTGACCAGCGTGGCCACCATTCTCATTTAATTTATCCTAAGTGTTTATGGAACAAACTGTCTTTATTTCCCATGAAAACAAAGATGCTCCAGAAGGCCAACAGTGCTATGTACTCCTGTGCTTAAGAAACTGGTGTGTAAGTTTTACTATTTATGGAAAAGACTATTTAAAGAAAATCGTTACCATTTCTTCCTCCATATGTGTCAAGAAATAAAAAATATAGGTTCCATAGTGGTATAGCTTAAGTTTGTAAATGCCTTGAAAAGTAGAATACTGGAAAATAGTACTGAATAGCCGTAATGTTTTATAAATTGCTAGCCTTTGAGAGTGACATGATCATAATTCTTGATGTCAAGATGGGCAACAATGTTCAGTATAAACTGAAGCACAGATAGCTGTACTTTAAATGATAAGTTCAGGAGAAAAAGAATTAAATATACTAGTATGAGAAGACATCTGAAATTGGAATCCCATGTTGTCCAGTTGTGGGCTACCCGGTAAGGTGCTACTGGAGAGAGTCTAGCAAAGGGCCATAAAGATGATGGAGGTACTGGAACCCCTCATGTGGGGAAAGGCTGAGCACACTGTGACTGTTCGTCTTGCTGGAGAGGTGGCTCGGGGGATCTCACCAGCGTGCATAAATATCTGCAAGAATGGTTAAAAAAGGTGGAGCTAGGCTCTTTTCAGTGGTGTCCAGTGATTTTGCAATAGGCAGTGAGCATAAAATGAAACACAGGAGGTTCTCTCTGAGAGAGTGATTTTTACTGTGAGGGTGATGGAGGACTGGAACAGGCTGCTCCGAGACGACGTGGAATGTCTGTCCTTGGAGATACTTAAAAGCTGTCTGGACATGTTCCTGGGCAACCTGCTCCAGGTGGCCCCGCTTGAGCGGGAGGGTTGGACAAGGTGATCTCCAGAGGCCTCTACCAACCTCAACCGTTCTCTGAAAATGGAAAAAAACCAAACCAACGCTGTATGACTATTTATTGTTTTTTACAGGGTGTATTCTCAAAGAGCTTTTGAAGTCAGTTTGTTAGGTGAAATTATTTGGGAATCTTTACCAATGCAGAAGTACAAATTACTCTAGGTAAACTCTAAGGATTTCTGGTAAAGCATGTATATGTATAAAAACCCCTTTTGTGCCAATATAAGTTTATGGCCAGGTTTAAGGCTTAAAAAATACAGTGCTAAATTGAGACTGTAGACTATATTTGCCTATTTATCTGTGGTACTGTGTAAACACTGCAGTATTTTTACCACTAAGCTTACCATATTTATGGACAACCTTTTAAAAGAGCATTAATAATGCACATGTTGTGAGCTACTGTTTGTCTACATATTTGGGAAGCCTAAATTCTTCAAGTTATTTTTTGTACAAGGTAGAATTTGCTCATGTCTGCTGTAGTGAAATATCTTGTTTCCTTAAAGGAAAACCAAAACTGGAAAGAGGAGGGAGGTTCTTTGAAGATGCTTAAAGACTGTTGTAGTTATTGCCATGGTAATAGACAATTAAGAACATGTCAGATAAGGTACTGCCCAAAAGGAATAGCTTTAAGATAAAAAGGACATGAGTTAAATATACAAGCCAAAGTACAGAATATGGTATTGTATCATCCCCAAAAGGATTCTTTTGCAGCTAAATATAATGTACTCAGTGCACATATATACGTAACGTGAAGATTGTACAACTGACTGCTTGATTTCTAGTTTTGGAGATTCCTTTTCTCTTTTTTTGTAAATGTATGTTTTGGTGTTTTATTTCCAGCTGCATGTGAAATGAGCTGTAAAAATATTTTTGTAGTTTTGCTAGTGCTTTTGGTTGCTTTTACTGCTGCAATTTTCGTTGGGGAAATAACATCTGATAGGCAAAAACAAGTTAAGTGCTTTGAAATTTCAAAACGACCAGGAATTATTTTAAAACACTTGGTGACTTTTTGCTGAGCCAACATCAGTCTCCATGGAGACTAGCAGGAACTGCACACTTAATCACAGTTCTAAGAAATAGCATAGATTTCAGCTGTAACAGCTGTCTGAGCACTGGAAGCGATGTTTTTGCAGCTCACTGCTGTGTGTTTCAGGACGCTTCAGGATCATAGTCCAGAGTGTTCTTAAAATACATCCCTTGTTATCTCTGCTTCCCTGAGCAATATAAATTAGACATGCGCTCTCTGACCTTAGTGATACCTGTGCTGCTGCATCTACTTGCCCTATTCAGTGTATATTAGTGATACTGTACTTATTTTAATATATTTCTTGAGTTGTAGATGTGGGTGATGGGTAGGGGCAGTAAGATCCAGCTGTATGAGCTTTTTTTTTAATCTCTGCATTGCACAGTCTCTGTTAGTTGATTGCCATGATAGGCTGACATTTCCTCTGAGTAGGAAACTGTTAATGCAATGTAAAATTTTTATACAGGTGTGAAAACCTTTAGAAAGAGGTGGATAAGACTGACCTTTCCAGGACTTCAAAGACTTGGGACTATTCAAACTAGCCTTTTGCTGTTCTGTTTCAGTGATGTTTTTCTTACTTGTGTAGGCATCCCTCACTACCCCCCACCGCCCACCCCCCTCCAAATATGTGAAAATGGTATCAGTTCTAAACACCCATGGGTATGTCCTAGCACTGTTCAGAGGTGAACTGTGTCAAAATATATAGAATCCGAAGGAGTTGTCAGGAGCAGATAAGGCAAGGCTGTCTGTCCAGACCCTCCTTGAGAATTGGAAGGTACTTAAACAAAGTCACTGCAATAGACATCTGATTATACATGCTACAGATCCAAAATCCAGCAGCCTAAACTAAGTGATATCTTGGTCTGTGGGTGTTGTTACTTCAGGAAATAGTTTCTGCTGTTACAATTTTAATAACGTACAATAGAATTCTTAATTTTTCTTTTTTCCTCTCCTCCCAGTTTCATAAAGCATGTTTTGCTTCCCTGAAGTGGTTGTACTGGCTGAAGCTGTGTCAAAAATAGCCAACCTTCTACCTGGTAATGGTCAACAGAGATAGCTTGGAGAGCAGGCAGCAGTACAGTTATTAACTATACTTTCCTTTGTTTTACTCTCCCTTTTTCTACTACTCAGCTCTTCAAAAACTTTCTGAACAGGAGACTGCTTCTAGGTGCTTGTGTTCCAGTAGCCTGTGCAGTGTTAAAGCCTCATTCCCTTTTGGCACCCACAACATGCAAAGACAGCAAGTTCCATGTTTTTTCTGAGCTATATGAAAAATCATGTTTTTTTCTGGTTTGCTTTATAATGGATCTTGTCACTTTGCTCTGTATTTCTTTTGTGAGGAATTAAGAAATGGTGAGTAAAAAGTCCTTATTGATCTCTTCTGGGATTCTTGATCTCTTTGATATTGTCAGATGTTTGTTTTTCCCAACCTGTAGGATCCTGAGCTATTTTTAACTTGTCCTACTGAAACTGTTGTATGAACTTCACCATACTCTTTTTTTTTTTTTTCTAATGTGTCCATCTGTGGTGACAACTCTTTGGATTAATACAGTTTACTATGCTAATGACTTGTATTCTTAGTTAATACTTCCATGACTTCTTTTTTGTGTTTCTTAGTATGTTGTTTAGCAGTAAGCTGATGTTACACTCAGTGACTCCAAAACATCTGTCTTGGGTGGTAATTGCTACTTGTCTTGTTACCTTGTTGGTAGTGATTAGAGCTTCACTCTTTATGGTATTGCGTCTTTGCTGACTATCTTGAAATCCTCTGGAGCTTTTGCAAACTACAGATTTGGTTATCCTAAATGAATATGCCATCAGCACGCTTTGTCATCTTCCTATATGATCTTTCCCAATGGGATTCAAGCACCTGGGGAATCTGCTGGTGGATTCTGTCCTTATAAAAACTCATGCTCCCTTCCTTATCTCTTCTACAGTTGGTCAGTGAAGGAAAATACATAGTAACTTACTCCCAGAGAGGAAGATGACTGTGAACAGTAGCTGTGAAAGAGAGCTTGGTGCTGTAGAAAGAGTTCATGTCAAAACTGGAGCAGTGATTCTTCTACCAGTTTCCTGGTTGGGACTAAGGAATCCTAGGCAGCCACCAAATTAAGTTTTACTATTCTCTCTAAGTGAGTCTCTGTTTCTATTGCATAATGAGTCAAAGTTTTTCAGGGGGGATATCATATGAGAAAACAAAATTGATGATTTGAGTGTGGAATATTTATGTGACCTTGCTTGGTAGTTTCCCCCACATGCTTTTAATATATATCTATTTTTATTTTTTCTCAAATATATACATAAACATATATATACACACACATACACGATTAGCTGCAAGAAAAATCACTGGTATGAGGCTTAGGAAGTTCTGTGTCCTGGTTCAGCTAGGATAGGGTTAAGTTTCCCCAGCAGAGAAGGGGGAAGGCATCTCCAGCCGGGTTATTCATACCATGCTGACATCAGGTCTGGATGCTGGAGTGCGGGAACTTTTCCCTTTGTAGCTTTGGTTGTGGGAAGCACCGGGCTGTCCGTAACCATTGCGGTATTTCTCTGTATATCTTTTGTCTTGTTCACTGTTACTGCTGTTTATTGTTGTCGTCATTGCTACTGTTGTTGTTCAGATTGTTTATCACACTGTTGTATTTTTTTCTTATTTTAACCCAGGGTTTGTGCCTCCCTTCCAGCCTGACCGGCTGAGGGTGGGGGAGGGGCAACGGCAACGTGGTCTCTGGTCCCGGCAGGGCCTAAACCACCACAGTCTGTTACAGATAACCATTCTGAGTTAGATTAGTTCAATTATGGTAGCAAAGCTCAGTGTAGACCTATTTAAACTCCTTGGTAAGGAGCCAACTCATGCATTTCCATGCTATGCTTCTGTCGGTTGGAGATGCACTCTTAACACATCAATAGTATCTGAAATAGCGTGTAATGCAGTATTTGGTTGAAGCCTTGGTCTGCTCTGAGGCCCTGTTCTGGAGTTAAAGAATAGAGGTGGTTGAAATACAGGACTGAGGTTCAGCAGTTAAGACTGAACAAGAAACAAACATCTGAAAGACTGAAGTGCCATTCAGTTTCTAAGGAGACTGACAAACAGTTAATTTCAGAATTAGTTCTCTTGGAGCACATTTGTTAATTACTAGATCGCAAACTGTTAGTTGAGGAACTATGTTTTCTAATTATATGCTGATGTAAGGTTCAGTCTAATACATTTGTGGTGAGAGGAACTGGGTGAGCATAATAATGCTTATAGAATAAGTTGAGGAATTTTTGGTAGAATTCAAAAAGGTTCTACCTTCCCTATGAAAAAAAAAACCCTAACTTTTTTCATCTGATTCAGAGGAAACAAAACACTAAAGCTGTACTCGAAGTACTCAGAGGAGAGAATCTACTTACTCCTGTTAATGCATACCTGTCTGAAATTTAATAACAGAACACTTACATAAGGGAATGACAGTAAAAGTTGTTTAATCTTCATTTGAGATGGAAGGTATTGACTGCAGTGTTAATTGTGCATGATGGCAGTAGAGTTGAGTTCTGCTGTAAACAGTGAAGTCTTTCATTATACTCTGTATGGAAGGGGCAATTAAAGCAGTTCCCAGCACAGTGTACTGCAGTGCTAGAGTAGCAGTTCGGTTTTTCCTTTTGCATCTAGACTCAGAAAGGGCTAGAAAAGGTCATCTGGGCATTTTACCAGCCTCTTGATTTGACTTCTAATGTTTTGCTTGGTGATGGTGTGGAGAAAAGGCTGTTAAGGAGATGAAGGCACATGGAAAGCAGCATACAGTGTTTTATAGTTATGTCAGAGATGGATCGTGTCAAACTAATATGTCTTTTTGATAATATAACTGATATTCTTAGAAAAAGAAAATACACTGGACCTAATTTGTCTAAATCAAGTGAAGAATTTGACATTTTACTCCCTTGGAAATTATTACTTTAGGTAGAAGTGACAGGGATTAATATAAGAATTGTGGTGTATATGGAGCGGGATGAAGGGAGACTGATGATGAAAGCAGAGAAATTGAAAGCAGAATAGAAGGCATGGACTTTGCTAGCAGAACCAGTCCTGGTTTACTGCTCTTTTTTAGTAATTGAAGAGAAGGAATTATATCTATGTATGAAATTCACGATGGTTGCAAAGTTCAGGGGTATTGCTTATACTAAGGAAGGCTAGCTAGTCCTGTGTTAAGAATTAAATAACTTCATTTACTACAGTTATAAAAGTGATACGAAATTTGATAGTAGAAAGTACAAACTCTTTGTACTTCAACGTAATAATATCCTTGTGATGTCAACCTGATGATGACTGATATGAAGTGGAAGAAGAGGAAGAAAGTATTTTGGATATACAGGTCAGTTGTAGGGTATGGCTTTGAACCTCCAATATTCCTCATAGCCATTAAAAATATCTGCTGTTCAAGGATGTGTTGTGCAAAGTATTGCAGGCAAATTCTCATTTGCTTATACGATGCACATTCCAGTGTGGCATTCCTATAGGTTGGCTCAAACTTTGAGCCAGATTGAACTCATAAGAAGGCAGCAGGTATTTGTTCATCACAATTGTCGTCTTCTAGGAGCTGCTCTCTATAAGTGCAGGTAGTTATGAGCAAGCCATCACTTAAAAGCTCCTCTTCATATCAGAAATTACTCCTGAAGAGTTCCCTGTACACCTGAAATAGTCTTAGCCCTCAGAAAGACAACTTCCTGAATATTTACCTGCATATTGCCAGCTCTGCATGCATCTGCTTGTCTCAGACTCAACCACTAACTTCTAGACAGTTCTGGATCTTACTGCTGCTGTTATTGAAAACAGTGTTTTGAGATAAGTCTCTGTTGCTTATCAAATGAGAATATGCAGATGAGCATAAGCAGTTTGCATCATACCATATGAAGCAGCACAAAACTTGGTGGCTGTGATTTGGGGATTCTTCCCCCAAATTTCTGAAAAAAAATCCCAAGATTAAGTAGGTAGTGTTTAACAGTTCTTCTCCTTTAAACCTGAATAATATTTTGTGGGATCAAGAAAAGGTAATGTAGGCAGGAGGATTTCATTCTTTTCAGTTTTCAAAGGTTTGCTGCAAACACGGGAACTGTTGAAGGTTGTAGGGTCAGAGAAGGACAGGGAGAAGACTGACAAAAGGCAAAATACAGTTTATAATAGGAAGTGCAGCACAATCTAAGCACAGGCATGCTGCAGACTCCTGTAGTGTTACTGGGTGCATGCACACATATTTAAGTTGTGTGTGTATAACACTTGTATTTCTGAATTAGGTCAAGGAGCTGGAGTTAATATTCTGTTCATAATAAACTAACATAAAATGTTTTGACAGACCATGGTTTGTCTAAATTAACAGTTAAAAACATTTCTGGTATCTAGAGTCCATAGGGATGCGATGACATTTTTCTTTTGTCTTACCTTTCCTGGCTTGAATTCACATGCTGATGTAGGATCATGCTCTCAACCATCACAGAGGCAAGTGTATAGTGTAGAGGCGGGCCATTTGGCTCCTAGTTTTATTGAAGTGGTTTGCAGGATAGTATGAGGTACTTGCTGTGTTTGAATTGCGGGCAAATCAGTCCCTTTAAACATTACAATTCTGGATCAGTATGGGATCAGCAAGCATCTTGGAGCCTTTAGAGCACAACCTACAAAACCAGGTAGTGCTCTGGCTGCTGGTTTAAAAACAGTAGTAGTACTTAAAACCATTCTATTCTTTATCTCAGGTATTAGGAGAAGAAAATACCCTTTCTTTTAAATATTGAATGTGAGAGGGAAGGATAACGCATAACTGTAGCTATCATTTTTAATGTGTAGTAAAGGACTTGGTATCTGATGCTGCATTTTTGACAACCAAAGAAGTTTGGGCTTGTTGTTTGTTCCCCCCCCCAAGTAACTACCTGTAATTCTCAGTGGTTTCAATGGAAGCTAGGTTGGATCACCATTTAGCAGGACTAGCCTTTTTTTTTTTTTCTTTTCTTTTGATCTGTGGCTAGGAGACTTGATAAGGCTGTGATCACCTTGATAGAGACTGAGAGGGTAAGAGAAAAGAGTGAATAGCCTTTAATGTGCCTGCTCAGTAGTTTCTGGCAAAAACTAAGTTGATTGATGCATCAGATGAGTTCGCTAGTATGTTTGGCCTCCTTTTTAGGGAGTGGGTGTTTTTTTATGTTCTGGGGTTTTGGGAGGAGTTTGGGTTTTTTGTTTCTTTCTTATTGAGATTAGTACGATTTTCTTACTCGTATCAGTAAACCTTTATCTTAGTAGTTTAGGAATTCTGACCTGTGATGCAGGTTCCAGGTGCCAGGAAAACAGGAGGAAGGCAATTAGATACTTGTTTTGTGCTAATATATCAGATATAAGAGCAAGTGGAGAGCTGGCTGAAGCTCGGCAAATCACTTCTTGTGAACTTGAGACTATTACCTGAAACTGGTTTAATGATTAACAATTAAGGTGAGGAATTAGGGAGTATAAATTAGTTTAGGATGTTGACTTAGAATACTGTCTAAAAGAATTACCAATTTTGTCTCTGTTAAGAGAAGTTGAACAAAAGGTAGCTGACTTGCATAGGATATGAATGTGTGTTATTTCAGGTTGATACCATGCCATGATTGAGTCACAGAAATTGTCAGTGGAATTAATTTCAGTAAAAGTAAAAATTAATCTGAGTTCTGAGTTGCTGTTTGTTTTGTTCTACCTGAATGCAGTCAGTGTTCCAAGGATGATGATACCAAAACATGATTCACAAATATGCCATATCTGATGGAAGGCTGTCATATATTATGGTGAAGTATCCCTTTTTCAACTGAGGAATGTTAGTTCTGTTCACCTGGGTCTTTTGAAAGCTAAACCTACAGGTTTCTTAACTGGATGAGACGCACACGCACATGCACGCTTTGAATGTGGCACGCTTCCCTGCTTTTTTACATATTGTTGTTATGTTCCCATCATCTCTGGTCTCTTAACATTTTCACAAGGACGTCAGTGGATATATTTGGCAAAGTAAAGCACTCGGGCTTAAACAAAGCACTTAACTTGGCTCCCAGATGGAGAGTTTGAAGACCTTTTGCTGCTTACATTTAAACTTTCACCCCTGAGCTGTTGTGTTTTGAAACTTATTGTCACTTGCACCAGTAGATAAAAGTTGCTCTGATTCCTGCATGATCATCTGTGATGCCTCATTGTTTCTCCAGGCTGATACCTTATTTTTCATTTAAAAATAAGGTATTTTTTGACTTTCTTGTGTTGTAGCTGCATAGAATTTTGTATATGAAGGGGTATGAGAAGATCTGACTTTGAAATAAGGGTAGTCTATTGTCAGCATAGAAGGTATAAAAGCAAAGAAAAATGTTACATTCAAAGAGGCCTTTTCATTCTTAAATTACTTTGCCTGTGATCCACGAGTAGGTATTTTGAATTACTAAAACAGGAAACTAGATTAATCAAATTTAATAAAATGACACTGTGATTCTTTTACATTTCTTCTGGTTCTTCCTGATGAAAGAAAAAAAGTATTCTACTGAATATATGCTTTATTTTTTCAGTGTAATCAGTTCTCTGTGTATATAAAGATAAAACTGAAGTAAAGGACACTGATTTTGCTCCTTCTGGAGAGGAGTAGCAGTAGTGTTAGGAAAAGCAGATACTGGAAGGTAGGAGTAGCAGCCATTCTGGAGGAGCCTCCTAAAAAATTTGTTCGTTGTGAGGAATGTGGGGCATCATGGTAGAGTCGGCAGTGGATTAATGTGAAACATCTAGGCATTGTTTCTAGGTTAGTAGTTCTGAAACGTTTTATGAATAAGGCCTTTTTCTGTTAGTTTTGTGATCCCAAATATTAATGCAAATGATGAAATTCATTACATGTGCATTCTCATATTTTACTGTTGTGTTTTTTAATGAATTTTGTGGTCATGGGTGTAATTTTTGGGGTAGAGCTTTGCAGTAATTAGTTTTTAAAAAGAAGTTTTAGCCTTTTGGTAACAATGAGGTGAAATTTGTGTTTGAAATCCCTTCAGGGAGGAGGTTTTGTATGGACTTTGTCCCTTTGATGTGCTGTAGGTTCAGTCAATGCTAATGAATTTCTTATTTTGGAAGAACTTCTGCCAGTAAGACAGTCCCATCAGTGGTCCCTTGGTTGGGGACCCTCTGCCCAGTGCCTGCCAGGCCCTGCAGACCAGCTCTGCAAGCACAGTGGCTCACCAGAGTGACTTGGTAGTGGATATTTTGCACTTTGCCCTAAAGAAAACATTCTTTTTCAGCTCACGATAATGAGAATAGGAAAGCTAAAGTATATTTCAAGGGCAAAAATGATACTAATTTGAAATAATTAGTTTACAAGATGTACTAGTGGACTCTTTTTTTTCCCTGGGATCCTGAAACTGAGCAGCCGTGTTTTGGCTTTCATGAGAAACTCCTGCCCTTCCTTTGTGCTGTAACCAGGCCTTTATGGCTGCCTTGTCACTGGTGCTTGAGGTAATTTGTCCAAAACCTGTTGTGGTCTTTTTAATGACATTGAAAGTGTTGGCATATATACAACTGCATTGTTCACATAAGTGTGCTGGAGAGAGGACATTTTCTCAAGAGTCCTTAATCAGCCACTGGACAATTATGGCTTTTACTCCACCAGTGTTTCTGTTAAACTTTCTGATTCTTTACACCAGAAATTCATTCTGCTCTGAATAAGTGGTTTGTGTAAGGTGGTCTCTTGTTGGTTTTGATCTTGATATCTATACTTCATCACTCATACATGTGAATACAGAAAACTGAGAAAAGTAAAGAATCCTCTGACCACAACAGATGCCTACCCATTCCAATGGGAGATTGAAAGTATTGGCACTCAAAGTCCTATTTATTTAATATTCTGCCAGCTGTGTTCTATTATTTGGAGGGGAGGGGTGCTGTTTATCAGATGTTTTAAAAAATACATGGAAAATAATATTTGATTTTGTCTTTTGAAACCAATACTTTGGATTTTCAACAATTCTTTGTTGAAAACTGTGCATAACTGATAGTTAAATAGATAATGGAGTAAGTATGGTGTAACTCTACTACTCTGTAGCTTGTGATTCCTCCCCACCAATTACATAGTGTTTTATAACTGATCTCCACAACAACTAAGATTCTTATCCCCTTCTGTGATATTCTGCTAAAGGAGTTAAGTTCTCCGGGCACCTGGGTGAAAATTCAGGTGTTGGGACATTACACAAGGTAATGCAAGAGTCTTTACCCTCTTCCACAAACTGATTGTGGCCCAAGTAGTCAAAATAGAAGTGAAGCATGTAAGCAAGATGACAGCCAATAGGCATTATGTGAACTTGTCTAAAGTAATTATTCTCTTTATTACATCATAGGAGAAGTGACAGACTTTGACATAATCATTGTAAAAAGTGATTTTGAAAGAGGAGGAAAAAAGGGCACATAGGACTAAAAGAGAAGGGTAGAAACTGTGAAGGATGGATGAGCCATCGTTAGAAAGAAGCCTTGCCAAGTTTACCAACCTTACCATGAGCAGTGGCCACTACCAGGGGAGCACAAAGACTTTACCTTTGATTGCCTGCTGAGACTGACAGCAGAATTCCTGCTGCGTGGCATATGGTTTGGCTTATTTATGACTTCAGAGTAATCCAGTGCTGTTTCTTGCTGACCACCTAATGTGGTAATGGTTTCCATTGTTTAAAACAAGTTTCCACTGTACTGAGACTATTTTAATGATGTTACTTACCTGGAAATAAAAATAATTTAGGAGTAAAATAAAAGGAGGATACACTCTTGAGGGAGACTGGTAATGTGTTTCTCAGCTGTCTGCTAGATGCAGATTGTATTTTAGTAGCTGGCTAAGAATTTGTTAGTACCCACTGAAATTTTTTTTTACTTCCTTTTGTGGCTTTTTTCTATATTTATGTACTGAAAATCAGCTGTGATTAGTTTGTACTTCTTCCTCAGTATATGTTGAAGCAAAATGTCATTTGCAGTTAATTGATTTATTTAATTTCTTGGCTTTGTTTTGTTTAGGGTTGTGTAAGAAAAATACTTTTAACATTGCTCAGTGTTTATATGTCCATTCTAAAAGGGCGTGTGGAATGAAAGAAACTGAGACACATGTCACCTGTGGAATAAGCTACTCCAGAAAACCATTCCCCTGGACAAGTATCTTTTGAGTTTTCAGTGCTGTCTTCTGTTTGAGCCTTCACTTGGATTTTAAATAGGTGCTTTTTGATTATTTTAATGGCTTAAAATAAAAGTTACTGAAGTCTTAGAAAAAGGCAATTCAAACTTACATACCAAATCTTACAGTACTTGTTTTGCATGTATTCTAGTCAGTCACTGTAATTATGCCTTTTGGTTACTTATGTCTTTGAAAGGTATATTGTGAATTACAAATAACTTCAAGGCAGCTAATGCTTTGTTGTCTTGCACAGTTTTCTTGCTGTGCCAGAAGCAACTGAATAACTCATATTGTACTGGAAAAAAATTCTGGTTTTTAATTTTTTCTTCCCCCCCCTAGATTCTAAGGTACAGATTTTACTTTTTATGGACTGCTGAGAAGAGAAAGTGCCTGACTTGGAAGCCTGCTATAAAATGTCTTCTAGTTTGTGAACTCACATCTTTTTTTCCTCCTCCCCAACTTCCCTTCTGTTTTGCAGCCATAGACCTTTTGTATGGGGGTATATACTGCTTTATGTGTCAAGATTACATATACGACAAAGACATGGAACAAATTGCCAAAGAAGAACAACGAAAAGCTTGGAAATTACAAGGTTTGGTTTTCCTGCCTGAATTTCTTGTTTCTGTTTTTAATCATACCTGTCCCTACCATTTGTCAATGGCAAAAAACAGTAAGGGGAAGAAAGAGGTCTTGAGAGATAGTAGTGCAGGCCATGGGAGAGAGATGTCTAGCTATTACTTTCCAGGAGTTAGACTGTTAGTTGTAACATGTGCGCCACACCCAATTGTAGCAAAAATATTTTATTTTTAATTGCAAAAAAATATAAAAATATCTAACATTAATCCTGCAAAACTTGCATAATATCAGTCAGATTTGTATTAGGTAGAAAATGTAACAGTCTGCTCCTTTAGGCTAATTTAGGTGATAAAGGCGATAAATCTGTTCCCCTCACATGAAATGCCACCTTTGTGTGTGATTTTTTTTTTTTTTTAATAGAACGTGCCAGCTTGCTTACACACCTGTGCTTTCATGGTACACACACAGTATCTATGTAGAAATATTTACACACAAATATATGTACACACATTTGTTTTATTCAGTTTGCTTTCCCTAATTTTTTCTTTTTTAGCCTTCACCCCAACAGTGGTTTCTCACTACCAGTGTACAATGACAGGTAAGAGGCGTGGGCTGGCGACGCACTTCACTAACAAGCGTCCCTTTGCTGATTATCCTGCCATTTTAGACATGAATCACAGTTAAGAATGCCAGTTTTATTGTGCAAATTGTTTTCCTCTTGTTTGGATATGTTCCAATGATTGAATAATTACAGCAGACTTGATTTCATATGCCCTTTCCTTGATAGAACTACTTCAAAACAAACCTTTTCTCTTTTTTTTTTTTTTTTTTTTTTGGAAAGGAAAGGAAGTAGCATTTATCTTTAACTGAATAGTTTTTAAGCATCTGTTTTAAAAGTTTGCCATCTTCCATTTCCAGTGGCCTCTAGGGGGTATGTTTTCTTAAAGTGGGAAATTCTGTATTTGACGACATACAACTTCTGTCTAGTAATGTGTCTTACTGAATCCATGGCATCCTGTTTCAATGTGACAGCCTTAGTCAGGGCTGATATGACTTCAAACCATTCTTAACCTCATTTCCAGTTTTAAAAATAGCAGCTAACATTGTATTAACTAGAGCTTTTCTGATGGCGTTTCAAAAGTATGGCTGCTTTTACTTAGTTCCTACTGCCGATCCCATTCTATATTCTGCTTACTCCCCATTTTATGGGAGTTGAGTCAGAGGAAAAGGAGGATAGTGAGATTGCCGGTGAGCCCCAGAACAAGAAAATATAGTTTAAAATGCTTTAGCACAAAGCACTGATTTTCAAAGCAAGAGAAAATGGAAACATTTTTAAAACTTTTATTTAGGCTTATGCACGTTTTCTGAAAACTCCTTCAAACCCTTATAAACCCTGTTTTTTTGGTCACCAAATTAACTACAACAGCATAACATTTCTTCATGCTGCTATAGAAGAGGAAGGCCCCTCAGTTCCTTATTTTTGAATATGTAAATTCAAAGAGTAAATTCTTAAATGTAGTCCTTAGCAAATGATATATTTGTGCTTTCTGGACTGAGATGCAGCCAGTTTGTTCTCCAGTGGACATCAGGCCTCTGTAGCTTATATTCTAGGGTAATTGCCACTACAAGATTGTTAATCTTGTTATCTTGGACCACAAAGTTGTGTGGTGAAGGGAAGAATCACCGAGAGGAACTGCTAGGCAGAAAACCTTCTCTGTACTGGTTAACTGACTAATGAATGGCACATTAAATACATAAATATATACATATAAAAGCATGTTTATATGAATATGCACATTGCAACTTCTGTCCACAGAGAACAAATCTGTAATGAGCAATGAAGATATAAAATGAAGGAATAGACAATAATAAACTTTAAATTACTGCACTACACAGGACAGAAATTTTTCATTAAGTCGTGGCATAGGAGCTTGTGTTCTATGGCTTTGCACTGTGAAACCATGTGTTTCCCTGCATGCTTATCTAAGGAGTGAGAAAGGGAGATACAGGGGAGGAATAATGAAGAGTTATGCCTTCTTTTTTCCTTCTTTCTCCATTGCTTCAATCCATCCCCTCCTTTCCATGGAGACTCATGTGAACAATTGTAAAGGGGGAGGGAACCC
Organism: Athene noctua; assembly: GCF_965140245.1. NCBI lineage: Eukaryota > Metazoa > Chordata > Aves > Strigiformes > Strigidae > Athene > Athene noctua. The sequence continues at coordinate 6,530,155 of NC_134051.1, read as the reverse complement.
TTCTTCCTCCATAATGAAGGTCAAAATGAGTACAAACCCCAAACTCAGTGTCTTGGTTCTTTATTTCTACCACAGATTTAGTTTACCTCAGATACTGTGGCCAACTTAAAGAACTTAACAATCCATTCTGCAAAAACTGAGATTGGCATAAAAATTGGAAGTGTCAATGTTGTATATTCTCAAACTTCTATCCACAGTGCTTGAAGGGTATTAGTATAGGCTTCAGTAGATGCTCACATAACAACATGATGCCTGGAGAAAAAACTTTAAGAAAAACCCCAAATATCATGAGATTCATTTCATACTCTTGTAATATTGATTGCTCTATTCTTGTAATAACTCTTAGTGTGATGAGTTCCCATGTCCAGCTGTAGTTCAGGGTTGTATGATATAACTCTGAACGAGTTGCAACTCCACCTTTTTTTTTTTTTTTTCCCTCTGGTATTGAATATTCTTAAATAATGAGGGAGGTGAGAATACATGGAGCCCTTCATTCCAGTTAATGTTTGGCTTTTTGGGAGGGGGAAAAAAGGGGGATCTGGTAAAGTATAGCAAAGTAAACAATCTGTGTTAATGATTACTTGCAAAATTGTGACTTTTTTAAACCAGAGCCTTCATCGCCTTTTCCTTCACTCATCCATATATGCCTGATAAATTCTCTGAAAAATGAAAATTTGTGTATTTGACCTAATAAAACTAATTCTTGGATGGAGATTTCACATGCTGACTTGAATCTCTGGCTATTTTATAGCATCATTTTTAAAATGATGAACTTTCACTCTTATAACGCTACTTTCCTTTAACTGTAAATGATATCCTGTGCATGTTTTGCAAATCTTTTGTTTAAGGTAGTTTATATTGGAGTTTTGGCATGTTTGTGGGTGTTATTAAACCTTTTATTAAACCTTTTTCCCCTCTTTGTTTTTTTTTTTAAACTTTTAACACTGAACCGTTCCTAATAAATGGTTCTTTCTCTTTTTTCCCAAATTTTCAAGAGTAATAAAACCTCAGTATTCTTGTTTAAATTATATAGCTGAAACAGAACACTTTTTAATTTCTGTTTCTGACTTAACTTGTGCTCTTTCTAGTGAAAGGCTTCTGTAAGAAAGTTTTCTGTCTGTTTTGCTGTGTTTGTTGTGGCATTAACTGTACGTGGTTTTCTGTCTGGTTTAATTTCTTTTTAATGGAACAATATTTGATTCACCCAGAATTGCGCAAAGTAATCCAGTCTGTCATGTTTAGTTTGACGTCAAGAGTTGCTCTTGTGGAAATGCTTTGGTCCCCATCCTCTATAAGCATTTAAGCTATATAATTATATATAGATATATATAAATATATATGAATAGTCCCACTGACATTATGTGGAACTATTGCATGCCTAAGTTGAGCGCACATGTGTTTCCAGGTGTGAAGTTTGTTATATTTGATTTAAACCAGGATTTAAACCTATCCAAGGGGTTTTTTTTTATTATGAAACTTCATCCCATTGTCAGATTATACTAACCGTGTTTGGCCATGTCTAAAACTACAGTGAACCCAAATGCAGGAGTTCAAGTTTACAGCTGGCCAGTGCAAAAGCTGGTACTAACACCATGGTGAAAATTCTTTCGAGCTTTTTTACAAACCAATTCATACAAATTTCTAAGGGAGTATTACAAAAAGAGTTGCTGAAGACATGTAATATAAAACTTGTTGCAAGCCAATGTTCTGTCATATGTGAACTGTCCATATGTGCGTCTCTAAAGTTGCTTCATCCGTTTGCCTATGCGTACTGTATAGTGTATTCAAAGCATTGCAGCTGTTTTATCTCATCAATCTGTTACACAGTAATTAGTTTCCTTTTCTGTTTTCCTGGGTGTGTAGCTTGATGCTGAACCTTGGATAAAGGAAAGGGACTATTATGATTCTGGTATTCTTTCTTATGCTTCTTGCATAATCTATTGTTGAATCAAAGCGAGAGATGGGTGCATCCATGTAAATAAGAATTTTCTAGTCCTCAATCTGAAAATGAGACCTTTTATTACTAGAACCTAGAGGGTCAGTCGTAACTATGAATTGAACATTTTTGGGTGGGTAGCTTCTGACAAGCATAGCTATTTCTGAAAATGAAGATCAAAGAGCTATTAAAATTTAATGTATATTATGCAGAATGTGTAAGCCTCTAGCTATATTTTCTACTCTCCTTTTCATATGTATGATTTATAATTTATTTTCTGTAGCACAGCACTGTTTCTGCTTCTCACATTCTGTGAAAAATAACTCTTAATTGACTTTAATCCTCAGTTTTAGAATAGATTGCTTGTCATCTTATTATTCTTTATTTTTAATGCCAAGATGCTTTTGTGACTCACTGTAACTGACCTTGCATAGTAATTTCTCTGTGCTACATAGAATGCTGCAGCAGTACGTAGCTGGTCAGCACGAGTCGTCACTGTTGTGTTTCTCTTGTATCAGGTTTACACTGAACACAACTCTGTGCTTACTTCAGATCTATTCTCTGTACTACTTACCTGACTCATTCCTACTGCACTTTCCTTTGAACAAAAGAAATGTATTGGAAATACAGTGTTGATGTTTAAAGAGAATAATGATAGATTTTAGCTGCAGCTCATGAGAAAGGGTAGTTATGTATTTGGAGAGTTTTAGTTGATTCATGGGAGGAGGGTTATGTTTAAACCTACTACTAATTTTATTTGTAGACAATGTTAGATATGTCAGTAAAGTGAGTCTTGAGTATTAGAACTTGATAACATCCAGTCCTACGTCAGTGGTTCTAAGGAGAGGTCATATTCTGTAATGGTATATCCTAAGACATATAGTAACTGTTTAATATATTGAATTACTAATTCTGCTGCTCGTCTGTAAAGATTAAGTCTGTATCTGTCCATTAAGTTGGGTCAGTTTTGATTTATTCAATAACTTGCATAGTTCAGTGATGAGATTCTCTGTTATCCCATATCTTCGCCTAAAATCACGTGGTGGTTCTGTCATTGACCTCTGAGCACAAAGAAATGCATTTTTGCGTAATAGTGGATTTATTCTTGTGCTAGAATTTCTTTTTGACTGAAAGGAGGATTATAATCCAACAATGGAAAATTTATTTGGGCTAGGTATTCTTTATAAGTAAAGAAGTGCTTTTCTTTTTTTCTTTTAGCTCTTATTTGTTGGAAGATTGATATCTTTCTGAACATTATTTGTTGGAGAGGTGTAAGAATAAATCAGCATCTTGTAGTTGTACATAGATTGAATCTAACTTAATGGACAGCATGTTAAAAGTTCTTACTTGAACAGAGTTTTTAATCCTTTTACTAAACAACTTCCTGAAACTTTCTTTTCATCTGCTTAGGCATTGGAGAGAAGTATTCAACATGGGAACCAACCAAACGAGAGTTAGAATTGCTACGACACAACCCCAAGCGGAGAAAAATAACCACGAACTGCACCATAGGTAAGTTCTAGAAATTATTTCTGAAGCCAATTCTCAGCCACTTGTATGTTCAAATTTCTGTGTTGGTTTTCCATAAATGTTCTTACCCTGAGGCAATTCTAGTGGATTTCCTTAACCATTAGGATAACAAAATAAGATTATTTTACACTTTCTTTCTCACTGTAGAAGGATATCTGCTCTGTCATGTACTGATGATGTTTTATCTATTCAACAGCTATAAACCAGAACTTTTTTTGACAATCTGCATTTAAAGACTTTAATAGAAAGCAGTGATGGTTATCTCAATTCAGTCTTCATCAGATATTCCAAGCAGGTTTATGAAGGGAAAGCCTGTAGTTGGGATGTATCCTTAACTATTGCGGTCTATTGGCAAATCTGGTTTTAGAAGACAGAATGAGCACAGTGATGTCTTTCTGCTTCATTTTCTAAACTCTAAATGGGATCTCTTCAATTTCATATTGACACTGAAAAAATGCAATTTGTTCTCCAGTGTATGTCAAATAGCAGTTTTGAAATGCATATCAAATGTTTAATATTTAGAGTTCAGTAGTCTGGAGCAAAAAACTCTTTGAAATGTGGGCATATCTACTTACAGCTGGAGAGTATTTGGGTAAGGGTGATGGAAATGAACAGCATTTTCCAATTTTTTTCTGTTGTCTTTAGGTTGGGGGAGTAGGGGGTTAAAACCAGCTTCCGGACAAGCTCTAATGAAGATTATTGGGCATTTTCCTATACTGTTAAATACACAGTAACACTTTAATAGTGAAGATACAAGGTTGGAGATGTAGCTATAGAGAGTGGAAGAAGGAAACTGTCCAGGAAGTTTTTTCCTATTTTTTAGGCTACTTACTGTTTTATGAGTGCATCACGCTTTCAGCACATTTGCTTTTGTCAAAATACTCTGAACATAATTGTTAAAACTTTCTAATGTCATGTTTCTAATACAGTAAGTCATATTTAGTCCAAAATATGTGTATATTTATTTTGAAAAATGGACTGAGAAGCATAGAGTAAGTTGTAGTAAGTTGAAAATGTCTATAGAATGGTAATTCTAAAGGAAGGACCTATGCATTTGCAATAGTGGAACAGGAAAGACAGTTGGAAAACATCTGGACTTTGGAAACTTCAAGCAGCCTAGGAAAAAAATAACCAGGCAAAGATTGCTTGCATCGTGCACACTGGAATTTTGTGTTTTATGAAACTCTAGTATGTTTTGTAAAGACTCTTACAAATTACTTAAGATAATAGAACTTCACAGGGAAAAAAAAGTTTGTTAGAATTTTGAAGGTGAATGTGACCTTTCAGAGGAACTGTAGCACATTTCTGTGTTTCTTTTTCCAATTTGAAGGAATGCCATGCCTGCTCTTAAAGGATTTTAAATTTTTCAGTCTGTTTAAAAAGGACATGTCTGGTTGCATGAAATCTCATACAACACTGCATGGGCGGGGGAGTGCTCATGGAACACAGGGGATAAGGGAAATGACTGATCTCTTTACTTCTGCAGGCATGCTTTTAATAATTTCTCCTACTGAGCCCTGGAGCTGTCTATGTGCTGAGATTCAGAAAGAGAGAAAAAAAAAAAATCAAAGCACCCAGGAGACACAATGCAGTTTTGGGCTACAGTTAAAAGCAAAAGACTAGCTTTCTTTCACAAAAATACATTGGGGGTTTAGCTGAAGGAAGAAAAGACCCGCCATTGTCCTTGAGCCTTTTCTCTCCATCTAACCTGCTGCTAAATATATATCTGCTTCAGAGTCTTTTTCCCTTCACTTTCCTCACGTTGACTTGTCTGTTTGCAGTTTCAGATCAGTGAAGAGCCTATATGCAGACTGAAATGCTGCAATTATCTGGACATTCCCATTTCTCTTTTTTTCTAATACTCAATTCTTTTGACATCAACTTTTTATCAATCCCATAGCAGATATTAGTGAATCCAGTTTATCTTCTGAGGTAGGTAAATGGCTCAGAGAATAGGCATAATGTCCAGTTTTTATTGGTTCTGAAAATGAAGATGGTGTTGATAACCATCTACAATAAGCATTGCACATCTGTTGATCAGTTCTGTTTACAAAAGAGTCTGTTAAAGCATAACCAGCTGCCATTTATGTATAAAATGCTCTCTGCAAAGCTGTTTTAAGAGGAAGGCCAGGGATGTTTGCTGTTTTCTGTCTTCCCTCCAGAGATACACTGATGTCAGTTGGGAGACAGCATGTTTAAAAGCTCTGCAATGACCTTCTGAAAGGGTTATGTGCCAATGCCTGTTTCAGTGTTTGTGTAAGACAAGTGCATTAGTATTTATAATTAAAAGTAGGTGGGACAATACTCTGCAACCTTGACAGGCGTGGCCTTGAAATGATACTTCACTTGTATGTGAAGGGCTCGCATATGATTTTGAGTGCTAATAATAAAATACATTAAACTTGATTTTATTCATATCTAGAACACACTTAAGTGGTAAAATATGTTTTGTAGTTTTCTGTTACATCTGTATTATTTTTATGACGCTCATTTAAGTGAATGTTTTACTCTGACAGATCTTTTTTTGTACATAAAGGGATTTTTTTCCGAGATTTGTAGCAATCTCATGATGCTTCTCAAACAGCTGGATGTATCTGGTACTTTTTGAGCTGCTTGAACTTTTATACAGCTGCAGGATCCTTTGTCTTTCATTGGCACCATAAATTAAATCTGAAGAATACTCAGTCATGAAATGAATGTGTTATAATGGAGGATTGAACTGGTGGTTCATTAGAGGAAGTACTGTGCAAAACTCCTAGCTTTTAATTTAGTGAAATAAAATTATGTTTTCACTTACATGACAATTTGAAACCCATTGAAGGAGGAACTTCTTGTTCATATTCTCAGGGAAAAAAAAAAAAAAAAAAACAAAAAAAAAAACCAAACAAAACAACAAAATCCCCAAAACTCAATGAAAAAACAACAAAGCTCCTAGATTTTGCTTGGTTCTCTTTCAAAACTGTGTGTGTTTCAATCTCATAGATATTTTTCCAGCTAGTAGGAAGATAGAATAGGTAACTTTGCTTGAATCATTATTTAGTCATCGAGCAAATTGCTTTTAAATGAAAACTCAAGATTGGGCACTGCTACAGGCTATAGAAGCTGTGCTGATTCCTGCCTGTCGGGATATACACTAAGGGCTCTTCCCAGCATTGCACATAAGTGTCTTCAAAGTGACTCAGTTAACCACGTGGAGATGTTGAGCTATCTGCATGCAGGAAGCCATGATGAAAAATCCTCGCATCGTGTGAATCTTGTGAGGCATTTCATATTCTGATTTTCTATCAGACTTGAAAAACTGATGGAGTTTCTGTACTTCAGAACATTCAAGAAGAGTGTGTTGTCTACTCAGACCATAAACATACACTTGTTGGTAGCAGTATCAGGTCAAGACATTCTCAGACCTTGTGCCCCAGATGCTATAGCATGCTGCATTTTTTATTGTGCTGGCATGGTTGTTTTCAGCTCAACTAGATCAGGCTGAAGGGATGGCATGTTCTGGGAAATGTAGAGAGTGAGTGGAGGGTAAAAAAATTCCCAAGTTATTGTACGTTCTCAGCAGCAGTACTGAATCTTGGCTCCGACTATTCAATTCATAGAATATTTCAATTCACGGAAATGCTCATCTTGATTTTGGGTTGAAGCTGGTGTTTCAACCATCCTATAAACACCAAAACTTTTATATGAAAAATTAGATAAGACTTAACAATTATTAAACTGGATTCTAACAGTGTAAAAGGAAAATCTATTTTTTTCACTCTCTTCTTGCCTGTGAAGAGGCTGCCCCTCAGCAAGTGAGGGTAGTGACCAAGCTCTAAGTTCACAAGCAAATGTTTTTATTACGGGGTTGGACTGGAAGCGAAAGTGATACAGTGTCTTTTGGGAACTGTTTCCAAAGCTTGTCTGCTCTGCGATCACTAATACCCCCAGCAGATCAGTTCTCCTGAGTACATGAAGTATTAGCTTGGGATCAGCTGGTCTCTGATTAGCATATGAAGTGACTTTGTGGCTAAAGATTGGTATATTAACAATAGGAAGAATTAGACTCCCAAGGCACATGGGTAATTAGCAGGAGCCACCTGGGATTCCCATTTGCAGTGTTGCAAAAAGGCAGAGGGGATAGCCTTTATAGGAGACTGAGCAAATCCTTTTCAGAAAGAATGATGAGGTGTGGGGGAGGTGGCAAAAACAATAGCTGCATCGGAGTAGCAGGTGGTTTTTGCAGCTGTGCAACGCTAAGCAGTGTGATGTGACTAAGAGCAGCATGAGTGGAATAAATATTGCAGCAGAGCTCCCATGTAAAGGTGGCAAGGGAAGAGGAACAGTAGCCTGGAAAATATTTCTGTTCTCTAGACAAGCTACCAGGAGCGTTTCCACTTCTGTAGAAGTAGCGGTAACTTGAAGGTGTTGAAGACTACATTAGTACTTGGAAGTTTTTTGTGAAGGTACCAGCTTTTTGGTGTACTTTCTCTAGTTTAATGCTACTGAAGGTAGCTCAGATGGAAAAATGGAATGAAAAACATGGTTTGGTACAGCACAAAATTTTTAGCATTAACTTAAATTTAAAAGTTACTGATTTGTAAGCAGTAATACTTTTATATTTGAAATTCTGACCAAGTGCACCTTGAGTAGAAGTCTTCCTGATTCTTAATTTTTTTTTTAGACTGCTGTGTGGTGAAAGGAAACCACCTTTAAGACTACTCAGGTGAATGTTTCCTCTGTGACTATTTTTTTCATCGTAATTAGAATGATAATTTGGAATCATTGGAAGTTGGAAAACTGTTTCCTAAAAGGTTGGATTAATAAAATCAAAAAATGCCACCCTTTTATCAGAGAGATGCTTCTGTTCCTGTTTTACCTTGTCATGAGCTCTGAGTTGTTTTTTTCTAAGTCTAAAATTGATAAACCCGAGAGTAAAAGTAAATATAAAACTCTCTTTCCTCTCAAAGCTCCCAGGGAAGTTTTAGAAAAATTCGAGGGGCGTGAATCTTTTAAGAATTCTAAAACATAACCTGTGATTTACTTGCTGAAATTTGTACAGATTTGCTTTTAGAAAGTCTTGTCAAATTTTACCTATTTAGCAATATAAAATATAAAGCTTTCCTTTGCAAAAGGCTTTTCAAAAAGAAATTCCAGTTTTGATATTTCAGTAGCCTTTTTGTGTATTTTTGTTGTCTGAGAGCATGTCACCTAGTTTTCTAAAGCTGGGGCCAGAAGGCAGTTTGCATCACTGCTGTAATATCACTTTGTATGGGTTATCTTCAGAGCAGTCATTGATTTAGTTATCTATCTATGATTTAATTACTCCTGGGTAAGCTTAGGGAAGATCACATTATCACCAAAGTCCCTACATGTTTACCTGCTTGGAGTGAGGAAACTTTTGTTATAGAAACTTTTGTTGCAGAAAAGTCAGTCATCTTACCTTCACATTTGGAGAGTTTACTAATAACCAGCACTTCCTCAGAATGCTTATTTGCTCCCAGGCTGGCTTCACTCAGGAACGAGAGGGGGGGTTCTGCTCTTGCCATCTTAATATTTGATCGACTTTTAGGCCCTCTTGCAGAAAGGACATAAGCTGATGTCTTTCAGTATGAGTTGTCCTGTTCACGTTTTCATTTCATGTCATGGTTTCACAAAAACATACACTTTAATGAACATTAAAAGAACCAAACTCTAAAATGCATTTCTGATGAAAGCAATACATTATTATCTTTTCCTCTCTCCTCCTTCCATGCTGGTGCTATGCTTTAAGCAAAAGGATGAGCAGTATACTTCACCTAATACCTGCTGAGACTGAAGACATATGTTACAACTGAGGTAGACAGCTTTATTCTGTCAGAGGACAATCCTTTTTTTGTCTTCACACTTGTGTACGCTTCTCCGTAATTCCAGCCACATGGTCCCACCCTCTCCTGGGCATTCACTCTTGTGCTGTCAAGCTGATTGCAGTCTGGTGGGTTCATTAACCTGGCAGAAAGCTTTGTGCTTTTTGGTGGTGGTGGTTTTGCAAGAGCAATGTTCTCCTGTGTTGCTGCACTGGCAAAGGTTCTGACACATGCACAAAGCTGGCGTGAGGAGGGGGCAGCACAGGAGTGGGGTGTCTGGCTGGAAGTAAGGGGGAACCTCCTTTTGCTGACAGCAAGCCATGCTGCGTCCAAGCCATAGTTTTGTTTGTCTACAGCAAAGCCAGCAAAGATTAACTACTCTTGGATTGTCACCTTAGTAAGGCTTGAAATTAGAGTAAGTCAGGAAGTAAATTTTAAACTTCTTAAAATTTAAACTTTTGGGGCTTTTTAGGATCCCATGTGAAGAAGAGAAATTCTTTGAGAAGCTGGCATCAGTGATAACGTGGCCTATGTTGTTGCCTATTTAGCTTAATACGTTTTTAAGTAAATATGACATAATCACATGAATTCCTTCTTGTCTTCAAAGATTCTGAAATCAGTTATCTCATATTTATCAATTTACTTTTTAAAAATCAGTAGTAAGGCTGAAATCAAAATTACTTTTTTGGCTTACACCGTTTACTGTTCCTGCTGTGGTATATATGGATAACATCAAAGTTTATGGTTTTCCTTTTCAACCTTTATACACGGCCCTCCTCCCCAAGTGAAAAAAAAGCTCTTTGGAAGTAACTAATATAAAATATTTGCCTATCTTTTGCTTGATGATTGAAGAATAGTTGAAACTTGCAGGGCATGTTTTTCAGCTTGTAAAGATTAATGAAAGAAGGATACAGATTCCCTTTACAAAGAACTTTTTTCCCCAAGGGTTTAGTCCTGCTTTCAAGTTAAAATACTGTAACAAGTTGAAGTATAAACCAGTTAACATCTCTTCTTCAGGGAGTAACAGGCAATAGTAGTGGGATAGCTTGGAAAATAAAATTATATGTTCAAGGAAGTCATGGCTAGTTTTGGCCCTTGTTAGGCCTCGCTGTATTTTTAAGTTGATCATCTTGTAGTAGTGTGTGGATTGTTGAAGAAACCACCAGACGTAACTTCTGTAGATCAGGAATATTCTTAGCAGCTTTCAGAAATACGATACTTTGGGGTTTTTTGCAATATCTGTGTACAGAATAAATGCCATGCCTTTGCTTTGTTTCCAGTACAAATTAACAAAATGTCAGAAAACAATTCTGAGGAGAAGTTACCTTGAAGCTTGAGCTTTGTGGTAGGTTGGCATTGAAAACAGCTTTTGCAGTGATGTGCTAAATGTGTTCTGGAGGAGATTCTAAGGTTCAGGGGTGTGCTTGCAGGCTTTCATTTGCATGGCTTTATGTGGGAGTGGTTTAGTTTAAAACAGAATAGCAAGCTGAGTAGAACCTTTGGTTATATTTGCTGTCTGAGGAGTAGGGTGTTTTCATAAAGGTTTTAGAAATCTTTTTAAAAAAATATTTAAAAAAATGTGAATGGTTTGTCTTTTTTCCTTCCCTGTAAAGCTTGTTTTGTGTGTTTTATTAGTGTGGAAATAAGAGCAGAGAGAGACACGAATGTATAGACGTGTTCATAGCTACAATAATAAGCATCAAAGTTTATAAAGCTGGGTTTCTAATCTCCAGGGATATTTATCTCATACAGCCTCTGCAGACTGTACAAAGTTAAAACTACTTGTATGTGAAATAAGCAGATTGCAGTTGAGGTTGAATTTTTCTGTTATCTTGTCTTGGAAAATTGCCATTCATATTACGTGCTTAAAAAAATACTTAAATTTTGTAACTCTAGGTGTCTCTTGGGGATTTGAGACAAAGGAAGGTACAGTGTCTGTGTTCACAATGTGAAATTCCTTAGAAGACAGGGTTCTTAATCCAAGGCTTGGATCATGTTCCGGACTTCTAACTCAAACCTTATTTTTTTCTGAACAGTGGATCTATGGTTGTTAATGATCCATACACATAATTTTTAGTTTACAGATAGTGTTTCAGTTTGACTTTTCTAAAACAGTGTTCTGCACTTCTTCAGGTGAAAACTTTATCATTTGGATCCAGCCAGGTAGCAGCACAAAAAAAGCCTTTTTTTTTTATTTCCCTCCTAGATGCTGATTCAACTTTCAAGTGTAAAATGTTTGCTGACTCAATTATGTGTCTTACCTATCTCTCTAATGGTAGTTAATTTTTTTCCTGTGCTGTGCTTTTTTCACTAAGTCATTATATAACTTCAATATGCAGTCAAAACATTAGGCTTTTAACATGAAAAATATAGTAAATGTTAGTCACTTGTCATCATCTGCTTGAATAGGTTTTTATGGGAATGGGAGGTTTCTTATCAAGAAAAAAACAACAGCAATATATAGCCAGAATTTGATTCTGGCCCTCTGAGCAAGACACCTTTATTTAGATAAAGTATTTTTTTGTTTGTTTAAAATTAAAGAAAATTTATCAGAGCAGTTCTTTAAGTAGTGGTTAACTGGCTTTAAAAAAGAAAACAGTGGATGCTTACAGAAAAACATATGTTAAGTGCTTGGCTTTCTGAAATGTCAGAACAGACAGCAGACCTTACCCTTCTTTGACAGCAAACCCTGAGGTCAGCAGGTACGTCTTTTCTTTTCTTGACCACACTACACCAAGCTAGACTATTGCTCTTTTTGTCAATATCGTGCAGTCATCTCTAAAAACCAAAGCCTTTCTTGAAATGGAGGGTATATTTTCTCTGTACAGTGGTGCAGTCAATGCAAAGATACTTTCATAATCTCTAAATCAAGAGCCAGATAAGGAAGTTTGGAATTAGCCTGTGTAGCTACGCTTACTGCAGCCTTAACTTGTGCCTGTTGCATTGTCATGGGCAGAGACGCACCCTTAGCCCGAGAAGGTTCTTTTTCTTAGTATTAATAAACCCCAGCCCAAATCAAAGGAACGAACTTTACCGCTGTATTTTAACCTGATTAACTCCGTGTCATTATGGAGAGCATGGCATTTTCAACAAGGCCAGTAATCTCCATCTCAGTTTTGTTCTTTTGTGGATTGCTTTTGGGTTATATTTACTATGACCTTCCATTCTGCTCTTTCATATCTGCTTTCTAGGGTTGGGCTTTGTATGGACAGAAGGTAGATACAGTATATACTGAAACTAGGGATATGCATAAACAGCATGTGGCATGGTTTGTGTGTTGTGGATTGTTGGAATAGCTCTGTGCCAGTTCATCAACAATAATTTGTGCATATTAATATATCTGGATGCGTTTAATTTCATTGGCAGTTAGCCTGCTCCTTAAGTTATTAATTTGTGAAATCTGTTTTGAGGAAGGGTAAAAACTTGTAGGCAGCATATGGTGTGATATTGGGGGGAAAGGACGGCTGCGGGTGTGAATTTTATTTTGTCAGTTTAGTGGGAGTACCTCTTGTTCTTTAAAGATGCCATCTGCACAGGATTCTCACTGTAAGTCTTATGCTTCTGTGCAGATCATGCAAGATCTCACTGAGCTTTTAAGTTTGGCTGCTTTGGGGGAGGGCAAAGAGAATATTTTATTCTGTGCCACTTTTTGAAGTATTTTATTTTGTATAAAGGCTTTTTGCTTTGCCATCAAGTTGCCATATAAAAATACCTTGAAAGGTCTATAACTTACCTAGCTTTTAAAGGCTAGTTGTCATAATACCCTGTACTGACCATTCAGTTGTTTTGACAAACACAGTTCCTGTTCTTTGCCTACTGCCGTTCTTTTCTTGGCGCGAGGTGTCTTCTATCTGTTCTCCCTGACCTTCCTGTAATTATCACATTAATCATTATTTTCATGCTCTGGTTCATAGGACTTCAATGCCTTCAACTTTGTTTTGTAGGGTGTGTGAGACAGGGCAGCTTCTATTTCAGTTACTTGGTTGCTGTAGGAGCTTCTCCGTACCTTTATTGTATATCTGAGTGTACAACAAGCACCACAGTTGTAAGGGGTCTGGCTTCACTGTTGAACTAAGGCATTTTGTGCAATGCATATACCTATTTGTGGCATTTCATGTCACGTTTTCTGCTGTGCAAAAATAAGTGCCTTTTTGTTTCTCTAGCTCATGATGTGATGGGTGCTTGGAGTGCATCGTGTTTCATCTTTCTCCTCCAGCCAATTGATCATCATGTGTTACAGGCATCAGATAATCCAATCTATTACTACATGTCAAAGCATTATGTGATTATTTCCAGTGCCATATATGAAAGATGTTTTCTTCTCTTGCATGTTCTGAATATTTGAGATCCAGATTGTATGTATGCATTCCCCAATGTGTTCACTCACTGCTAGGAGATCCTGACAGAGACTGGATCAGGTTGAGGCACAACAGACAAAATTTGTTCAGTGGGTCTTGATATGCCAAGATAAGAATTCAGAGAAGTTTAGTACAAGTTCTGCTGAAGAACTTAATGTCTCTTTCAGTTTTACTCATTTCAGCTGAGAATCAAATAGAGACAAATGATTGCCATTAATATACATGCTGTAGAGCTTTCTGGTTTTGAGAATGTGATGCACTGATTTCTTCTTGAGACACCTGAGAGAGAAAAACAATTCTGCAATGCAGATGGTCAGTAAAAATACAGAAGATAAATTCTTATAACCATAATTTCTAACATTTTTTCCATACTCTTGAAGGAAAAAAAAAGAGGCCTTTATTTGCAACGTGCTCATGGGTCCTCTCCCTGCTAGATGACTTACCAAGAGGTTCAAAATTAATCTTGCCTATTGCAGAGATCCTTGGCTTTAGCTCCCCTTTCCCCTCCTGCCCTACATTTATTTTAAACTTAAGCTTAGCTATGGAAGACAGTAATTTCATATAGATGCCTATTACATTTATATTTTAAAATCAGTTTTTCAGCACATCGTGGCCAGGAGAAATTGCTTCTGGAATATTATTTTACTCTACCTAGATGAAAACCCAATCCTTGTTGAACTTGTCACATGGAACTTTGTGTGGTTGTATCAGGATTGTTGTCACGCTCTGCAGCTACAAGACAGCAAAACATTTACTCTAAAGGAAAGTATTTTTGCTTGTATTCTGATCTGTTCCTTGTTACTATAATTGTGATCAATTTGGGGGCACATTGGCTAGATTTTGCCCACAGAAGGTTTTTGTGTAGCCATTATCTTTTCCTCCCTGTGGGGAAGCGTATGGAGAAGTAAAATGACTCATGCCACTCAGGTGCCCAGGAATTTCTAGTGGAGAAAACCAGTGATACCGCAGCATCTTGGACAAGTTGTCTCCTCCCTCATTTTAGGAGCTTTTGTAAAGCTATTGCTATCTGAAGTATTAACCACAGGTATTCTATATCAGAAGTTCTAATACTACTAGTTGAGGAGCTTGTGTATAGATTTCATGGTGTGTGTATATCTTCCATATTAATGTTGCTGCAGTTCTTAAATTCTGCATTAATTTATTGACTATGATGACACTGGAACATTTCAGAATACAAGTGCATTGGGATATTGCAGGATTTCATCACTGAAGAGTTTTAAGAACAATTCAGGGAAACATTTATGAAGAACAATTTAGTAGTGTTAATTCTGCCTTGACGTAGCGGGATAGCCCAGGTGACTTCTCAAGATCTTCTACAGCTATGTTTCCTGTGATTTTAGTGGAAGATTGAATGCGCTTTTCAGTGGCCTGGTGAAAAACACTTTGTTTTGTTTGGAAGCATGTTTCTTAATTTAAATTCCCAGGGAAGAAATAATTGCAGTCCCTTGTCTTGCTTGAAACAGCTTCTGTATTTACAGAGACTGTATGAAAAATTAACTTTAAGAGGTTTGTTTGTTTGTATTGCCAGATATTTTAGGAATGCTGACTCACTTTACCAGGCCGAGGGTGTGCACACATGAGCCAATTACCATCAAATCAGAAGGATGAGAACTAAAGGACATCTAGTGCTCCTACCTCATCTGTGTGCTTGGTCTTAACCCAAGCATACAGTTACTGCGAAGTAAATGACAGGCTGTAACCTCACAGCCTGGCTTACTATGGCCACACCATTAAAAGAGATCACTTGCCTTGTTTGAAGTGCTTTAAGCCTGGAGAGACAGAAATAAAAATAAGCATCATTGGTCAGTTCTTTTCTGGAGAATCAAAGGCACACGGTGCTTGCACACTGCTGAACTGCAGCTATCTACAGGTAAATGAAACTGTAGAGAGTGCCCTAAGGCAAAGAATGGAAACTCCTCTAGGCTGTGAAATGGTTCGTTGTTTTGGCACATTAGTTTGTGAATTGGTTCAAAGATGGACATATTGTAAGTATAGTTTAGAGAGCACTTTGTGTCTGGCACACTGTGTACACTCAGGAATCGTTGTCTGGCTTGGGGGTTTTGTCTCATCTGTGCAATCATAATATAAAATGCTACACTTTTTGTGTTTGATCATGCTCTTGGTAACTTGTTTGATCCATTTGCCCCAAGGATGTCGCTTGCCCTTAGGTTCTTCCAACAATACATGTCTGAGTAGCATGTGTGGAAAGGTTGATCTGTTGCTCTGAGAAAGAATCTATAGTAAAGCTGCCTTTGGTAGTCAGTGCTTAGAGATGTGCATTTTTCTCACAAATCCAGCAAAGTTCAGGTAACCTTTCTTGAATCTCATCTCTGTTTGTTGCTGATTATTTCTGTATCTCTTCTAGAAATTATTTATTAAAATAAGCTACAGACATGTATCTCACGCTGGGTCTTTAGTCCAGTGTTGTCTAGAAGTTATGCGATTGCTTTTAATTGAAGGTATGGCATGATACGATGCAGGGACACTGCAGAGCTCCTCCAGAACTGATTTATAGCACTGCTGATAGCTGCAAACTTAAATTTTTCTTGACACACACTAGCAGGTATGACACAAAGGAAATGAACTGAAATACCAGATCCAGATGATCTCTTTGCATTATCCTGTGACTCTTTTTTTGCATTACTGAAGTGAATGAATGATGCATTGAGCCACAAATACAAAAGCTCATATGCAGAATATATATGAAGTCTAAAAATGACATTGGACATAGTTAGCAGCCCTGACTGTAGCAGCAGCCGTTACCTGTTCTCCATCCCTTCCCGAGAGGCAGCAGGGCAGTTAGTTTTGGTTTCCAGAGCCATGTGGTAGGAATAGGGATACAGGCATCAGGGCTATGGGTGTCTTGCTACCCAACCTATGGCTTTTAGACAACTGCCTGTGCTGGAAGGTTGTTACAGTAGAGAGGATATGAGGGCTGGCTGTCTCTGAGACACCCAGCAGTTCCTGCATCCCCCTCATTCTGGCACTGGCCTTCTGTCCTGACCCACAGTGAGCTGTGCGAACCTGCTCAAATGGGTCAAAGACTCATCACTGTTTGCAAGTGATGAGTTCATCCCCTCAGGGTGAGACTACTTTTCCTGTCAGATGGGCAAGGTGAACCGTATCACTGTGGATTCAAGCAGATGCCAGCTCAGTGCAAGGGGACATCCCTTTTGGCATTGGTGAGCTATTAGATGGGCTTGGCTGTCGTGTGAATGCCCTCACCTTCCCCATCCCTGTCAAAGCTGTTTCCTGTGTTTTGTATTATGCTGTAGTATTAATCTGGATGTGTGAACAGTCATGGGATGAAGAAGTGGAGAGGGGTCATTACACACCTCTTCAGAGTCAGGGTCAGTGTACTGGGTTGTTCCTGATGGCTGACAGAGCTGCTTTTGGAACCACTCCAACAACTGGGAGTCCCAAAATCCCTTGTTGCAGTGTTTTCTAAGTGTGAGAATTATTTTAAATATCTAATTAAATTAAACTTCTTGTGAGCTCAGTCTTTTTTTTTATTATAGCTTTGGTAGGCCACAAGAGTTAATTACAGTCCTCTTTAGCAGTGGCCTGTAACATACTTGAAAATTGTCAGCCTGGCTGTTCCTACATCAGTACTATCTTTTTTAATTAACTCAACCAGTGGGTTATTCAGTTGTTTCTCCAGTCTCAAATATTAATTTCATGCAAATTTTCACTCATGTTCTTCGCTTTTTCTCAGTTTGCATAGATCTGTTTCTAAAATGGGTGCTCAATTCTAGACATCATACAGCTGAGGTTTCCCTGTCACCAGGGCAGAGTAATTACCTTCCAGGCCTTTTCATATTCCTGCTAAGTTTCAAAATGCTCTTTGTCTCACAACTGCGACACAGTATTAAGTCATTTAGGTTGAGTTGCTGTAGCCGTAGCTCCTTATTTTGTGTTTGTCCACTTAATTTTTCTTGTTTCCTGCTTCACAGTTGTCTTTATTGAATTTAATTGATTTCAGATAGTTTCTCACATTAAACAAGTTGCTCTTGAATTATTGTTCTGTCTTCCAATTACATTTGCACTATCTTGATGTAGTTTGTCCTTTCTCTAAGTATATATTACGTGATGTCCCCAAAGCTATTGAATAAAAATAGTGAGTGCAATCAATTCCCCATTAACTAAGAGGGGTGGGGGACAAACTAAATGCTGGAAAAACATTATTGGTGTCTCAATCCACACTAAGTCAATGCAAACTGAGCTTAGGCTCAGAGCAGCATGAATGTGCACAGTGTCAGCGTGGGTCTGTAAACAGTATGAACATGTTCACATGGCGCTGTGCCCAAGGTAATGAGCCTTCCAAGAAGTACTGGGGAATGCAGTGCAGAGGCACTAAATCTGGTTGCATAAAGAATGTAACCACATTTGCTTGGTCTGGGCTACTTAATCTTGCCTGTACAGAACGAGTGCTGTTGTTTTTATATTGTGGTATGGGTGAACTAGATCATCCTCGTAGACATGCTAGAAAATATGTTCAACTTTACTGCTGAACAGATTGCTACAAACATTGCCACGCGTATATCCTGACAATTTAATGTAGGTAGGTTGTTACCTGTTGGTAACTTTTCAGGGGGGTTTTGGTGTGTTAAGGGAGAAAGAATAAAACCAATGACTTTTCAATGGTAATCCTAACACAGCATAAAAAAGAATAAATCTGGAAAGTCTCTTGTGAAGTTGAGGTCACTCCAGCATGGCCGAGTTGCACATAAATATGCCAGAAATTACTGAAAAAGAGACTTCAAGTTGCCATGTGAGCCTGAATGAAGTTTGGGAGTGTTTAAGTGTTGCATTTAAGTCATAACACTTAACATGAGATTTTTCTTACTGACAGCAAAAGTGGGAAATATGATCTGACATGTTCTGGGGGTTTTTTTTAACCAGTTGGTAATCTGAAAGGTGGGGAATTGACGCTCTTTTCTAAAAGTAAAACCACCCTTGACCACCCTTAAGAAAAATAAGTAAATGGCAGAGCATCTAGTTAAGGTCACAGCTTGAATTCAGTGCATGGGATATATTTCCTGGGGCTTTTTCAAGTTATCAGTTGCTCTGCTATAGAGCAAATTGTGTCTGACCCAACCCATCTTTGTCTCAGGGTAAAGTTGCGTTAACAGGTAAACAGATCAGTAATGAGATTGAATTCCAATTATTCTGTACAGCAGTGACATACCTAAATAAAGAACTTTCTGGCTTTGGGTGATTCATCTTGTCTTTGTCTACTAGTGATACATCCAAGGAAGAATACTTAATACTTTCTGTTTCTTTCAACAGTTCAGGATTTTGCTATACATGTGCCATTCATGGCATATAGTTCTCTCCTCTGGTGTTCCATCCTCTGTAGCTAGACTCCAGGATTTTCAGCTAGAAACAAACTCAAGGACAGTTTCCTTTTGTACACATAAGCAAACTTTTCTCTATTGAGCAATCTGTTATTTCAGTAGGAATGGAAAAAATGCAGTGATCCAGAATCCTTTTGCCAGAAATTGGAAGGTTAAAGATGGATTTTCATTTAGAATGCAAATACTTCTTTTTCCTAAGATACTTTTTTTTTTTTTCCTTCCAGAAAGCCTTTTCTGATGTAATTGCCTTTCTGTCTGTGTAGGTGTGGGTAAACTTGTAGTTTATAGTGCAGTGCATAATGCAGTGTATCTAAAATAGTCCTATAATTTATTTTCTCCCTATTAACAGGAGTTGGTTTTTATAGTCTTCTACTGACTGGTTCTGTTTTCAGTGTCTTCCATGCTTTAAATTAGTTTTTTTTATCCACCTCGGTTCTTATGTTAGTTTCCCGGGGGGGGTGGGGGGGTGGGGGTGGTGGTGTAGGGACACATGCCAACATTAGGTCATTATGTGTAAAGGAAAAAAACCACCTCATTCTTGTGTGTTTGGGTAGGGTAAGCAGTGGCAATAAATACAGAAAAATTTACTTTCTATTCTAATCTCAGTACTCTACAGAATGGACTTAATTTACGGTTTCCCCCAAATGATGTGTGCGCAAATCAAATATTTAAATTGAAGGATGTGTCTTCCAACTGTACCAGAATGGATGTGTGTGTGTGTTAGGACTTCTGGATGAAAAGGGCTGGCTTTTTGTTTGACTCCTGTCAGTGCCACATGAAATTATTTGTTTGTAATTAAAGCGGGAAAAAGAAATCCAAATTTTTATAATTGTTATCTAAATACTATGTACTCTGTCATCCTCCCAAAACTTCAGGATTCAGCATGGCCTGTGAATCTTGATGTACACACATATATATACACGATATTTAATAGGTATTTTTAGATAACGGCATAATATAATATCAGAAAAATATTTTATTAATATATATAACATACATAGAAAAAGTGAAAACATGTATCACATCTCTTTTCATATTGTTAAGAAATGCAGCTCTAGAACTCTCTTCTTACTTGTGTTTTAAAAGGCTTCGCTTAAAAGTCAGAGCAGAAGAGTGAATGAAGTTCTCCAGGTTGTGCCTCTTGGTGACTGAATAGCTTGAGGGGGCAGGGAGAGTGGGTGGGTGGGTGGTGGTAGTGGTGCAGCTCAAGAAAGGTGGTGTGTTTCAGAAGGGATTTATAATGATTCAAAATGAGCAATGACTAACCCAGCAACCTTCAATAACTGGAGAAAAGGAGCCAAGTTAGAAAAACAAACATGCGGAACTTCAGCACATTTTCACGTGGTTCAGCAGTAACCCAAAGAGGAAAGATTATTGTCCTGAGTGTTCATCTTAATTTCTTTGATCTGTCATGTAATTCCTTGCTAACTGTTTTTGTCAAAAATACTCTGTTTAAAAAAGAGTCTCTGATTAGCCAGTCTGAATCAGAGAGTCAGTTTGGAGAGCACTTACTCAAGCAGCTGCCCCAGCTTACCTGCTGGGGATCCTTAAGTACCAAGGAAGAGGGTGGTACTAAGCAGTCTGGTTTGTAACCGCTGTGTACTGCTCAGCTGCAGGACGGAGCAGGATGCATTTGGTGAGGAAGAGCCTGTGGTAACTCGGGAAGGTGGGTTTGGTGGGAAGCCGGGGTGATAAGCCTGCTAGACGAGCGAGGGTCAGGACACCGAGGAGCTGCAGCCTTAGATCAGTGTCCCTGATCTTGCTGCTCAGCACCGCTCAGAGAGGGTGGTCTCCTCATCTTTGTGGTGTTCTCTAATGTTACTGGGTTTGCTCTTGTTAGGGAAGCTTCTAGAACATTTGTGGAGTTCATTTATTATTTTTTTATGTATTTGGATCGCACCACATCTTTTTCATTCATTCAAGTGAATTGTTTTAATCTAGTCTTCCAAAGCTACGTAACCATTTTCCCTTCCTAGTACCATTCCTGTTTAGTGAGGGATTTTTTTTGTGTAGCTTGGTGATTATATAAAACTGAGAGAGGTTCAGTGTAGGGATACACAGTGTTTTCAAGCTTAGTCTCTTGCAAATGTCTATTTTCTTGCTTGCAACTCAGCAGTTTATAACTGCTGAGCATCTCGAGTGGTTCATATTATTTTAGCATTATGCATTTTCTTTAACAAGTTTCTCCTATGTTTTGTATCTCCTGAATTTTTACCCTTTTTGGAAAATCTTTTGCAATGACGAGTAGTTTTGCCATTGTGCAGGCTTTTTCTTGAACATAAGATACTTCAACCAGCACTGCTGTAGGTTACTCCTATTGTGGGTATTTGGCAGGCCCACTATTAACTGATTTGGGGTGGGGAAAAGAGGTGGAGGTGGTGTCAAAAATGTGTCATTAAAAAAAAGATCTGACAAAGATCACTACTGACTTATTGAACAAACTCAGTTCAGATGTCTATGTCTGTTGAAGTATCCTCTCGCCAGCAGTAAGACTGCAAGGCCGCCTCTGACTGTCTATGGGACTCACCACAAAGTTGAAACTTCTGCGTTGCTGTTGCTGGCTCTATGGTCTTAGACCTGCACTCATGAGACCACCTTCATTTCTATTCAACAGCAAATTGTGTGCAAGTATGTAACTTGCTGCAAAACCATTGCTCTGTGCATATTGCCTTTAACTTGCTTCTAGGCAGAGCATATTTGTTTCAGGGTTATTTTTAGTAGGTTTTGTCCATATTCTGAATTTTATAGATGTTTCAAAGTTTGTACTTGCAGAACTTTTTGCTTAAATTCTTTTCTCAAACTCACTACGTGTTCCTCAAGTGGTACTGCTGATGTGACCTAAAAACTAACAGAATATTCTGGGGGCATTTTTAACTCTTCAAATCTATGCAAAAGGGGATGGGGAAATCCCCAAACATTTCATGCAATTCTGTTCTATATACAATTCTCTAACAGGCACTGGAACCAAAGCTCGTAGCAAAGCCCTCCCAGTTGCTGCAGGCTTCCTCCTAGCAAAGCATTACAGCATAGTCGCTGACGGGTGTTTCAGCTCAGCCATGTCCCAGGTCACAGAAATGTTTTCCATCCTTCTGTGTTCTTCATCAAAGCCCTTTGGGATCCATGTTATTTTTGGTTTAAAAACCAACCAAGCAAAACCCCCAGTTTCTCTCTTGATATTTTTCTGCAATATAAAGAAGACCTAATACCTAAATATGGTGGCATGTTATGGGAGGAATAAATTCATGCTTATGTATGTATGTATGCCTTGTACTTTTCCCACCATTTCTAAGATACAAGATGTGGCTGGCAGAACTCAGGTTCTAACTTCAAGATCACTTTTGAGAATTTTATGTCAAAATTTTCCTATTAAAATATTAGGAAGAAAAAAAGGTAAAGAAATACAGTTTACAAAAGAAGCTATAAAACTATTTGAATTTAAATAATGCAACTTATACTTTTTTGGAAATTCAGGTTGTGCTCAAACACCTTTTTTCTTTCCCGACACCCCCCCAATTATTTTTTTCTTTTATGGTAGATTGCATGCCATGTGTCTGCTGGAGGTAGAGATGTTCAATTGTTAAGTTAGTTTTTAAGATCGTGTGGTTGAAACTTTTTCATTTAACTTAGCTGTGGCAGAAGTTGATGTAGCTTTTTCTTAGTGTTGTGAAAATAATTTAATAACTGAGTGTGTCATTGGTAAGTTTGTAAAAAATGTTCTGTGAGAACCTCTGAAAAAAACTTTCCTCATACATTTGGCTCAGTGTTCCTGCTCCTGCAGTTACCTGTGGGTTTCCTGCAGCCACTGAGAAGGGATGCTTCAGCTGAAGTGATGTGAAATATTTTTTTGATAACTCACGTGTTAAATAGTTTCACAGAATGTCATGCATTTTCCTGTGTAGACTTGTAATTTTGTGTATCTACATACTGCTGCTTTTTGAAATGAGGGATTTTTTAAATTATTATTTCAAAAGGGATTATCTTTTGAGAACAATTGCTGTAAGTAACCCCATTAGCAAAACTGTGCTGCTTCTGGCATGCAAATGGAACAATAGCGTATTGGCCTGGCTGGGGCTGGTGTTTGTAACAGATACATTCTGGTAATTTGTGGTATAGTCTGCACCTGAAACTTGAGAACTGAGAGAGAATTTGGTTTTAGTTTTAGGTGTTAAGAAGTAGGGCAGTTCTCCCTTGAAATACATTTTCCAAAAGGTGTTCTTAAATGATGTTGCAATTCCTGTTGTATAAACATAGGATGAAAACACAAATTGTTCTAGAAATTTTCATTGCCATGCTGTACTGTTTGTTTCCAAGGGTTATGTTGAACTCTCTTTAAATATTTCAGTGAGCACTTCCTCAGCTTGCACTGACTTTTGATACTGTCTGATGGAGCTTCAGGGAAACATCAACACCAGATGGGAAACTGGGAGGGCTGGGAGTAGAGGACAAAAAATTGCTCTAAGGTGTTGCCAACCTGTGTTTAATGTAAAAAGGATCTCAAGCTGGCTATGCTTTAATGCATCTGAATGATTTCCTGATTGGCTCACAAAGTTGAATTATATAGTGGTCTATGTTCTTGCTTCCAGAACCTTCATTCAAATAAATCACAGGTTTCTTTGCGGTAATAGTTGTGCAGACTGGTTTGTTTGCTGTCTTTCCTATCCCGGCATGACGCCTAGCTTTTAGAGAAAAACAGAACCTCTTCCAGGAGAGTGAAATAGGCACCTGACTGGTTTTTCTGTATTTTTATCATTCATGTGTGGTCCTCTTATTTCCCGCTTCCCCACCTCTAATAGCTATACAGTTGCATTTCACAGAGAAGTGGAATTTCCTTATCTTGTTTTGGCCTTTTCATCTCACCTGCGTGGGTGGACTTGCAGAACCAGTGTTCTAGATCTCCCTGCATCACAACAAGTGTTGCTACCCAGTATTGGAGATCTGTTACTCTGAGCATCTGAAAAAACAAAACCCGTTACTGAAAGAAGATTGAAGAACTGAAGCTGACAAAGGTAAGCCAGCTGCTTAGAACCTAGTTTTGAGACCAAATATACAAAGAATTTCCCAGATGCATTTACCTGTGTTCAAGGCATTGCAGAAGTAGATTTCTTGCTTCTTTGCATACACCCTGCCTGCCCAGCATGTGACAGAATGAGAGTAGTGGTCGTACACCATACATGATGTTTAAAGGGTGTTTTCTTCTTTACATGACAATTTTGTCGTGATAGCAATATTAATTTATTACAATATTTACATTTACATCAGCAAGGTTCAGAAGTAAACCAGTGCTTTTCTCCTAACTATACGTACCACAAGAGCACAAATCTGTGTATAGAATATATATGTATCTCACTCGTTACTGTTGCTTATTTCAGAAGCAGTTCATAAAAAACAGAAATAAAGGTAATATTATGAAGCACAGCAGAGATCTGCGAAGTACCACACCTTTATTACTAGAGGTTGGATCCTATTTGGCAGTCCTTAAAGAGTTAGCCCACTCTGTACAAATACTGTCCACTGATTAGATGCTAGTGGAGACAACTGTTGATGCTAGCAAAAGTGGACTGCTGCATTTGAGATTTTGACACAGTATTTTTCTGCTAATTTATAACCCACGCATCACAATGCTGAGTATTCCCATTAAATATTGCCAGGCTTTGTTAGTGGGGAGGGAATAGGTGTGGCAGACCCAAGTCTTTTACATTCTTAGTATTTTATTGACCAGAATGCTGTATAGGCTTTAATTTTTAGCTATTTTTCTTTCCCACAAAACTCATTTTTTCCCATAAGTTAAGAACAAGAGGATGTGGTGTTCTGAGTTTTCAGCTCTTTAGTTTACGTACATCAAGTTTTTATGTTTTCCAAGATGCTGCGATTAGTTACGCAGTATCTTAGCTGTAGTTCAGTGCATCATCCCTGTTTCATTTCAAACATCAGTTTAAGAGGCAGTATAGCAGCTGCAGTCATTGCCCCCGTGAGGATAAGATTGATGTATGCTCCTTTATGTTTTTCCCTTTTCAGCCAAGTAAATTCTCATGTCTTGCTACATTCACCATTTTCTGATTTTTTTATTAGGGTTTGGAGTATTCACGTTTCAGCCTTGTCTGTTTTGCAGGTTACTTTGTCTCGGTTCATTCAAGTGAAGTCATAGCATATGAAGCACTCCGTTTAGACTCATGAAAAACTGACACCAAGAGACCAAGCAAGTAGAGCAAAGCAAGAGAACCTTCTGATTCTGATGCCTGTAACTAGTCTTCTGGTGGCAACTTTGAGGAAGATTTGATTCTTGTGGTCACAGGGAAAGGAGGTCCAGCCACAGGCATGTAATAAATGATGCTTAATAAATGATTCCAAAAAGCTGCCTTTATGTGTTTGCTTTTACTTGTGATTGCTCAATTAGATATCAAAAAGTGATAGGGCGAGTTTCTAGAGGTATTACCAGTTTTCCACTAGTCTTCTGTGCTGTGCAGGCTGACTTTGAATTCTGACGCTAACCAGAGGGACTGAGTTTTCTAGGAGAAATAAGGAGACTCTTCTGCTTCTCAGAATACACTGGTGCATCTCAGGCATGTCCAGGGAGCCTTACGGGCTGTTGTTTGCACAGTCTGATTTAAATAAAACCAGTAAGTTTTAAATGGAAAATACAGGGGAGAGGTAGGCAAGAGGGACTGACCGAACATTTCTCCACTTGCACAGCATGAACACTTTCTGTGGTGATATTGTTTGCAGAGACACGTAGACTGGGGATTGAAATAGATAGGATTGTGTACAAACTTGAAGCATCACACCGTATTTCAAGCTGCTACAACAAATTAACTATTTAACACTTCACTAATGTTGTGCGTACACTTGTTGCCTCCCAGCATGAAAATAAAGCAAATAATCACAGTAAGCTTCCTGCCCAGTAGAAGTTACTATAATATAATGAGAAACTCTGTCCTGCACTTTGAGTAAACAGAAACAACAGGAAGCTGTTGGAAGGACGGTGTTGCATTAGGTAGAGGGGAAAAAAAACCACCAACTTTTAAGAGGACTCTGTGTCCATCTCTACAGCCCAGTATGCAGTTCAAGCTGATGTAGTGCCGTTTCTCTCTGGTAACATAGCAACTGGACCACACCTCCTCCTGCTGAAAGATGCTAAAGAGCCCTTTGAGCACTATCTGGTGTACTGCAAGGGAACTGCACCATTTTTAATTACCACAGAATTGCCAGCTGATACTTTTTTTTCCCATGGAACGGCAAGGAAATTCTTCGTTCTCTGTCAAGTAATCCTGTTTTTTCGTTCACTGTTTGTGTAGTAATCCCATTTATATTGCAGAAGAGGACTATGTTAATTTTAAATTAGTACCAGAATTGTATCTATCAGTGCATTTTTATCTTGTTTCAAACTAAGTTTTTGATTAAAAATAAGCATTCTTGTCCACCTGATGCTCTTCTCGTTTAGCACTCCTGTATGGTGGTATTATGTTAACATTTTGGAAGAATACTCAAGGATTTGAGCATGTTTTTCTTCTCACTTAGACTTTGCAAATGACTGAAAAGCTTTCCCCACTCCTAACCTCTCTTCTGTTGTGCAACAAAAGAGCTTTCCTTTAAGCATCTTGGTTTCCAAGCACAAGAAATCGTCTCTGGGCATTACTGAACGTTTGACTTAAGGTGTGATGAATCCTCTTATGCCAAGTTGAATTTTTTGATGTATACTGTAGACTAATGTTTAACTTAGCTAAAACAAGTGTGAAGCTAGTATTGTTCAGAGTTTCTCCTTTAAGGTTTTGTTCGGACCTCGGGTTTTGTACCAAAAAAAAAAATGCTAAGTCTGCATTGGATGTCACAGCCTGACTGTGTTGTCAGGGCTGTTTCCTTTGCTTCTTGTCTTAGAAAGATGATCGTTGCATTACAACAATACAAAAACCTTATTCTGGCTTCGTGACCTGCATGTGGGAAAGCCTTTTAAACTATCTGAAAACTTATTTATTGATTTATTTAAATGTATTGGTTTCTTACTGTAGTGACTTACCAGTTGTTGTCATTGCACTTTGGTATCAGCCTGGGGAGGGGGCATGTTTTGGTGAGTGTGGCAAAACAGCCATTGCAAAACAATGCTATTGGTGTTGCTGTACTTTGAGGTTTCCTTTTTTCTGAGAATTTAAAAAATCCTAGTGTAGTTCAGAAAGCTTGTGGCAGCTTGTGACTTCAGTACATCAAAACCAATAGCGTACCTAAAACAGTATAAAGCTGTGTACTTGGAGCTGTGCATATACAGTAAATCTCTGGCAATATTGTGAAAACTATATAAAAATGCAAATATACCATTTTGTTAACTTGATAATGCTTATGCATCCCCTCCCCCTTCTGTCTTTATAGGTCTACGAGGGCTAATCAATCTTGGGAACACATGTTTTATGAACTGTATTGTCCAGGCACTTACCCACACTCCACTGCTGCGAGATTTCTTCCTCTCCGACAGGCACAAATGTGAAATGCAAAGCCCCAGCTCATGTCTGGTCTGTGAAATGTCTACGCTTTTTCAGGAGGTGAGTGTTGCCTGCCACAACCACATTGCCTTTCCACAGAAGCTGCCTCTTTCTTAGCCCAAAAGGGATTGTGTGCTATTTGCAGATATAAAGGGAATGCAAATTATGTTTCCCCTCAAGGTGTGGCAAAGCAAAGCAGTAAAGATTAAGTGAGACCCTACTCTCAAAAATAACCAACTGCTGAAAAGGAAATTATTGGCCTTTTAAGTCCTCTTCTTAAGTCACCCTTGTTTAGGCAAAGCTGGTATCGGAAATAATTACAGTGCTGCCTGCTCTTCTGAGACTGATCTGCAAGTCTTTAGTCTTAAAAGCTGAATGTGTGCTTTAATTAAAGGTGCAAGTTGTAACTGGAAAATATGTCACAGACTCTTTAGGTGATAATGGGAGTGAGAATAAAGCAATAGTATACAGCCTTGTGATTTAAGGCCCTGGATTATGTAGGTCTGTATAAATATTTTAAGGATCTTTATTCAGTGCTTTCTAACAAGGAGAAACATCTTTGCTACCATCTCTTATGTGGAAATCCATTAATGGCCGGAAGGATGTAGAAAAGTGAACGTTTTGGTACAGTTTGTACCTTCTATGTACAAGCTCTTCTTTCCCTTTCTCACTCAGGTAACTGGCTTTGCAATGTATCTTTCACTGTAGGTCTAGTCTGTGCTGTATGACACAGGCACCGTTTTTTTCTTAATAAATAATCAAAGAGCTTCATTAACTATCTTAGTTCCACATCAGTAAAGTAAGGACTACCACTAGACACAGGCTTCTAAGATGAGTCTTTTTAAAAAAAAAAAAAAACAAACCACAAATAAATCCAGTTCTGTGTGTTTCCCTCAGTGATAGATCTGCTCTCTTGGTAAGGAAAAAACACTAACCACCATCAACACCCCCCCCCCCCCCCCCCCAAAAAAAAGCTATAGTACATACTGTCATAGAGCATTTAAGATAGCTGGAGATGTCTGTACACAGAGCATGTCTTTTGTGTACATGCTGTCATGGAAGTTCGCTCAAACTGAGGCCAACCTAAAATAGCTTTACTTTTATCTTGTGGTTTTTTTTCAATTTGATTTTATTTCTGTGCCATTCTCACCAGAGATGATTCTTTTTGGTCATTGTAGGCAAGTTAAACATACATGGAAGGTAAAGTCCCCCTTAGCTATTCCAGTACAAAGTTGTTTTCTGCTCATACTCAGCACCCATATGAATTTGCAACCTTTCATGCTGCTTATCAGTCATTAGTTGTATGTTATACTTCTTATTTTTTGATTTATTTTTGAATTATTCCTGAGTCTGTCAAGAAAGGAGGTAAAAACAAAAGACAGGCATACCAATAGGTAGCAGCTGCAGGATTATTGAAACCAGATGTTCAGTTAAATGGAGAAATACCAGTCTGCCTAGATACAAAAAATTAGTCATGGTATAGAAATACCAGTTTCTGTATGCTGTTAATATAGAAACCTATATATTTAAAAAGCAGGTACAATTATAATCTGGCCATCCTTTCATCAAATTGTGGTATAAAGTCTCATTCCAATGAATATCACCACATTCTGTTTACACACATGCATTTTTTAAAAAATCCCTTGGGAAAGGGAAAATGAGTATTATATTACAGATTGAGGGGCTGGAGGAAAGTTCAAGACTGTCTAGGTAATTATTTTTATTTCCGTTCTTGTATGTGGAGCCCTGTTGATGGTCTAGGATGCCTTTTGCTAGACTGTGTACAAGCATGTAACAAAGAACAGGCTATTATCCAAAATGGGGCTGAAACACAGCATTCGTATTAGTTTCAATTGTAATCAAATTTAATTTCACATACAACTTTGGGTATATCAGCCTTCATTTTCCCCAATCAAAATTCATGCTTGTGCTTGCATTAGTTCTAATAATTAATGTTCTGCGACATGAGGATATATGAATGAGGGAGGAGCTGTATCTGTGATACAGACTGGGAAGATAGCAGTTACAGTAGTCTCTGTTCCTATGTCATGTTGAAATACTGCAGCTATGTGCTGTGGGAGGACAACAAAAAGTCTCGACCACCTTGAACTAAAACTAGAGCTTAGTCCTCCAGAAGCAAAACTGTACTGTCTGTAACCAACTCAGTATATTTTAACTTGCAAGCAGTAAATACCATGTTATATTTATAGCTCTGTCAGCACTCAGTGTAAAATTCTGTTTCCCAGTGAGTTTTAATTTCTCTACATTCAGAATTAAAACCAAAATCTTGCATTTTTGGAGCAGACTGGTTATCTTTTATGTCCCAACTATATGCAGTGGCTATGAGGAAGATTCCTATGCTGTCTTTGCTGGCAATGAGGTCTGAATGAGGGAAGGCTAACTAGTGGAGATGTTAGTGCTACGGTTAAGAATTCCTTTGTAATTGAATTACTGGGGAAACTTTGGTTCAGGTTCTGTCTTGTTTTTATGTAGCTTTCCCACCGGGATTAACTGATGTAGTTATCCCAAGGCATTTTACCCAGTGACAAATGATCAGGGCAAGGGTTAACTTCATCTCCCCTCCACCCTTCTTTTCTGAAGTTGTGATCTTAGGCAAATGGAATGCCAGGGGAGCTAGTGAATGCAAGCCAGTAAGAACTCTTCGGGAGAAAAAGAGACATTTTGAATATTAAATGAAACTTAATATAAATAAGCAAGTTTTGCTATTTTGCTCCTTAAACAGAAAATACTTATCCCTTTTTTTGTCTTGCTTAAGATCGTTTAGTTATGTAGGTTGTGTGATTTCTCTGTGATAAATAGGAAGCTACAAAGTTCTTCCACCTTGAAGTAGGTTGGTGGTGAGTAACAAGTATCAGATGGTTCTCAGAACTGAGTTTTTTTTCCTGGTAGGTTTTCTTGCAAATATGCCAAGCATTGATTTCTGTTTGTTTTAAAAATATCTGACTGCATCAATTAACATTCTCATTTGTGCTACTTGAAACCTATTTCTCAATAGAATCATGACATGAATTACACTGCATAAGAAAAGGAATGAAAAGGATTTGGGAATAACAGATAGTGGTGAAACTGGATGGAGGGAAGATAGAACACACAGAATCCGTTCATTGAGCCTTTTGGCTGAAAGGGTTTGTGCACTACTTTTTACCTACTGGTATTTGTGTTTTAGTTTTGCTTCGCCAATGAAAATTAATTTCAAGATGGTCCACACCCTAAGGTTTATCTAAATCCTTTACAGAATGACCATTCAGGTTGGTAGAATTACCAGATCTGTATCTCTGTGTACTCTGTGACTGGAATAGCAAGAATACCTGGGAATATAGCAGAATAGCAGTGCCTCCACTCAGAGATGTGAAGAATAAAGCCTTCTTTATTCCCATCGTTACTCATCCTCAGGAGCTTATCAAGGTGCATAGTACAACTATGTGGAGAGCTGAGAAGTGAGGACAAAAAGCAAAAAGAGATGATTTACGTCTTATGTATCTTAAGATGGTACACTGTTGAAATGGCTTACGTATAAAATAAGTTACAACAAAGGTACAAGAGGAAAAAGTAGTTAAGGCTCTTCACATGGTCAGAGGCCTTGCATTTTGTCGTGGAAAACAGTTTGTGCCAATTTAGTAAAATCTTTTCCATGAAATAAGTATAGAATATAGAGTGCAAGCAAAATGTTTTTTCTGACTCCTTGAACCATTGCTGTTTAGTGGGAAACCTCTGGTACATGTTCTCTTACTCTGAAAGGCACATATTACCCACTCCCTTTATCCATGGTAAACTTTCAGAATGTTTTAATTGAGAACCAGTTTCTAAGAGGGGGTTTTAGCTTCTCAAATTGGACTAGAGCCTGGTACAGGATTTATGCCTATAAATTCTTGATTACAAAGCTTGGAGACTGTTTAGTTGATTCTTATGCAGGATAGATCAAATGTATCTGTTCACATAATTGGAAAACTTCTGTGCATGTATTTTTGGCAAGAGGAGGAGAAAGTAGTACAGATGTGTGTGGTGGTGATGTTTGTTTTGTTAAACCTGACTGGTATCTGTAATGATGATGCAAAATACAAAGCCTAGAATCCTATAATCCCCTATAGATTCTTCCTTTTTAGGATCCAAGAGCAAGTGTTTTAAGTGCAAAAAAATAAAGTTACTGTTACTTGAGTTGTGTGTAAGAATGGAGGCTTCGAATCCTAGTTTGGTGGTTTTTTCTTTTTTTTTTTTTTTTTATTTTTCCTGGAACAGCAATTAGCAGTGTATTACCAAGCATTTTCAAATTGCTTGAACCTAGTTCTCTCCAACACAAACAACTGATACTGCTGAATTGAAAAGAAATTTAAATAAAAATTGTATTAAATTATGTTTGGAAGGATTGTGCCATTGAAGTATTTTAAAGGTGACCTGGAAATACATCATTGTTTGTATTTGCACACTTTAATGAAAAGGTTTGTATAATAGTGATTGAATAAGACTTTACATGGACTTTCTTCCTTTTTGTGGATTGGAACAGCTCTGATAGGCTGCTCTTCCCAGCAACAAGGAAATGACAGAGATGGGATGAATGCTTTGTACAGTCCAGTTAAAATATTGCTATTGAATGCACTCAGATACTTTTGTTTCATTTTTGATGTATTAGATTAGTGAAGCTTTCCCTCACCCCCACGTATTTTCAACAATTTTCTTAACTAGGTGTGTTTCTTGTTTCTGTGTGATAATAACTAATAATTTGATAAAGCTTCTTGTTAGTCTTCTAATCCTAATGAAGCACTAGAGAATGTAGAATCTGCTGGCAAGTCTAGTGCCTGCAGTGGAGTAATTATGGAGAGTGCTGTTGGTTAAAATGACCGGAGAGCTCAGGGACTAATTGTAAGGAGTGACAGAACAGAGAAGTTTTATTGCTGCAGTTCCCTGAATTATGTTGAGCAGCAGCTGCGTCAGCAGATTTCAATTACCATACTACTGCTCCAGTCCCCTGGTGTCATTCTCATTGGCATCACTGTTAACTATTGATCTTTTTATTTATAGAAGCATTTTGTGTTGTTTGGCTGCAGAGGTATATCTTCTTGTTTGGAAAAAGCAGAGCTTGCAATGAAAAAATTTCTTTGCAAGGAAATAAAACCATTTAGAAAACCCTACAAATGTGAGGACTGGATGATTGTCCTGCCTTTTGCCTACGTGTCCCTTAAAATACTGTGTTTTATCTGGGCAAATTTGTAGCACAATTGTCTGTGCTTGCACTGATATAAAATGCTCACAGACTGTCCAGGGAGAAACTTGGGGCTGGGGAAGGAAGCCTGCTTTTCCAGTGAGAGTGAGAAATTATATACTGCTAGGGTTTTAAGTCTTATTTTTGTTCTGTATATTTGCTGCTTACTGTCTTGTGTTTGGGAAGAGTAACTGAAAATAAACTGCCGTAGATTTCATAGGATCTTGGTAAAACATAACTGTGGTGTTGCAGTCACCCTTTACTGGCAAATACCTTTTTCCAAGCATTAGAGACGGCAAAAGGACTTAGAAATTTTTACTTATTTAACAAAGTAACACTTTATTTTTAATACAACCTGAAGACCAAGTGAATAAACTCTTCTGGGCCTTTTTTGGCTCCCTGCAGGGATGCCACAAGCCTCTCTGCGTTGCTTTTGGAGCTGGTATCATGGTGCACAGTGAACAGACATGGAAGTCAGCTTGCTCAAGGAGGGGCTGTTAGCTTTAGTCTCAGACTCTGGATGCCAGAATTGGCAGCAGCAGAAATGAGGACCTAGAAGATGAAAGTAGAAGAGTTGCAGCAGTAGCACTTGGAGAGAAATGGAGAGGGTGAAGGAAGGAGCTGAACCTCAACCTAGGGAAACACAGACCCTTAGTATAGGGTGTTTTTCGGGCATGGGCCTTTTTGTTTGGGTGGTTGTGGTGGGTTTTTTTAAGTTCGACCTGGTTGGTTTTTATTTTAAAAAAAAAAAAAGCATGATTTTCTGTAGGCAGTAATCTGTCCTCCTCTTCTGTGCTGATTTACCTCCCCAGCTGTGTGTCACCACTCAAGAGTGGTGTTTCACATCACGGTTTTGCTGACTGAATAATTTGTCTGTGCACTTTCTAATATGCTTCTGGCAAAATCACCTGGAGCGATTTCAGTCACTACTGTAGCCAGCTCATCAGATTCTGACTGAAGCAGATTAAGAAGCAGATTCAGGAGCTGGTCCAGGACCTGATCTCTGGGCAGTGACACCCTGCAGGAGCAGTAACAGGCAGCTGGCTTTGGGGATAGGTGAATGAAGTGGTACCTTTGGCTCTGCAAACAGTTGTGCTGAATAAAGCCTTTTCTAAAGCCTTCTGCTGTTGTAGCTATACAGTGAAAGGCCATTACTGGCATGAGGCTGCTATCATGCTTATAAATTTTTCCATAAGATAGGACTGTGCACAGCCATTCGGGGCAGAGTGTTACCATGGCTTGGTTCAGGAGCTGGCTGACAGTTGGTATCTAATATTTTCATCTTCAGTGTTTCTCCTGATTTTGGAGGGCATGTAATTTGTGAACAAAGTTGCTTATCTCTTGCAAATGTAGAATTTCCACGCCTCCCCCCCTACCCCTGGCCCAGCTATTGTAATAAAAGTAAGTGGTATCAGCAAGGTGTTTGAGCATTGTTTGCCACCCCCACCCTTTTTTTTTTTATTTTTTTTTTTAAATTTTTTTATTTTAGGCTAATCCATCACAAAATGGGAAGTTCAAGGGGGAAATTCAGGGTGCTCAGTTCTGAGATCACTTCAGTAGTCTGTGATAAAAAGCTGTCTCTGTATTTTATTATTAAGGCCATCAGAATTAAATGGTTTAAATTTATTTGACTAATTGCACTCATTTAAGTTTTTAATAATTAAATGCACTGAGGCTGTGTAACTTGTTAACAGTCATGTCCTTTTCTTTGCTTTGAGCAGTTTTACTCTGGGCACCGATCTCCTCACATTCCATATAGGTTATTGCACCTGGTATGGACTCATGCACGGCATTTAGCAGGGTACGAGCAACAAGATGCACACGAGTTCCTCATTGCTGCATTAGATGTGCTACACAGACACTGCAAAGGTAAGGCTTGTACTGAGTCTTCAGTCAACAAGGAATATTGGATCAAAAGGAGGTAGAACAATCTCTTAAGTGTAGTGTCTTCCAGTACAGCAGTCTTAGCACCTCTTAAAATGTTTGGTAGACGTAAAGGAAAAGATTTATAAATAAATAAATAAACTGTTCCCACTGTCAAAAGTTACCTAGGGTTAGAAGCAGACAAGCCTGTACATTGGTTTGAATCACCATCATGTTCTTCTCTTATTGGTTGTGAGTCACTGTCTTTTCTTTTAAATTGCCATTTTACTTCTATTTATACTTGAGGCAGTTAGAAATCTTACTCAGTGTGTCATGGGACTGATGAAAATAATGTAGAGGAGGCTATGGCTGTTCTGCTTGCATACTGTTCTACTGTATTTATGATACCAAATTCCGTACAGAAACATGAATAAGAAAAAAGTATTTGTTTTTTGTATCTTGTTTTATTTGTATATAAAAAATATAATTGTACGATACAGTAAAAATATTCAGTGACATGTTTTTAGAGATGAAGTATCTAAGTCTTGAACTGATTTGGTAAGATGATATGAAATTATGTATTTCATGTTAGCTGAACAAAAGCTGAACTGAAAATTTCACAGTCTGCCAATGTTTGATCTAGCTTGATTCACTTAAGCACAGAAATTTTTACTGTTCTTGTAAGGGGAAAAGTAGTAGGGTTGATACTAGCAAAACAAAATCCTTAGTTACTAAAAATAAGCTTTAAAGCACTCAACTTTCCTTTAGTGCTCTTAGAAAAAGCACTTAGAGGCTAGTTTTTTGGCTTATCAGGACTATCAAAGGGAAGGCTGCTACTGCTTCTTTGAAACATTTTGAAGTCTTGCTTTTATCTTTGAGATTGTCTTACATGGTAGCAGATGTGCTTGTTCAGATTCATAATAGGTGTCCTCCAAAAGTCTTCTCCAAAAAGAATACTTCTAAGGACAGGAGTGCATAGAACAGTTCTTCTGTAATTATTATTTGTCATTTGACAGTCACTAACTGAAATTCAATAAATTTAATGAAACTAGTGTTGGAAGTACTGTATGGAACAGCGTCTGCCCGAATACTGACCTCTCACTTCTTAACACTGAATAAACTCAGCTGCGAACAGAAATACTTTTTGGTAGCTGTAAAGTCTCTGGACTATTGATCTAATGAATCTTGATGCTTTTTCATCATCTTTGCTATAAGATGATGTTCATATTTCTTCTACGCTTCCCAGTTAGTTCATGAAGAAGCAGTGTTTTCTTTTCAGAATTGTAAAGAAAAAGCTTGCAACAATAAAGGTCCCCATGCTCTTTTCAAACTGATAATCTGAAAAGGTTGGGTGGTTTGTGGGTTTTTTAAAGTGTGGTTTGGCTTTAAATGAGGAATCTAT
Source organism: Athene noctua (assembly GCF_965140245.1). Taxonomy (NCBI): domain Eukaryota; kingdom Metazoa; phylum Chordata; class Aves; order Strigiformes; family Strigidae; genus Athene; species Athene noctua. Next base: position 6,494,177 of record NC_134051.1, on the reverse strand, counting down.
CTGATTTATCTTTTGGAATTACCAACAAAATAAAGCTTTCTCAACTTTTTGGGTTTTTTACTCTTGATTCTGTTCAGCCTCTCCATCCTGAACAAAAATGAAACTGTGATCTGTCCTAAAACCTTGAAAAATTCATATGTTGGACTTTCTTTGTTGGAAAGAGTGTGTGCATGTGTATGGATTCTTTTACTGCTTGTTGGATATCACAGATGTGTTGCGAACACCCGACTGCTGAATTGGTATCAAGTTTCATAATGGTTTCAGCCAGCTTGAATTGAATTAGGAAGTTTTGCACCTTTAGTACTGAGCTTTTTTGGGTTGTGGGAAATGTACTGTTTACATTCAATACAAGGACTAAAATTCAGTTATTTCATAGATATCCTTAAGTTTGAGCCTGTTTGCACAGACATAACTAAGCTGTTACAGTGCTACTGGTGGGAAGGCATTAGCAGTAGATCCTTCACATCTGTGCACCCAGGTTTTTAATTTTCTGTTTCTGAAGAAATTAAGAAACTTGGTAAATAATCTATACCACATCAAGGTAATTTTAAAGAAGTGGTTGAGCAGTTGTGTGGGAACCAAACAAGTTAATCTAAACCAGAATTTCAAGTACAGTCATGATAAACCACTTTTGGAATGAACTAGTTTGCTATGTAATGAGAAAGTTTTCCCACTTACGTACTTAGGTATGTACACAGACATATGCATGTGAAGTATACGTATGTAAAAATACTATAACTAATAATGAGAATATGTCCTAAAGCTACAATAAGCAAATAATGCCTCCCCTGCCAATATTAAATATTTATTTTTACTGAATCAAAAAAGCTTTTAAAGCTTCCAGTCAATAGTAATGAAGTTCTGCAATTAACACACAGTGAAGTAAAATAAAGTCATGGGGAAAACTATCACCAAATCTTCAGGCACCAAAGTGAAAGTGTTCCTTATGCTAAGAACTATATAAATATCCAGTGATATTTGTGTGGCTGACTTTGGTCATTTATCTGCTTTCCATTCCACTTACTCAACTTTCTAGGGAGTGTCCTAATGCAAATCAGAGAAAGCTGTGAATGCTTGTTACTGATACCTGTCTTTGCCTAAATTAAGAAGAATACATGATTTTGATGTGCATTTAAAGATAAGTTTTGTAATACTGCATCCTATGAAGCATAAATTTAACTGCTCTGTGAGGCTGTTGTATGGGCTGGCTGGCCTAGGTAGTGGTGTGGTTTGGTTGGGATTTTTAATGCTGGTTGAATATATACTTTGTTTTGTGAAGTTTTGGAAGCCCAGGATCCCTGTATGTTCACCCATGTAAATCATGTCTTGGAGGTGATGGCTCCCCTTGTGCTAGCACTGTTGGGTTGAGCTGTGACATCTGTGCAGAGCATATTCTGAACACTTAGCAGGGCTCCTCTATGCTGCTGGAGTAATAGGAAATGTTTTGGAGTAAAAGGGATCGAGTCTGTCATGCCTGTGCATCACTATTCATTCCAACAGCTGGAGAAAGATGGTCTAACTGGAAAGTAATATTTTGGTGGGGGGAAAAAAAGAGCTAAGCTGTTATTTACCAGTCTTTCTCTACTATGCACCCAAAGTGTGCACAAGGTCTGTCCTCAAATGCATACTCCAACTAAAAAAGCAAGAGCTTTCTTGAATCTGAATTATTTTTCCAACACTGCTACTATAAATGACATTTAAAATTGTACCTGCATTTTGGGCTATTCCAGTCTCTCTTGCTGGGTTGATAGGGCTCACAGTTCTGCAGTGTCATTGGTATTTGTGGTCCTTCTCACCACAGAAGCTTCCAAATGAGACTCGGAGTTTATGTTGGGTAGTAACTTCTTCACCAGAGTAACGCTATAAATAGCCCTGCTGTGTAAGTAATGGCCACCTTCTTTGTACTAGTGTGGAACCATTCACCTGGACTTCGGCATGTATTGCCTTTGATCTTTAAAAATGCACAGCAAGTTTGATTTTTGGTCTCTGAATATGTTTGGATCATAGAAGATGCTGAAAATGATCAGACATTGATCTGTTGCTGCTTGCATATTTGCTTAGGATCTTCTATGAAGAACAAGTACAAAGTACACCCCACTCTTCATGTGGGATCCTTCAGGAGCTCCAGGGCTCTTCATTTGTTAGAGGAATATAAGTAGGTGTTTCTGCCCAGTCTATAATGCATTAGGTCAGCTTTTAGTCAACCTGAGAGATACATCTTAATTATCAGTGCTCTGAAAGTAATTCAGAGTAATAATTCTTCAAACTCCCATGACAGTGAGGTTCCAATAAACTTTGTAGTTTACTAACTTAGTCTTGGACATATTCAAACTTAGACCAGAATTACAATTTTCTTGTATGGAGCAAGACTGCAAATCAAAAGTTAATGTTCAGCCCAGGGAAATCACTGGCTGTGGGGTTTTTTTATTTTTTGCAAGAGCAACAACAGTCAAGCAGCAGGGAGTGGCAGAGATGGGCATTTGTACACAAAGGTACAAAAAGCAGGATAAAAAAATTGAAGTAATCCTATATTTTAAACCCAAACTTTATTCAGGGAATGTTACTCAGTTGTCTAACGAAAGAAGAGTAGTGCTTTAAAGCTGATTATTCCTCATTTATCTGGTTTTCATGAAGCATTTTGCATTCATCTTTAACAAGGACTGCTACAAAGCAAATCTGAAGCCTGGTGCTTCATGACAGAAAAAGAATGCTGTGCTAAGATTTGGGAGTAAAACACTACCCTGCTCTGAATTCTGCATGATATTCTTAGGAACAGATAAAGCATATGCTTGTGAAACATGGCATCTGCTATGATCCATATAAATTTGTGTGTACACTGTTTTGTCATAAAGAATAACAAGCACGTGTTCAGAACACTGGGACCCAAAGTAAAGCAGAAAAGTTAACGTAAATGTCTTGTTTTGATAAATGCCCCTTTTAAAATCTGACAATTTTTTAATTCCTTTTTCTCATTTAAAATACATAGTGGAAGTTGAAGGCAAAACTTCTTTATTTCAAAACCAAAAGGAATGTTAAAAATAATCTGCTCTTAAAGTTGCTATGTATGATTTATCTTTGGTAGTATATTAAATGCCTAGTTAATATGCTTAATTATTGCACAGATGCAGTAGTAACATGGGGTTTTTTAAAGAGAGTTGCATTTAATTTGAATCCAAACTTTTAAACTCAATCTTCTGTCATTCTCATCATTAGATTAGTGTATACATAGATGTATTTTCAAGTTTGGTTTTAGCTTTGTGCTGACAGTCTCTTACAAGAAGCTGCTGATTTCCCCAGTAGGAATTATGACCAGCTTTAAAAACAAAAATGTATGCAACTAAAACCTACTTGGTAAGACAGAAATGTTGAAGGGAACCTTAACTTGAGCACAACAATCTAGCAGCTTCTAGTTCTCAGCTGCATAATATACCTCCTCTCAGCATCTGTTACATATTGACAAGTGTGAGTAGGTGGTAATCTTACTTTTTTTTTTTTCCCCTCCTCTCCAACCAAATGTCATGGGAAATAATGTTGAGTGGGTAATGCCATTCTGTTTTGCTGGGAACAAGCTCACAGAATATTCTTTTGAGACCCTCTCGTCACTGATCCTAATTGACTTGTATAATTGAAAAGGGAGTATGCGTTCTCTCCCGTAGGCGGAAAGGGCTGTCTATTAAAGCTGTCCAACAGGGATGTTACCTGGGGTCCAGTGAAAATCTCTTAGACACTGTTCTCTGCTTCTGCCACCCCCCAAACCAGAGGGAGATAATGCTTCAAATGGTGAGATTACAAGATTGCGGCAGTTGCATGTTGTTCCTTTAAAAAGCAAAAGTGGAGTCTTGAAAACAAGGATAAAACCCATTAAATTGTTTTTTTAAAATCCACATGCAGTCTTTAAGGCTTATAAGTGATCTTTTTTTTTAAAGGTGAAGAAAGTCTTGTACAGTCTCTGTACTGTATGCTGTATTCATTAGCCTAGCATAATTGAGACCTTAGAAAGATCTTAAGTTCAATAAGATTTAGCTGAAATTCCCATCAAGAAACGCCTCAGACTGGGTCTGATAACCCCCAGCTTGAACCTCGTACATTTGAAATCTAATTTTAAAGCGTTTTGTTCAAGAGCCATTTCAAGGAAACAATATGCTTTTCTTGACAATTCAAACAAAAGTTTCCAAAGCAGGCAGCTGAGTGAGAGCTTTTCTGAGGCATTTAGGATCTAATTAACTGAAGTGGCCCATTGCAGCTTAGTAGGTATCACCTATGTCTGCTTTTCCACACTTAGTATAAGGTAGAACATTTGTCAGTTTATATAGTATTTTTCAACAAATTTACAAAGCTTAATTGGAAAAAAGTCTTATTCCTTCCTGCTGCAAGAAGACTCCAACTAGAGTGCCTTAGCCATAAGAGAAGGGGTGGGGTTTTGCCCTCTACTTCTAGATTCTTCAGGTGGGTTTTTTTACATACTTAACTAGAAATTAATTGGTTTTGAGCAATAGCTGTGATTTGAGGAGTCAGTTTCAGAAATGAAATAGTCCTAGTAAGTTAAAGATACTAGGAAACATGGCAAAACTTAATTATGTCTTAGCAGTGTGTTGTAGGAGATTGAAAGACATCTTAAGATGCACTTCACAAAATAATCAGCTAGTGCTGTGAAATAGTTTGTGTGTGCATCTCCTGTTTACAAAGCAAAACCACTTGCATCTATCCTACCCAAGGAAAACAAGCAGCACAGTCTTGGAAATCAAAGCAAAAGTCTATCACTCCTAGTTCACTTATGAGGAGTGGAAGGAGAATGCCTCAAAGCTGAGAGCTGCATCGAGAAATTTGTGGCAATTTAATGCTCTGGTTAGTCTAAGAAAGCTGAATTGGCCTAATCGCAGCACTCAAATCACAAAAAATTTCTGTGCTCCTGAGACCTGCAGTGACAATTTATAATGCCTAGAAGATGGCTATGGGTTCATTGTGCCCTTTGGGAATTTAGAGGATTGCCATGCCTCTGGAGAAGGTGGAGGAAGACACAGCACTTACCTTCCCCCTTCAGATAAGGGCATCTTTCATTTTCTCACTGGTGAAAACTTTGAACAGAAAGTACACGTTTATGTTGAAAGAACAGGAGGCTGGAGGTTAATGGGTCTTAACCTCCTCCCCTCACTCTTGTCTCAGAAGTTGACTGGGATAGAATTAAAAAGTAGCATTTGCTGATGTTTCTCCTCTGTTCATTTAGGAAAATAATGTGCTATTGAATGCTCTGCCTAAGCATAAACTAGGCTTCTGTGGTAAAGAACTGCCCATTTGTTTAGATACAAATGTTACACAGTGGTGCTCCAAGTGAAGTTTAAATATTAGCTTTCATTAACCACCTCGGCCACTCCTTCGTCTTAGGAACTGATCTTTATACCAGATAGTGCAAAGGGAGATAGGGCGGTAGATACCCTGAGAAAGGGTTTGGCAAACAGCCGACATGGCTTAAAGCTTCAGCTCTACAGAAGTTGACTCCATTTAGTCACCTTCTGATTATATTTTTTATTTTTCCAGAGTTCTGTTCTTGTTTCCTTGTTTTTTCTTCAATGCACAGCATTTTCAGGGTTCTGTAGTGTTCGTGTGAACTTGCAGTATGTTTATAAGTTTGCGTCATAAAGAGTTAACGGCGACACAGTCCAAGACAAACCACTTGGAGGATTTTCGACTTCTGAGTCTGTGTTTGCATTCCTCCAGGTGATGATAATGGGAAGAAGGCCAACAATCCCAACCACTGTAACTGCATCATAGACCAAATCTTCACAGGCGGACTGCAGTCTGATGTTACCTGTCAAGTCTGCCAGTAAGTAATTTTTTTCAGATTCTGAACTCTGATTTCAATCTCTACACTTCCCAATGCAGCAGTGTACTGAATCTTTTCTTTTTTGAATACCAGTAAAATACCAGCAAAACTCCAGCAAGGGAAGAAGTAAATGCAATCAATTACCAGTTAACTGTTGTATATTAAGACATATCAAAAATGTTATCTGGAAAGTACTAAGGGCTTATGGACACAAACTTTTTACTAGTCTGTAAAAGGTTATTCTTTTCCAAGTTTATGAGGAAAAGACTTCCAAGATCTCTCTGGTTTTGAAAGTATGTTAATGCCACAACATTTGAAGAAAATTCCAATATCCAGCTGTATTTTTCTTCAGTTAGGAGCCTCCTGTATCATGAGGAGAGGTTTCAAAGAGGCTGATACCTAATGTAATCTCAGGTACTAGCAAGTGAATGTTTTATAAGAGTAAGGAAAAATGTATTTGTTGTTCTACACTCTGTACTGGAGCAAGTTGACTTCTCTTTCAAGATGTTTGGTGTTGCCATAGTGCAGAAGTCAGAGTTCTTGTTTTTTGTTCTGGCCTGAATTCTTTATAATTACGCATGCTGTCCTGCAGATGGACTGTTGTGCTGTGCTTGTTTCAATCTGCTTTTATTCTTGGTTTCCTGGAGAGATTTGCAGAAGATTTACTGTAAGGAAAACACATGAAATTTTATTCTTTGCCTGGTAGAGCCACAGAATCCTTATATGATAGTGAAAAGCTTGATGTGTTATGACACAATATTAGCATTGATGAAACTTTAACAAAAGTTTTCTTTTGAAAATTGTCAACTTTTGTACAAACAAATCTGCAAAAAAGGGAGAATATTGTAGGCTTAATGAGATTGCCGAGTGAGATACTAGTTTTACAGGAAGAGAGAACTCAAAAAAATAAGCCTAACAAGTACAAACAGAAAATGATTCCAAACTAGGAGCTTAGACCCCTGAAGTTCTGGAGTTCTCTTAAAAATGTAAATGCTGAAAGAAAATATTTGAGTCAGTACAAGTTAAAATTTTTAGAAGCTTTTTCTGTAGTCTAGCAGTTGGCTTGTCTTCAACTGTCTTGTAGAGAAATCTGATTGAGAACATACGCTACTTCTTGATGCAGTTGTTCTTTGGCCTCTCAAATTCCAAATACTGTAGGAGATGCATTATAATATGAAATGCAAAGCTTAATTCAGTGCACTACTGTATAGAAAAAGTATTTGGAGCTGTCTTTATCGAAGTGTCCTTAAGGAACATCATCCGTGTCTTGGCCAGAGAACCATGCTTCTAAACTTGTTGGCTTACACGTAGCTGTCGTAGAGGTTAGCTGGTTTATACTGGTCAGTCGTATGGCCAGTACCTCCATCTCAGAGTAAATCTACTTGTTAACTTTGAGTTACAGGGCCCCAGTGAGTGGGAGAATGTGTTAAATGCATATATTTTGCATTTAGTACATCACATAGGTTTCCTAAAACACAGGGCTTTTAAATACACAAAAAACCAATCGGTTGTGGGAAAACACTCTGGAGCAACTGTATTTTCTGTCATCTTTGAGTGCCCTCTAGGGGTGATGTAGATCCCATAGTTCTTAAAAGTAAGTATCTGATGTGCATCGTTAAAGTGAGCAAGACTTAACAATACTTCCTTTAAACATGTATTAAACTGCTTTGTTTTTCATAGTGGCGTTTCCACAACGATAGACCCATTTTGGGACATCAGTTTGGATTTGCCAGGCTCCTCCACCCCGTTCTGGCCACTGAGTCCGGGGAGTGATGGCAGTGTCGTAAATGGGGAAAGCCATGTATCAGGCACCACCACTCTCACAGACTGCTTGCGAAGGTATGAAACGAGACAAATATCGTTTTGGTGGGGTAAAAGGAATTTGGCTTCGTTCTGTTCTCCAGGTGGCACTGAAAAATGGGAGTAAGTGATGCTTTTTCATGGCATTATCCCCAAACAGGATTTTTACACTTTTTGTTTTTTTGCATAAGAGAAAGCAAGAAGGCAAAGAAGGCTCAGAGCAACAGTAGGCCTAACAATAAGCAATCAAAGCCAGTTGCCACAACGATGCAAAAGTGAAACAAATTTTACGTTGGCTGCTGTCAGGCAGTGTGGATTTAAATGATTTAAACCACTGGTGTCTGTCTTCATGTTCTTCATTGTGTTAGCTAAGCAAGCACATAAAAAGAGTTCACAGTGCATTTAATATTTGTCTAAATTATGACACCAAGTATCATATTGATTTTGCTGTAAACAGCCGAGGGTCAGCTACTGCCAGCTTAGTTGCAGGGATGACATTAAGGAATAAAGGAATGGAGCTTTCAAAAAGAAAAGATAATTCTGAGCAGGAAACTTAGGCATCTTGGAAACAGGTAACTGGAGAGAATGTTACAGCTTCACATACAGTTAACTCGGATTTTTCAGCAGATCTGAAAGTCATTCTTTTGTGGCAAATGTAGTTATTGGTTGAAAATATTTGAGGAAGAGGTTACCTGTAGCCTGGGGCAAAGCTAATCCTCCTGAAATACAAATTCATAGCCTCTGACATCTGATTTCTAACTTTCTTGATACTTCTAAGATCAATAATTTTAAGAAAACAAGGGAATTGGTACAACTGAGATATTGCTAATGCAGGGGTGCATCAAGAGGAAATCTGGTCATATTTTGGTGATTTTTTTTTTCAACATGGGGATTAGTAGAATCAGAGAGATGATAATAGGGAAGCAAAAGCATCCAGGTTCAAAGATACTCTCAAAGAGTATGGATTTTGGAAAGAACTTGAACTGATGGATAAAGAAGATGGGTCTAGGTTTTTACCCAAAAGTTAGCAGGCAGGTTGAATATTAGATTCAAACAAGGAAGGTGTGTGACTTCCTATCAACCCGCGTGGCCACACGACTTAAAGTTGGCTTGAAGAAGGAAGGATTGAGCGGGAATATGACAAAAACCAGAAGAATGTAGGCACTCCTGACAACAATAACAAATCTATAACCCTTTTTACAGCCTTCAGAGAAAAAAAAATAATCAAAAAAAACCCCAAAACCATAGGCTAGATAAAGGAAATCTTGTTAATCAAACAAGAAGGAAGACCAAGAGGCTGTGATGATTATTTAATGCTGGAAGTTGCATTGGCCATACACAGAATGAGGCCGGGTAGGGTGAGTGACAAGCTGATAGCACATTGCCCTCACATGCTTAGTGTGCATTAATGTAAAATGTTCAGTTATATTTCAAAATATTTAATCTCAAAAATTCTAGTTATAAAGCAGCTTCTGGAGGGATGATTTATTTGCCCCATGGAAGTCTAAATTTGGAGGGAAGGACTTAGCAGTCCATCCTCCTAGCCTTCTCTGTGCTGACAGTTTCTGAGAAAGTGAGAGAGATTTTGCTTTAGTGTGTTGTGAGAACACAGAGGTAGTATATTTTCTCTAAGCAGTCCCCAGTTCTGTAACAGTCTCTTCCTATAGCTCCCTTGAGCAGTTCCGTCTGAAAATTTTAAAAGAGATTTTTCTAGTTGTCAACACTTGCGTTTTCTTGGAAGATATCTGTATTTTGAAAAGGACTTTGTGTTTACAGCCCTTTCCATCTCAGAGCTTTGATCCTAGCCCTGGAGGGCTACAAGCTTGAAGAGTGTCCTGCAGATAGCATGCAGCCAAGCACAGAAGTCATGTCATCTTGCTTCAGAACATCCATATCGATGTTTTTCTTCCTTGAAAACAAAAGATTTTTTGCTTTCTGAATTAAAATTAACTGTTCTGTTGTAGGAGATGAACTAACATTTATCTCCTTTCTCAGACACTGATGCATTTCAGTGTAATGTTCCCAAGTAGAGTAATGATAAATGTCAGATTTGGATACCTGAACCATCGCAGCTTACATTATTGTAAGTGTTGGGTTTTTCAAAATGACACTTAAAAGCCATAAACTCTGTCTCTTGTGGTGCCAGTGACCCACAAGTAAAAGAAATGTTTTCAGCATGTGTGGAAAATGGTCTGATCGTTTTGTGCATCCCTTTGCTTTTTAATATTTTTTTCAGGTTTACAAGGCCAGAACATCTAGGAAGCAGTGCCAAAATCAAATGTAGTGGTTGCCATAGCTACCAGGAATCTACCAAACAACTCACTATGAAGAAGTTACCCATTGTGGCCTGTTTTCATCTCAAAGTAAGTTCACAGGGGGCAGACAGAGCAGAGGACATGTATTCCTCTCTGAGAGGATGAGCTAAATTCCTGGACATGCTTCTGGCTTTCACTGGCTGATCTTTTAGTGATACAAATGAATATAAAGAACAGCTTGCATGCCCAGCTAGATTTCCTATTAAGATAGTATTACATTATCTATAATGTAGCTTTGCGGTATGTCTGTGGGAACCTAACTGATCAGCATCTAGAAACAAAAGGGAAGGCTGGTACAATACCTGAACCAGCATAGAAACCAATCTCCAGTAACACCTATCATACATGGTAAAATTTTTACCTTACACTTTTCCTGGAAGAATGCCACACAGGAGCTCTGTGTTGAAGGAGAAGCATGAAAAAGTTATCAGTTGCAGTGGAGAAGGTTTCTTGTATCTTCCCAACTGTGATGCAGTTTTCAACGCTTCCAATCCAGATCATCAGATGCAGTGATGGGAGATAATGTCATATTTGGTCCCCTCAGATAGTTCAGTCCTGTATAACTTGTCTTAAATATAAAGAGTATGACTGTGGTGCAAGGTAGGCAGCTATTGCAGATGATGAAGGTCATTCTGTGTCAGGAGGCAAAGGGTCCTTGAAAAGTGATCCCCAGGCCTTTGTAGAAGCAGCCACCAAAGTAATTTAACTGCATCTGTGGTCTACTTGCTTAAGCTTTTCAGCTGCAGACCTCTAAGGTCTTGAGTATCTCCTGGGACAGAACAACAAAATCCTCTCACTGCTAGGCAGCAACTGATGATCACTGGCCTCATCTCTTCCCATGACCAGTTTCAAGAAACTGCTTATCTGATCATGATACTAATGTCACTTAAGCTACATAAAAACCCAGCATTTTACCTACCACTGTGGTAACTGGAAACAGATTTTAAAACAGCAGCCTGTATGCTGTGTATACAAACAAAGGCTGTATTGTTTCTCCTTCCAGTTGGAGAATGGTGAATTGCAAGAACACACACTGCAGCCTTTTGCTTCAGAGGCTTCCTTCCATTGTTCAATTCTTAGGTGGTTTCTAGGCTTTGAACTTTGGTAAAACACCTGGGTAACTTTAGTGTTGGAATTAGACTTTTATATTGTAGCTGTCATGGCAAAGCGCATACTGAGCTTTGCTGTAGCATGCAGGCGGTTTTTCTGGTTTATTTTCCAGTAGCCCTCTAAGCTAGGTCAGTACATTCATACTGGAAAATCTAATCTGTGTAACTATAGTGTCATGGTCTCACAGAGCAAGTCATGGACTGTGTTCAGAAATTATTGTAGTTTGAAATTGTTAAATTACATAGCAACTCTGCATCCAGAGTAGCAGCAATTTAAAATTTATTTTCAAAATCTGGCTTGTAGAGAGAAGCTTGCTAATGAAATGCAGAGGTCTTGACATGAAAACAGAATACCATAGGAAGGTCTGTATTCATGAGAAAAGATCCGTTCTGCTTTCTACTGGAAAAAGGTGTTACAGGTGGAAAGAATTCCCTCTTTTGTAATTTAGAGGCCTTTTCAGACAATCTGGGACAGTCATGCCTTCAGTTGTTCACCATATACCAGCAGTCCTTCAGTTGCATCTTCAGTTTTAACCAAGATGATAAGCGATGTTATATGCTAAAGATATTAGCCTGCCTGGAACAGATAGTAGCACAGTTCCTTTGCTGTTCTTTGGCTGTTTGTGGTCGTCTTGAACATTTTTGCAGGTTTCAGGAGTGCTTGACTGGCTGCTTGGCTTCTAGGGGCAGTTTTGGGGATGTTGGGCTCTTGTTTTTATTTTTGTTTTTATTTTATTAATGCAGAGTAGTTGGCAAGATATACCTAGGTGATCCTGCTCTTTGGGCAAGGCAATGTAAATGTGCTCAACTCTTTTTCTACACTCAGTTCAGTGTTTGTGTTACCCAGAATGGCTGAAGATTTTTTTTGAAAATAAATTACTTTTCCTAAGTGATTGTGTTGTCCTGTCCATGCAAAATGCAGATTTAATTTCTTGTGTTAGAGCAAAAAAAGAAACACAAAAGATAAGAATTACAGAAGTCTCAGCTCTTCACGTCTGGATCTGTTGCTAGGGAATTGTTATGGCACCACAATTGGAAAATAATTAACTTGAAGTGTAAATAGAGCAGAATTTCTGAGAAATGGGGAGAGAAGCTGCCTTTAAATAGAAACTCATTCATCTCTTTCTGGTATTTGTTCCTGTTTCCATTTAATGTTCAGTTGAGAAGATGAGGAGAGGATGGTGGGTATTGCAGACTCCTCTTTTGGTGGAGGGACAAGGCTTTTTTGTTATCGTATTCCATTTTTGCCTTAATTTGAATTCATATTCCTGTGTAGGCTTGACTCCTGTCACTTGAGATGATTGGATTGTGGATTAAGTGTGTGAATCTGATGGCAAGCTCTCATTGTCACCAGTTTGGTGTGCTAGTGTAGGCAGCAGCCATGTATTTGAATAGTGCGTAGTACAAATTCACCCTGGTTTGGGTAAAGGCTGTCTGTGCTCTCTCTGTTTAATATATCTTTTCCTTAATGTCAGTTGGGAATAAGTTTCAGTGTATAGATATTAAGGTAAACAATCTAATTAATACTGTATTTTTCGCCTGTAAATTGCTGTTTATTTTCCTGGTAGAAATGTGTTAGCATTTATGTTAGGATTCCCAGCCTAGATAGTTGGTAGAAAAAAACTTGGACATGTCCCTGGATACTGACTGCTAATATACTTTCATGTTACTGTTCCTAAGCTTAGGACATTTACAAAAGACAGAAAACTTAGTCTTTCTCTAAAGAAAAAAAAAATTCTTCCACTTTGTCTCCAGCGGTTTGAACACTCAGCCAAACTGAGGCGAAAGATCACTACGTATGTCTCATTTCCGCTGGAGCTGGACATGACACCATTCATGGCTTCCAGGTGTGTACCAAGTTCAAAATCCCCCAAAGACCTGGACAGAACTGTTTACCAGTTCATACATGTGCATCATGAAACATGGAACATCCTTGAATCAAGGTTTTAGACAGTATGTATAATGACACTTCTGCTGTAAGTTTCTCCTTGAAATGTGCGTCTTTTCTAAACTAATTTTTAGATAAACTGTTGGGTTTTGTGTGCCACAAAAAGGCTTTTAAACATTGATATTTTTTTTAATTAATGTTTGTTATGTTTCTGGTTGCATGTTAAATTTAGACTCAGATCCACCATGCCTTCAGATCTCTGCTTTGGCCCCATCACCTGAGTCCCCACCCACCAGTTGTCTTGTGTAATTAGGCAGACTAGACACAACCCAATGGCTAACCTAGTATTTCTGAAGTTATAAAAATCCTTCCTCTTTATTCCTGCGTACATGCAAATCTGGATTTTCAACTTCTTTTTAGAGAATAATGCAAGAACTAAAAACATAGTCCAGATTAAATACCAATTAGAAATACCTATTTTAAACAGAAACAATTAAGACTTCTCCCACCTCCCGGGTTTGTGAAAGACGTGACATTTATATAAATACACTTTTATGAAAGGATTTTAATTAGCTCATTTAACGAGTATTTGTCAGGTATTCCGTTCAAATATACAAGAGGATATTCAGGTTTAATTTATATCTGAAGCAATGCAGAAAGCCCCAAAAGGTGGCATCTCTTAACACAGGGCTCTATTTGATGTTAAAATTTTACTAGTAATTTCAAGCTTCACCCATCTCACCCCCCCCTGGAGAAAAGTAGATGCTTCTGCCAGGAGAGAAAGGAGAGCCCTGAAGCCCTGTTAAATAGTGTTATATTAAGAATATATGGTTTATTCCAGTATATTCTGGAGATTTTGATAATTCCCTGTTCTATCCAGGGAGAATTCACCACAGAGGAACAGGCTCTGCTGATGAAAGGTATCGAGCATAATGGAATAGAGATGGGATAATCAGCAGGCATAACTCAGTAATCTGAATTTCATCGGCTATGAAATCAACAGCATAATCCTGTTGCTGCTGTCAAAACACAAAATGAATTTACAAGTCAGAGCCAGGATGATTGACCCATCACAGGATAAAGGATTGATGTAATTAGATCTTTTTTCCAGGTTTTAAAATACAAATCTTTTCTTAACCTGCTTTTAAGCTTTTTTAGATAAGATATTTGATGCAAACAGATCTGTATTTGCAGTACTGAAGCCTTGACCAGGAGGAGAAATGGTGTTTCTTATGTAGCATTGCTGTGAGAACAAATAAAGCATCTTTAGCATCCTAATCAGCAGCCCTTTGCTGCTGCTAAGCAGCATTGTGCTTTTGAATAAGGACCTGCATTCGGCAAACAGGCTGTGTCATGTAAAACCTATTTCCTTGCTTTGGGAAGCCACTGCTTTAAGTGACTGGATTTTTGTGTGTGTGTGTGTTGCAGTAAAGAGAGCAGAATGAACGGGCAATACCAGCAGCCGACGGATAGTCTAAACAATGATAATAAGTAAGTGGTACATTCCATGACCCCTATTGTGAAAGGTAGTTGGCTTCTAGAAGGGGATACACAGTCTGCTGTATATCCTGCAGTGCGAAGTGCATTACCATATTTGACAGCACAGTAAGTTTGAACTGTTGCAAAATAAAGTTTCATTCACTATAATTGCCTTACCCTTCCCTGGGTTTGTGGCAGCCGACATTCAGAGCTGAAGGTGATAACCCCAGCAGTCAGTCTATAAGCAAAATTAAAAGCTAGTGTTACAGTATTAAAAAGGATGGGGGTTTCCTTTAAAGTCGTCTTTCTGTTTCAATAGCAAAGGGACTTCCAGAGGACCAAAAGAAAGTTTATAGAACACTGACACTCAAAGTCCCAAGTAGGTGACCCCAGTAAATCTGGGGTCTCTTAGTCAGGTGTTGATTCCAGTCAGAATAAATGACAGGCTGACACAGGACTTGCTCAAGAATGTAAAGGGAGTGTAACTGAAAGCAATATCTATAGCTTCACGGGCAAAGAGGTGGTCACGCAAACCTTACTTTTTTAATAAGATTACAAGTTTGGTTGCTACAGTCATGTGCTGACGTTGCGTATTTAAATTCTTCAGAGCTCTTTATTTGGCACGAAAAGCTTCATTAAGAAGCTGGAATCGCACAATAGGTAAATTTACAAAACTAGGTTTTAGTACCATTGTCATACAAAAAGATAGCAGGCAGGTGTTACAGTAGTGACTGATTCATTAGATGTATGGTATTTAATAGTGTTAGCAAAGATCTGAAAGAAAACACAACTGATCACTGTCGAGGTTTGCACATGACAACTTAAGTTGGAGAAGTTGTTAACAATGAAGAGGATTAGGTGATGAGAGCAGAGGCATCTGCTCTTAGAATCCTCCATCTAGGACTAAAGAGTGGTGTCCTTCCTAGTTGGGTTAAAGGACTCCAGTAGGAAGAGGGTGACTTTGTAAATCAGTGGCTCTGCAGACAGTCAGCTGAGTCCATGCCTTGTTGTGGCACCACTCTGTCAAAAATTGCTCTGGGAATTTTGAACATAAGCAGGACAATATCAAGTGAGATTAGAGAGATTATTTTGCCATTGTGCAGCTGTGTTTGTATCCCATTTTGAGGATAGCATTTTAAGAAAGAGTTAGAGAGTGGAGAATGTTTGGAAAAGATCTGCAGATATATTTTAAGACTGGAAACAGAATCTTACCTTACAACGAAAGAGCCAAGAACTTCAGTCTTCTCCTTTTTAAGAAAAGAAAAAAAAAACAGTGAAGAGCAAGTTGATTAGTCTATCAGTATCTTTATTTGGAACAGAGATGTGTCTGCTAGTTTTCAGGCGAGCAGGCGAACACAGCAGCATCTGAAAGCTGGAAGTTGAGGCTGAATATATTCAGTATTTCAAAATAGACACAGACTTTCCAGATTAAGAACAATTAATCAGTACAGCAGTTTATCACTAGAAATACTTAAGATCAGCTATATTTAAGATTAGCTCCTTCCCCATCCCCATACTTCAGATGCATTTTTCTGGTTCACCAGAGTGACTAATTCAGGGAAATAGAAGATCAGACTAGATAATCAGTGTTCCTCTTCAGGAATGCATCAATATTGATCTATTTTAGAAGAAAAATCTTTGGTAGCCAGTATTGGTAAAGCTGACAGCTGTCCTCAGACTGGAGTGTTGCAGTAATAGCAAAACAGAAAGAAAAAAATGTGGTTCTTTTTCCTGAGCAAGGATGCCCTCTTCCCAGTTAATGTTAAGAGCTGGTGTTTTATTGATGGGTCAGACCCTTTACTATTGCTATGTATGTTCATGAACACAAGCTTCTGTTTGTCTAAAATGTCGGTTGTTTTTCCCTTTTGATCCAAATATTCATTAACTCTTTTCTGTACCAGGTATTCCTTGTTTGCAGTAGTTAATCACCAGGGAACCTTGGAGAGTGGGCACTATACCAGCTTCATCCGGCAGCACAAGGACCAGTGGTTCAAGTGTGATGATGCCATTATCACCAAGGCTAGCATTAAGGATGTGCTAGACAGTGAAGGGTAAGCTGGGAACTGGAACGGGGAAGGGAAACTGTTCTTTATTGGGTTTTCCTAACCCAGTTAAGACAATTTCATCATAGAGAAGACTTAATTTCTCACTTTGAATATCTAATGTCTCTCTCTGTGTATGTATCAGTGCTTCAGAATGTTGCTTTATATACTGGATTTGTTGAAGGAAGAAGAGGGGAAGGACGAGGGACATCAGCTGACTCCAGTGTCTGTAACTGGTGCTCATGTCCAAGCTCTTGCTTCCTAATGGAAGGGACTCTACAAACCAAAGTGATACGGTCATCAGTGTAGGAGCAGTATTTACCTCTGTGACAAAATTCAGTCTTTGTCTACAGAACCTTTGGATTACTATGAGTGTAAAAGATTTGAAGAAAAACCATTAAGAAAATCCTGTGAACCAGAGTGGCAAAGCTATATGGGAGGCAGGTATAGGACACAAGCTGTTTCTTAGCTCATGGCTTAAAATTGATTTCAGATTGACATTATGGTGTCAGGTATTTGCATTAGACAAGTATTGGGAGTGCCAAGCAGTAGTTTGAGGGAGACATCTTGGTGTTCCCCTTTTGAGGGACTGGTATATGTTTCAAGAACGGGGTAGCTTAGAATCTGAGGTCTTCATTTTGCATTTTCAGCAATGGACTTGGTACTGGAAAGACAAGCCTTTACTGTTCTTGTTTTAATTATTTAATTATTCCTGACACTTCCGTGGATTGCTGCAGGCATGTTCAGTTTGTAATTTTTTTAACAGGTTTTCCCACCTTTTCATTTTTTTGAACCAGAAAGTACAAAAATCTATAATACCTGAATCTTAGATCTGACAAGGTAACTTCTGCTTTGAGGCCAGCAGAAAAATGAGTTTGTTTTTCTTCAATACCAAGTGGCTAGCTCTGGCCCTCAGATGGGTTATGTCTGTGGCAGAAACTGCCGTAGGCAAGGACGAGATACACACCACAACTGCTGCCCCTCCGTCTCATTAACGGCTGGTTTGAGCTCTGATCTGTTTTCCCCGGTTCAGATAAAAGGCTGACACTAAGTAGATCTGCATTGTATAAGGGAAACTCCATAGGGCATGAGATGGAACGATAATAATTGGAAAGTCTCAAAAGTGCTTTGAAGCATTTTAAGAGAGTCATGCAGTGACCCTGTCAGTGTGTGGCGTGTAAAGAGTATGTAGAGATGAGTCCACTTCCCTCTGACATGTACTGCTTGAGGGTGGGCTCACTTATGTAGCAGTACACATAAAGTAATTAAGGACAGGAAGAATTTCATCCTACTAAAACACCAGATTTGAGTACAGATTGAGACATGAGATATTTGAGTTTGATTTGATGGGGACACAGGAGTTTTCACCCACGTGCCTGGTTCTTTGTTTTTGCTTCCGTAACAGTAAATGGCAGACAGTTTGCAGTAATCCAAAGTGTCTGATTCTTTGGTAATGCGACTCCAAAGCAACAGTTGCATCTTAAAGCACCTCTGTTGTATTTTGTGTCACAATGGTGTTGAATGGGTGCTGCCTGTCCAGGCACCAACACGGTCCAGTCTTCTGGAGCTTTTGGGTTCTGAGGAGATTGCACAAGAAGGTTTGACTGTTTGATGTACAACTGTTCGGTTTCCTGAGTTGTTGGTAAAATTATGTCAGTTGGCTTCCCTCCTTCTCATCCATGGTTACTGCAGGGAACTGGCATGTCCCTGGAATCGCTTCAAATTGAAAAGAAAAACAAAATTAATAGTCCTTATTTTTTATGATCGCATCAATGGAAATACGAATCTGCTCCAACGCATAGCAGAAAGCTGAAACTCTACCTCTGCTTTCTTGCAGATATTTGCTGTTCTATCACAAACAGTTCCTGGAGTATGAATAGCCTTATCCAGCAGCTTGTCAGATATAAGCAAGGAAGAAAATAAGCAAGCCTTCTGAATCGACACACAAACCTACCTGAAATGAAAAGACCCATTAAAAAACAACTAGCACTGAGCTGTAACAGGACCTACTTGACACTGACTCAAAGCCTGGCGGAGTAGGAAATGAACAATGTCCAACGTGTATGCAGTCCCGCAGGACAGAAAGGGGGAAAAAAGAGGCTACAGTCAGTCACATAACAGAGGAAATATAAAATGAAAGGAATGCTCTGGGTGGGAAAAATGGGAGCAGAGGAGTCCGGGCACTGGTACATCTCCTATGTTCCTCCAAAATGTGTGTGGGAAGGCAAGGGGCTATACCCTCATCTCCATAAAGCATCTTCTCCATTTGGTGCTTCAGCTCCAACGACCAATCATATAACAGTTAAAATTAAAAATCCAAGCCCATTTTTTATGCATATGGGTCTGAAAGCAGTAGAGTGGAGGAGGAGGGGATGACACAACTAAAGGACTTTGCAAGTATCTTTTTATTTGTGAATTTTAGTTATTAAATAAATACAGTATGAAACTATTAGGCTCTTTTTTTTTCAACAACCATAAAAGAAATCCTGGATTGTGGAACTGAAGCTGCAGTACTAAGACAGATTTTCAAGCATGCCTGCTTGCACAGGTAATGTTTAATGCCATCGGACTGCTCATCAAAAGCATCAGCACAGATTCTTTTCTGTTTGAGCCCTTTTTTGTTTTGTTTTCTATAAATAGCTATTTTCTTAATTTTTTTCCTTTTATTCCCTTTTTTCACGAGAATGAAATTCATAAATGCAACCATCAGTAAAAATGAATGAATTGGCGTGTTTATACTGTAAGAGTGGTCTTGGTTCTTTTTTTAAATCTTGTGAATAAGTTTGAATTTCTCAAAATTGCTTGTTTTGTTGTTGCTGTTTTTGGTTTGTTTTTTTCCCCTGCTACCTTCCAAAGGCATATATATATGACACTTGAGAGAACCTCAGTATCAAAAAATGTACCATCTGTTAGAAACGGTTGCTGCTGGGGGCAGCATCGAGTGATAGATCTGCTGCTATTGAGCACTTCTGCAGTGCACTCCGTTTTTAAGTAAACAACACATTTTCCTGGTATGTGCTAGGCTGGTATTGGTTCCTTGTATCCTCCCACATGTATTAACTCCTCATGTACTCTTCTCCTCCTTGCAGAATTGCAGCCTCTGTCTCGGTGTCCTTAGCTTGCAGCACTTGGTGCACCAGCTTTATTGCAAATGCAATTTTGCTCCTTTTCTCCCCCTCCGGTGCAGTGTTGTCTTGTTGAGGTACCAGCAGTAGCTGCTCGCGTGCTGTATCTTGCTCCGGGGAGGCTGGGCTGTGGATTGAATTGCAGCCTGAGAGAAACCGTTCAGAACATAGAGCTTAAATGAGCAAAAATAGTGCTGTTCTCCCTTCCTTGTGTGGAACCTACAGGGAGCTACATGTAAGAGTTAGGTACTGTGTAAATTGGTGTAAGAGCCACCCCAAAAAGGTCACTAATCCTTGTGTGTGTATCCAGATGTCCATTCTTCGACTTTAGCAGTGTGGTTAAAATCTTGGATGGGTCTAACCTCTTAGATTCTGTGCTCTAGAAATGAGTTACAGGTGTCTACCTGGCCTGAGGCAGAAGTGAAAAGTGATCTGATAAACAGAAGAAATAGGAGGAAAATAAAGGAAGTGCGTTTGTTTTTTAAATGAGCATTTTACAAGAGCAGCTGAACAAAAGGACAGTGGGATTGTATTTGCTTTGTACACAAACTGGAAGAGCACAAGGCAGTTTTGTACATCAAGAGACTTCTGCGACAGCTTGCAACAGGGAAGGAAGAAGGGACGACTAATTGAAGCACCCTGAATACCAAATCAGACATAGAAAATGCACCGTACAGTGTGGGAGTTACCTAGGCAGCCTGATTTCTGCAGAAGTGGTGGTGTACTCTGGTTTTGTAACCTGTCTTTCCTTATCGTCATGCTTGAAATAATTTTCAGTTGTAATTGGGTGCTGCAAGATTCAACCTGAGCGTTCTTGTCACAAATGAAAAATGGCTGGAGAAATGCAGATGAATGGTGCACCCGCAGGAAAGGGGGCCCCTCCCTCCCCGGATCACGCACGGTATCGTGCAGATGCTTGACGACGCTTTCTGCTACCTTTTAATAATGCAGCAAGCTTGCAGAGGAAGACAAGAATCAGCCTTTCATTATTCCCAGGGCTGCTGCAGTTGGTGTCCCCACCTTGTCCTGTGCTGGAGGAGGAGTGCCACCGCGCGGCTGATGGCTTTCGGGTGCAGGGATGCCTTTGCTTTGTGACACCCAGGTCTGAGCCTTTGGCTGATTTTTTTTTTTTTTTTTTTTTTGATGCTGGAGCCTGAACAAATGAATTCTGTTTCCCACTAGCACGCGCTTGGCCACCGGAGCTAATGCAATCTGCTTTGTTAATCCTTTAGAAACAAATTGTTTAGGGATGAGGCCAGCCATATAAATCAGCCTTAATGTATTTCCACCCCCCCCGCCTCTAAGGCTGGTGTGGAGGCTGTGCTCTGTGCGACTGCAGCGGCGCAGATGGTTGTTGGTGGGAGATTTCGATGCTCTGATTTCAAAAGCAGAATTCCCGGTGTATTGAAAGCTCTTACTCTTTTCTTCCCCCCCATCATCCCACCCCCTGTGTCCCTCCCGGAATCGTACCAGGCATGTTTCTATTTCCAGAAACAGTAAATCAGTGCAGGTTGCCAGAGGAGGGGAGAGCGTTTTTCCTCTTCCTATAAAAATGGAAGAACAGCTGCTGTCGGAACGAGTAGCACTACCCCTCATGATGCTTTTCCTCCAACACAGCCTTCTTTTACCCTTCATCTCTTTAGAAGCAGCCATGCAGCTCCTGCACTGGGTTTATTCCCTGCAGAATGGGGAGGTTTCTCTGTGCACAACAGTCTCTTGACATCACCTTTAGGAAAACGCCGCCCGCAGAAGCCTTGCTGTGCAGCCGGGCGCTAACGAGCCGCTGGTGAGGTTACAGCTCCCTGGTGGGCTGGCAGGCAGCGGCGGAGGGCTGGCAGGCAGCGGCGGAGGGCTGCCTCCCTCAGCCGTGACTGCGCTGCCTCAGCTGCTCACCCTCTGCATTTCGGGGAGCAGTTTGGGGTTGACTTGTTTATTTTGAGGTACATCTTCTGTCTGCACAGCTTGATCTGTTGTGAGGAAGCATCTGCAGAAATGACTGAAAACAAAGGCTGGTGTGGCGGTGCAGGCTCATGTTGGAGTGTTTGTTCTGTTACCAGCAATGAATATGGCTCTAACCAGGGCACAAAACCAGCCAGAAACTCCTTTAGGGATAATATTTTCTTGTCCCACAGCCATTCAACTAGAAATAAAGCTTTACTTGATGCTGATGTCTAATGAAACAGCAAAAGCAGAAATGTGAGAATTGGTTAAACCCTCAGGTGGGTGCTCATGCTGAAAATCAGTGCCCTTAATTCCACATAGTTTAATTAGTCCCAGCTGGTCACTGCATGTGTCCCACACTTACAGTGTCCCTCTGATACTTGGAAGTGATGACTCCAGGTACACTTGTCAGAGCTGTTGGCCAGTGGCTGCAAATGTGATACCAAATCCATCAATGCCTCTTGGTTCTCCCACATTTACAGGTTGTAGCTGGGACCCTGTGTATTACTCTCACCACTGCTTTGTTCGAGTTACTCCTTGTTACCTTTGCTTTTCTATGCTGACAAGAGTAACACCCCCTGACAGAGGGGAGGGGTGTCTGTGAGGGTGAGGAGCGCTCCCCCCTTGTGTATGGGGGTTGGAGGGAAGGGCTGGTCTTTGGATGAGTGTTCTCCCCAGTGTCTGGGACACCAGTCTGCATGATGACAGGAGGGACAGCCCCAGCTCGACGTGGGCTTTGCCTGGGTGCAAGAAGACAAGGGGCCTTCTGGGCCAGCTGGAGCAGGAGCTGCTGCTTGCCAGCGCCGCACAGGGTGAGCTCTTGTGCTAGCTGGCATAAACACTTTCCTAAAAGCTCTCTCATTTGAATAATTGATGCCTCTTGATCCTCAAGAGATGCCATAATTGCCAAACTGGTGGCACATATTCTAGCCTATTTTTAAATAAGGTTCTGAATCTCCTTGCACAAGTAGTGTGGCCGGGGCTTCCCATGGGTGACAAGTGCCTGTCCCTGGAGGTGACACTTGAATGTCCCACAGGGCACCAGAGCTGGGCTGAAGCTGCCTGGCCCCAGCACTGTCCCCAGGAGCTCCGTGCTGGGAAGGGGCAGTGTGACGAGGCACCACATCTGCTTGTGAGGGCTTTCCTTCTGGAGCCCTCGTCCTCGCTGGGAAGTGTTTGGGCTGAGGGGGGCTGGGGGCTTTCCCCACCCTCATCCCAGGGGGCATGGGGTGATGCTGCCCCAGGGTAAGTGCAGCACCCCTTCAGCGGGGGTGTTGTGTCCAGCTCTGGGCCCCAACATCGGAAGGAAACTAAACTCTTGAAGCAGGGCCAGAGGAGGCAATGAAGATGCTCAGGGGGGCTGGAGCAGCTCCCCTGGGAGGACAGACTGAGAGTTGGGTTCAGCTGGAGAAGAGAAGGCTCCGGGGAGACCTTAGAGCAGCCTCCCAGTGCTGAAAGGGGCTGCAGGAAAGGGCAGAGGGACTCTGTCAGGGGTGTAGAGATAGGATGAGGAGTAACAGTCTTAAACTGACAGAGGACAGATTTAGATGAGATTTAAGGAAGAAATTGTTCCCTGTGAGGGTGGTGAGGCCCTGGCACAGGTTGCCCAGAGAAGCTGTGGCTGCCCCCTCCCTGGAAGGGTTCAAGGCCAGGTTGGACGGGGCTTTGGGCAACCTGGGCTAGTGGAAGGTGTCCCTGCCCGGGGCAGGGGGGTGGGACTGGATGATTTTTAAAGTCCCTTCCAACCCAAACTATCCTGTGATTCACCCTGCAGAGGCTGAGAAGGGGAGGCTGTGGGGAAGGGAAATCAAAAGGGAGAAAGGCAGCGCTTCTCAGGGAGGTCAAACTGGTGGGAAGGCCAGGCAGGAGTGGGAGGCCCAGTGAGAGTGAAAGACATGATGCTGGAGGAGGCCATGGAAGGAGCAGGACACTGTGCAGGAGTGGAGGGTGAGGAGAGGCCAGGAGGCTTTGCAAGAGCAAGCAGGAACAGGAGCCAGACTGAGAACAGGAGTGGGGCAAAGGGCTGAGGGAGGTAGAAGAGGCTGAGAAGGGGGGAGGCCAGGGAAAAGCTGAGGTTTAACAGGGGTGAGAGGCTGAGGAAGAGTTAAGGCTGAGAGGGCTGGCAGGCTGAGTAAGGGTTGGGAGTGAACAGGTGAGAGGTCAAGGAAGAGTTGAGGCTGGCATGTGTGTAGGCCAAGGTGACTTCTGCAGCTGATTTAGGGAGGTTTAGAGGAATTGGGATGCTAATGGTGCCACGGTATTTGGGGCCATGGGGAAGGAGGCCACAGGGCCAGAGACTTGTGCTGTGAGACCAAAGGCCACTGGAGCAGATTCCACAGGAGGGAAACGACAGGAGCAAAGGCCATGGAAGATGGTGGTGTGGAGTTGAAGTCCTGGGGATGTGTAAGGGGAGATGCCAAGAGGCAGTTCAAGGCCAGGAGGGTCTTCAGGTGAAAGTGTGGGAGGCCCATGGACTGTGGGTGCTAAGAGAGGGTGGAAGGTGACATGAGAGTGAGAGGCTCAGTGGGTGGAGGCCCAGCCTGGGGAGGCTGTGGCTGTCACTGTGCCCCACCAGCAGCTTGCCCGTGTTCTCCACACGTGTGGGTAAGCCCTCGCTCTCCCCATGGGTAGCCTTCAGGGTTCCCCCCATGTTTAGGAGCCCCATCTGAGTAAAATGGGATTTCAGCTTTGAAAAGCTTCTTGTCTCCCCTCAGATGCAAATGCAGCACAACACAAAACTCATCCCTTATGCTACTTCGGGGTAAGGACTTTGTTGAACAGAGGGAAGAAATAAAAGACAATACACAAGCATAATGAGGTGGAGAATTGCACGGTTGGCTCCTGGAGCAATTCAAGACAACAAAACTTTGCCCTGTGTACCAGGTGTTGGACCAACACACAGGCTCTTAGTACAAGAGGTCATTTCAGGTGAGGACTTTCTCATTCTAATGGGGTTTACGTGGCCCTAAGGGCTTTCTGCTTTGTGACCAGACATCACTCATGGCACAGGCTTTGTCATGGTCACCCCTCAGGTGGTGCCAACTTTAGTGATAAGAAAACATTAACATTTAAAGAAATACGTAATATGGAGGGGACAGAGCCTGTTACAACTATCTGGTCATGCTTCCTCTAGCTGTCCACTTTCCCAGCACCAATTTGTGCATATATTGACTTGTATTTATTCTTCCAAGTTTGAAGCTCTAGTCTGAGAAAGTGGAGGGGATGAGCTCTTCCAAGTTTGAAGCTCTAGTCTGAGAAAGTGGAGGGGATGAGTGATTTCTCACCAAGCACAAAATTCCTACACTCTTCCTTTAGTAAAAATGAGAACTTCAAGTTACATGTTGAAACCCATATTTTTTCATAGTAGCTTTCAAAGCAGGTCAGATAAAAATCTTCCCTCAAAGCAGCTCTATCTGTAGCTGGTTCCTCACTTTTACCAGCTATTTTGAGTAACCCAGACCAGATATATATGAACCCAGTCTTTTAGAAAGTTCTCGGTCTTGGATGAGTTTTCACATTCAAACCCAATTCCATCGGGGAATTTGGTGCCTGTCCCAGTTCCTCCCATGCAGCATCATATCTCGTCACAAGGCAAAGCCTCGCCATCGCTCATGACCTGTCTGTCCTCCTGTCCCAAGCAGTGTTGAAAGCTGGCGGTGGAGCTTTCCACATTGTGTCTTAGCAAATGCTCTGTCCTGTAAAGAAACTTCTGTTAAAGTCAGAAAACACCATCCTTGAGGGCATGGCAGTGGCATCCAGGGGTCATTATAACTTTCATGAGTAACTTCTTGGGTCTGATTCCATGTCTGAGATGCTTACAGCTCTGCTTGTAAATGACTTGTGTTACACGGGACAGTTTTCAAGCAGGGAAAGGTGTCCGTGGGGCTTGGTGGACACCACAGTCTGATCCTGGCTCTGTATCAACCCCCTTGGCAGACGCAAAGTGATGCTGATGGGGGAGCCAGGATGAAAAGCCCCAATGAGACATCCCTGGGACGCACAGAGGAGTCTGCAGAGGTCAGGTCAGAGGATGAAGACACTGCTAAATGGGAAGTGACTTCTGTCGCTGGGAGTGCATGCGAATCATGAGAATTTCATTTCCTGAATGGAAGAGAACAGCACTGTCTGTAACCTACAGCCCTTGGGCAACAACTGAGCCAGGTCTGCTGGTCCCGGCAGAAGCTGTTACGGTCACTGGAAATGGAGGGTGAAGCAGCTGTGTTTTGGGGGCAGAGGGAGCATCCCTCCTTTCTGATCCTGCACAGGAACATTCACTGCGGTCATGCCATGGGCGTCTTCTCTTGTGAAGGAGAACATATGATTTTGAAGTGGCCGTCGTCAGGGCTGGGAATGGCCCCAGCACTTCCCGTGCTGCATATCCCGGTGTGAGAGGGAACGGCTCTTTCCCCTATGGGGTAGGAGGTGCTGTGGCAGGACTTGGTCTCTTGTACAGCAGAGCTGTGTCCTGGGAAGCAGAAGCCACAGGTTTCCACTGGCTCTGGGACCCTGCTGCCAGTGGATCCATCACCAACACTGCCCGCTTCCACCAGACGATCTGCAAATAAACCATCTGTATTAGTTTAAAGGCTTTTAGGAGCACCTTTACCCAAGAAAAGCTTTGCAGTGCTGCACTAGAACCTTCAGGGAGCCAGTCCTGAAACTGGAGAGGACATCCACCTCCCACCACTTTGATAAAGCCCACAATACTGTGTGTTGCATGTAATGCATCGCCCAGTCCTGCCACCCTCCGAGGTGAGATTTGAGGGGGAATTTGGAAAGTGCCTTGCACAGGGAGGCTGGAGGTTTAGCATTAAGGAGCTGTAATATTTATAACATTACACATAAGCTGTCTTTTTGTTAAATGCTGTTTTTGTAGCACGTGGAGATGCAGTGGTGCAGCGCTGTGCGAGGTGCCAGAGCTCCAGCACGTGCAGTGAGGCCAGTTGGCTGCCCACAGCCCCTCCAAGAGACCCACCACGCTCTGCGGGCTGTTGAAGGGCTCTGCTCCGTCATCCAAGGTCTGATAAGCAAGGTTAGGCTAGGGGTATTAAAAAGCACACAGTAAATCTCTTTGAAGCTGGCAGCCTCCCTTAGAAGTGAACATTCAGTGCCACTGTGTCCTTTGACCAAAGCAGATAGGAATGGCTTGAGTTACACTTCTGCTGGGAGGTGACTCCTATTCACACACCAGCTCATGGGCTTTTCTCTGTGATTTTTGACATCTAGCCTGACTGGCTTTGAAGTGTATGTATGTAAACATGTATGTATATACATCAACAGGTAGACATTTTTATTTTTAAAGGCAGGGGAGGAGAGGAGGAGGGAGAATAAAAGCATCTTTTCTATGTTGATTTACTGCATGTTATCCTTTCCTTATCTTTTCTCCCTAAAGCAAAGACTTGTGAAGCCCCTCTGCCCCAAAGCTAAAACTTCAGCGTTTGATGCTGCAAGATAATTCAGTAGACCAGCTGCATCATTAGCCTCTCCGAAGGAGCAAGTAGCCTGCGTTACCACCGTTCTTGCCAGGCAGCAGTTTGCCCCGAAGCAGCCTCAGTGGCCCTGGCAGCTGACAGCCCTGGGTCCTCCTGGGGCAGATGGTTGATTTTGGAAGAGGGTTGGCTTTTTGCAACTCCTCCTCCCCACGGCTCAGCCTCTGGACGGAGACTGGAGGGGTGCTGGCTGACGGTGCAGCTCCAAGAGGGTGACTGGGGAGGGGGTTATGGTGCAGAATCGGGGCACAGAGGTCCAGTCCTGCTCCTCTTCCAGTCTCAGACTAAACCACATTGCACGTTGCTGGTTTTACTTTTCCTCCCTACCCCTGTTACGAACTGGCTCTGCTTTTTGTCCCTCCCAGCAGTACCTGGCGCCCTGCCCACCACAAACTCCCCGTCCTCTCCCAGTCCCCCCCAGTGCAGCCAGCACGCACCTTTGGAGGAGTCCTCCCTGCGGTGGCAGGTCCCAGCGCTGGCTTGGCAGGAGACCACCTCTCCCTTCCTCCGCAGGTGGGTCCAGCCCAGGAGCAGGGAGCAGATGAGGGCGCAGAGGCAGAGCCCCAGCAGCAGGTACACCACCAGCCACGGCTCCTGCTCCGCACACGCCTTCTGCTCCAGCACAGCCGCGGGCGGCAAGGCCGTCACCGGGGTGGCTGGTGGAGGGGGGGTGGCTACCAGAGCACCCGCTGTGGGCCAGGCAGAGATGGGTGTGTTTAGAAATCCCCCAAAGTACATGCTTCGCGCTATTGACTTTTTGATAGGGAAAGTGCTCATAACACTTGTGCCCTCTGCTTGCAAAGAATTCGAAAGCAGCTACACAGCACCTCTGTTCACTTGCATTTCCCTTCCGTGGCGCTGTAGAGGAGACCCCTTCCCATCCCCTATTCCCATCCTCCCCCTACTCCAGTGATCACGTCTCAAACCCAGTGTGAGAATTTCAGATCTCAGGGAAAATAACCCGTCCCCTCCCCAAGGGCTAGAGGCAGCTCTAAGGTGGGAAACACAACTGCTGCTCCTGCCGCTGGCTGGGAGAGCTGAGGGACGGGTCCAGAAAACACCGACATGCAAAAGGCACTGTGTGATGGAGTTGTACGATGCAGAAAACAGCAGAGAGACGTGCCCTGCTTTTCCCTGATCCCAGTGAACCGGCAGCGCACAAACACACAACCCCCCAGGATGAAGAAATGGGTTTGTTGCCCCTTCCCTAGCTTCATTGCCCAACATGACTCCTCTTCCAGCCCAGCCCTGGGGGGTCCTGCCCCACGTCCCCCCTCTGCCTGCCCTCCCGCCCAGCCTTACTTTCGCAGGACGGGGCGCATTGCTTCGGGTGCTGCCCACAGACCGAGGTGCAGTCGATGCATGTTTTCAGGAGCTCATCGTAGTAGAAGCCGGCTCTGCTGTTGCAGTCCATGGACTCTGTGGGAGAGGAAGGAGACGAACAGGGTGTCCTGAGCACGTCCTTCTCCACTGTCATTTGAGCACGAGGCTCCCACACCGCTGCCCTCTCACCACCCCCCAGCGCCTGGGTTCCTGTGAGGACGAGCCCGTGGCTGCTCTGAACAAGCTCACAGCTCCGACAGGCACAGGGTGAGACTTGTACTCTGCTGTAAGTATTGACAACCTCTCCAGGGCTGGCAGGGTGACAGGCCCACGGGATCTGGGGTGGTTGCTTGGCTGGGCGAGGAAAACTGGAAAAAGGCATCTGCTGGCAGCCACGCTGGGAGGGGGCAGTACGCAGGCAGATGTGTGCCACCGTACCCACCTGCGGCAGGGAGCTCCTGGCTGCTGCTCTTAGAGCTGCTGCTGCTGCCCTGGGGCTTGCACAGCTTTTTGGGATGCACCAAAACCTGCCTGAGTACTGGCTCAGGACCCTGGGGATGGCATCTCATACCTTCAGCGGAAGACGGGACCTGCTGCTGCACGCAGCTGTGGCACAGGGCTGGGTCCCTGGCTCGGTGGG